>NC_043994.1:25193912-25526412 GCF_902150065.1 Myripristis murdjan
ACTGCTCCTACTCACCCACACACACTGGCTGCTTGGCATCTCTGCTGAAAGGGAGGAGGAGGAAGAGGAGGAGGAGGAGGAGAGGAGGGCACTATGTCTATCAGCACAATGATGTTCAATTCTCACCACCTTGCAAAGCATTGATTGTTCTGTTTTTTTTTTTTTTTGGTTCCTCTCCACACTCTGCTTGGGCCGTACCTGCATGCTCTGAATCTGTCGACACGGTTACGCTGCACACCTGATAACAGACGAGTGGTGTTTTCCGAGGGCTCCATCTCAAACGGGCGGCTGCGGTGACGGCGCGTTGGTGTAACGGTTTTAAAAAAAAAAAAAAAAAAAAAAAAAAAAAACAGCGGGCCTCCTCTGTTTCTGTATTGCTCCTCCTGCATTAAGTTGATTTAAACGCATCCATTTGGGGGTTATGTGGTGTTTTTTTTTTCATTTCTTACACTATGGCTTGTTTCCTCCTCTCCCACCTTTTTCTCTCTCTCCTTCTTGTGCACCCACCTTCTCCTTTCCCATCTTCCTCCATCCGCTCCCCTTCCCCCCCTCGCTCTGCAGAGGCGTCGAACAAATACCAAATCTCTAAGCCCACGGTGTGCTCGGTGCACCCGGGGGAGGTGCTGAAGCTCAGCTGCCCTCTGCCCACTGCGGGGACCATCACCTGGACCAAAGATGGCAGCTCGCTGGGCGTCAACAACCGCACGCTGATAGAGCAGGAGGTGCTGCAGATCCGTGATGCCACGCCCAAGGACTCGGGCCTGTATGCCTGCACCAGCCTGGGCAGAGACACGGTCTGCTTCATAGTGAACGTCACAGGTGAGTCAGGGCTCAGGCAGGGCAGGGCAGGACAGGCGGTCTGGAGGCTCGGGGCGAAGCTGGGCTGTGGCTCGCTGAGTCCGGGAAGTGGCCATGGAGCCGGTGTGTGTGCAGGAGACACTGGTGGTCCTGTTTCTAGTGAGTGTGTGTGTGCATTACCACAAAACAGCCTTTAGAATGCCCGTATGACAGTATCTCACTCTCTAAACTTGTGTGTGTGTGTGTGTGTGTGTGTGTCAACCTGCCGGGCAAGCACCTGTAAGCAAAGATTTCTCTATTCCATGTGTGTGTCTGTGTGTGCGGTCTGAGTAGAGGTGGCAGTAACACTGCTTACTCTGTGCAGATGCAATCTCGTCGGGGGATGATGAGGACGATACGGAGCGGTCGGAGGACACGGGGGCGGACGGAGAGCAGATAAGTGAGTATGGGCGGTCGCAGGGAGGGAGGGATGTCCAACAGCACTTTTTACACTGACCTAAAAGCCCACCACCACCACCACCCGGGACCTGAGCTCAGTGTGAGCGGGTCCCACGTTCTGGACCCTGCAACAGTCCCTTGTCCGATTGGCTCCGATCGGCAGCGGGGAAAACACGTCACCCACTAATTTGCAACCTGAGTAGGTGCCTTGGTACAGGACCTGCTCTACATATTTGGGGAAATCCAAACCTAAATGTGACTTTTATATTTGCAATGCGATAATTTACCAGTGAATTGTCATATTTTGAATTGACCGTTCTTTGTACACTTAACACAGTAATGAGAGACTTCTTGGGTAACACATGAGAAGATTATGACACCAGATCATCTGGAGGTGAAATATGCATACAGGACTTTGGCCAATGTGAACAGTGTCATCTGCCTTTTTTGGCTAGATTAAAAAAAAAAAAAAAATCCTGTGTGAAACCCCCTTGATTGATGTAAAAGTGCAAGTCACATTAACCGTCCGGTCTCTCCGGCGGAGCTGCTCGGGGGTCCAGCGGTGGAGGACTCGGAGCGGGAGCACTTGTTGCGAACGGGGAAGCAGGGCGGTGCCGAGGAACAGCCGTGTGCGCGCGCGCTCGGCGAGCTCTCGCCTGGATAAATAAAGGTTAAAAAAGTCAGGGCAGAGGGGAGAGGAACACACTCCAGGAAAGATCAACAGATGGCCCTGTCCTCTCTCTCTCTCTCTCTCTCGGCGATCACTTCCTCTGCAGCCGCGGCTCCTAACAACATGTCAAAACATCAGAATGGAATGCCTCGCGATAGCCAGTCAAACGCTTCCAAAGGCATAATCCCCAAGCGGAGTAAATCTACTTAGCTTTGTCAGTGTTTATTAGCGGAGTAAAGACACGGTGATTATGAAAAGGGGGGGGGGGGGGGGGGGGGGGGGTGAGAAAGTGGTCTGTCCCTGTTCCTGTGGGATTGGGAGGAGACAGCTGTGCAGTTTGCTGCAGATTCACCACAAGCCCTCACATCAGCTCTGCTCTGCACCCACATCCCTGCTATTCTACACCTTAACATTCCTGCCTAGACCTATACTGTGAGGTTAGGAGTGTGTGGGTGTTTTTTTTTTTTTTTTTTTTTGTGTGTGTGTGTGTGTGTGTGTGAGTGATGCATGTCTGTGTACGGGTTAGTGTGTGTAAATGTGAGTGTGTCTTCCAGGCGAGGCGCTCCAGGGAATAGAGATTCCTCGCATTCCTTTAGCTAGTGTCTCTCAGGTAGTCAGGCCTCATGGAGCCAGCCAGCCAGCCAGCCAGCCAGCCAGCCAGCCAGTCAGCCAGTCAGCTGGGCTCATCCATTATGAAAGACGCTCATCTGGACCCAGTTACCCACCCGATGAGCCTGTGTGTGTGTGTGTGTGTCTGTGTGTGCATGTTTAAATGTGTGTCCATGTAAGCGAATGAGAGTGAAAGTTTTAGCCCATGTATGTCTCCTTATATGAGGAGGCAAGTATCTGGGTTAGTGCTGTGTTTACATAAGTGCTCACACACATACACACACACACACACACACATGCAAAGACACAGTCACAAAAAAAAAAAAAAAAGGCTGAAGTGAAGATGAGGGCTTCCACATCTTGTTAAAATTCTCCACACGCACTGCGTCTCGCTGTGAGTCCTCCTCCACTTCGGGTTGACTGTAATTGCCTGAAATCCATTAAATATGGGGGGAGAGAGGAACTCGGCAAGAGGAAAAACGGGGGAGAGATGTGGAGGGGGACAAAAAAAAAAAAAAAAAAAAAAAAAAAAAAATCCAGCGATTCTGGTGGTAATAAGCTGTTTGAAAACAAAGTGAAAGCTGTTCTGGCAGTTGGGTCCCATTTTCTCGCAGTGTGTATGTTTCTGAAAATTCAAAACCGAGATTATTATGAAAAGAAAGGGGAGGAAGAACAGAGGAGAAGGGGAGAAGGAGAAGGAGAGGGGGGCTGGATCGGTACCAGCACTTCTCCGAGGATGGCGTGGAGCCTTGGCCCCGGGCCGAGGATTGGAGAAGGGGGGGGGGGGGGGGGGGGGGGGGGGGTGCATGTAGGCGTGGGAGGGAATGAGAGCGGAGAGTGCGGGCTTTAGCATTATATTCATGCTTCTTCTTTTTTTTTTTTTTTTTTTTTTTTTTTTTGCTGAAGCACCCAGAACAATTTGGGTTCAGGCCACCGCTAAGCAGAGCACTTTGATATCACTTTTTTTTTTTTTTTTTTTTTTTTTTTTTTGCATTTAAAGAGAATTGAACAACACAGGCCGGCGGAAAAAAAAAAAAAAAAAAAAGCAGGGAGGAAAAGTTGAAGGAGAGCGAGTCCAGAGAGTTTGTCCATCGTCAGCAGTGGGTGGTGTTATTAGAGGAGACATGGAAGGGCCTCTGTAGGGATCTGTGAGGGAGGCTCTGTTTTGGGGGAGTGGGTGGGTGAGGGCGTGTGGAGGGAGGAGGGAGGGGGGGGCAGCATTGACGTCACGATGAAGTTAAAGGGCCACGTGGAGCCTCGCTTCCTGCATTCATCTCCGTTTGCTCTTGCAGATTCTGGACTGTTGACGTCTTCATCTGTGAATACCGCCGGCTACTGTTAGCTCTGCACGTTCTCAGGGCTCCTCCCCCCTCGAGCTCCAGCTGCCCCCAGGCGAGGTTTCTGTGACGCTCTCGGTGTGCCCTTTCTACCCACATTCATTTCTGCTGCTGGACACGGTCCGCGGGGCAGGAAAAAGTGATGCATCAAAACCTGAAAACAAAATTAAAAAACGCTCTGTTAAACAGCAGCAAGTGAGCAAGCACGGTCCAGGGAAAACATTTTTTTCCGCTGTTCATCAAAATCATTGTGTTTTGCCTCTCGTTGTTTTTGGGATCTGAAGCTCAGGCCGCTCTGTTTGCCATACATGAGTGTGCCAAGCGCAGTTCACGTCACAGTGAAATGAAATATGACTTTTTCAGCTTGTTGACAAAATTGTCATAACGTCAGCGTATTCACATATTTACTGATAAATGCCAAAGAATCGTTATTTTTTTTTTTACGTAAAAATCCCAGTCCTACCATGTCGAAACAGTAGGCGTGGACGGAAATTTCAACCAATTTTTTGAAGAATCACGCCCCGCCCATCAATTAAGTGATTAAGTGACACATTCGTTTACACTTTTGAAAAAAAAAAAAAAAAAAAAAAAACGCCTCTCTGTTCAACGAGCTGCCCAAACAACTTATTGCAACAGGAAATGCATCAAATTAAGGAAGCAAGAGGCTCTCAAAAAGATAGTTTCATTGTGTTTTTTTGTGATGTCATGTCATTTCTTGGTGCTGAAATAAAAAAAAAAAAAAAAAAAAAAATCAACCTGTTACCTCCACCAACATGCAAAGTGGCCAGTCGTGCTGCATAAATAGTTGCATGGTAAAGAAGAGGATATTCTATCTTTACATGACGTCATCTCAGCTTTGAAATACCACTCTGGGACACTGATACATTCAGCGTGACTCTGTGGAGCGTTATGAGTCATAGCTCAGGAGGAAGATAGCCTCAGCCCACCCCGAGGCCACTTTAGGAGAAACAGGCGTGAGCAGGGATCCGGATGCAAAGCGGACGGGCCGCCGAGAGCTTGGCCTCATCTGGGCCGAGGTCGGAAGGGTCGCCTCGTTTGAAGTGCTGCCCCTCCGGACGGGGAGCATGGGAAACGGCAGCACCGCTCACCTTTTCAAGTCCCGGCCTCATCCTCCGACCCAGCTGGCGGTCGGGGGGTCAGAGGTCGTCTCCACCTAATCTGTCTTTCTGTCTGAACGGACGGAGTGATGACAGGGAGAGCGGACGGAGAGGATGCAGGGGACGAGGGGTGCAGATAGTGAGAGTGAGGAAGAAGAAGAGCCCGACTAATTATAGTTTGAGCACTCAGCGTGTGCGTCCACGCAGGAAGGAAGAGCCGTGTTTACTGACTTCACTATCAAAGTATGTGCGCCTTGTCCGGTTGTGCATGCCAGAGAAAACGATGGGAGGTGTCTTGATAGTATGCAGATTGGATAAGGAGGGAAGGAACGTGGAGGGGAAGGGGTTTGCAGCGAGGACTCCCCCAGGGGTGGAAGTTCATGTTTGTGGCTCATGTTGTTGCAGCCCATCAGCGGGGCTTCCACTATTCCCTCTGTTCCCCCGTCCTCCTGTTACACGGAGAGGAAGTGATGGTGTGGACAGACCGTTTGGGTTGTTGTTCGACTGTGAGTTTCTCTTCCCCCTCCAAGCCCCCATCTGCTTAGGCAATCACCCTCCCAGGTGCAGAGAGAAAAGGGGCGGAGGTGGAGGGGGGGAGAGCATTGCAGGAAAATCCAGCTGACTGCGAAACAGAAATGGGGAAGCAGAGGGAAACCGGCGGAGGTGATAGATTCGGGCAGGAGAGGCGATAAGAGTTGGGAGTCGATGGAATCTGGAGCCAAGCGTGCATGCAGGAATCCTGCATCTCGGAGAAACGTGACATTCATTTTCTCCCCTGACGGGACATAATGATTTTCCGCGGGTGATAAGTATCCTTGGCCCCTCCGTCCATAAGTGACAGGCAGATAAACAGGGGAGCTATGCTAATTGGAGGAAGTGGAGGGAGAGAAAAAAGCTGCTAAGTGGAATGAGATGAAATTGAATGTGATGGTCTAGTTACCCTCTTGGCAACGCCCAAGCGCATTCTCCCCTCCGAGATGAGGTTTTTTTTTTTGTTTTTTTTTTTCTCCCCCCCTTGCAACACCCCACTGAGCCTGCAGGGAGAGTGTGTGTTTTTATTTAAGTGTGTGAGTGTGCAGCTCTGGGTTGTGTTATGCAGACGGCGGGGCGGTCAGTCGGTGTTGCCAAAGCGGGTCTGTAGGAGTGTGAGGAGAAGTTCAGGCCTGGTTCCTTTGCAGTCACGCTTCCCTGTATATCTGCCTTACCCAGTCCACATGGCCCCCCCCCCCCCCCCCACCTCCCTCGCCACATGGCTAAAGCTGAGCACAGATTTAGGAATGACTGAACTACACCTCTAATGATTAGCTGAATTATCGATTAGTGGCCAACTATTACATTAATCATTTCATGAATTCTCAGATTTTTCTTAAATGTAAATATTTTGTAGTTTCTTTAGTCCCTAATGACCGTAAACTAAATATCCTTATGGGATAAAGCAATATATTTGAGGATCTTGGAAATCGTGATCAATATTTTTCACCATTTCCCGGACCGAACCGTTTATCGATTAATCGAGAAAAAAAAAAATCAACAAATCAATCAGCTCAAAACTGAACCCTGCCTGTTGTTTTTCCCGGTAGGCGCTCCGTATTGGACCTCGTCGGCGAAGATGGAGAAGAAGCTGCACGCGGTGCCGGCCGCCAACACGGTCAAGTTCCGCTGCGCCGCGGGGGGCAATCCCCGGCCCAAGATGCGCTGGCTGAAAAACAGCCGGCCTTTCCGCCAGGAGGACCGCATGGGGGGCTACAAGGTAAGGCAAACACTCATACATCATGCGTTTTTATTGTGAAGGTCAAGTGTCAGCCTTTTGCATTTTTGTACCTGCACTATTCCCTATCCTGCGCTCTCTTTTTTTTACTACTTTTCACCATTTTCCAAAAGCAGTATTTACCAGAAACGCGAGGTCTGTTGCTCCCTGCTTCCTCCAAATCATTCTTCAGCTGTCCTTTCACCCCCTTTCCACCCTTCACTGGAGAGACGGGACAAGAGGGGAGAGGAGACAGAGGAGAGGAGGGCAGGGCTGCTGGTGTGAAATTGGAATTGCTCATCCGTGCGCCTCCTCTCGCCGGGATACTTTGCAGAGCCTCTCACTGTAACTCGAAATGGTTCCTCGCCGACCAACAATTAGAAAGCCAAGCATGTGACTTAAGGGTTAAATGCGCCGAGACAGTGATGTATAGAGAAAGTGGGGTAGCGACGGAGTTGAAATGAGTTGAGATGAGAACGCCGAGGTAACTCAATCAGGGAGAACAGGTCCCACTGGCTCTGGCTGGAGGCGAGTGTGTGATTCTGTTGTTATGAAATGAGTAAGAGTGATATACAAACACAAACGCTGAGCTGGTTAAAGTTTAAACACAAGGAGCAGGCTGTGCTGTGCAACTCGCTGCACTTCTGTTTACACATCCTGCCTACAGAAAACCAAAAATGACCCAAATTGGGACCGAATGAACGAGGAATTAAGTAACACAGCTATTGTGCAGACAGTTATAGAGTGATAGGATCACATAGCAGAGTGCAGAGCTACTTTAATTTAAGGATATATGATTATTCTTTGTCCCTTTTCCCAGAATAAGGATCAGCTTTGGGGTTATCATATTAATTCTTTACACAAAAAGTAGGTCAGTATGACATTTCTATGTAAATCCACATTGTTTTGCTTGCAACAAAAGAGGTTTATATCTCTTTATGTAAAATCGTGCCATCTCACCCTAGTTCGCTCCGTGTTCGGGAAATAAAAGGTCTGACTTGATTTATTTGTTCTGAAAATACCTGATTCTGTATGTCATGGGAAAGTCAAGCCAGTCGCTAATGTTTTATTTCCTCTAAATGCCTCAAAACAGCTACAGCTAGTCTGAACTTGAGGAATTCCTCCCCGGTGACGGAGTCTATTTAGATTGGAGTTTAGCTATTTTGTTTTGCCCCTAGATTCCTCCTCGTGTCTCCTGAAACACACATCTCAGATACCCTGAAATTATACGCCGAGCCGGGGACAGATATCATGGAAATAGCCTGTCATGAAATTCACGTAGCAGATCGTTCAGTGATGCTGAACAAGTGCAAGCCTCCCGGTTAATGGGTGATGTTTTAGGAGGAAACGCTCGGCCCCGCCGGGTGAGTTTAGGAGCAGATTACGTCGATGAACCTGCTAATGTCGTTCCCCTTTGGCTCCGCACAGACTCATTACAGCCGGGAGAGAAAGCAGCGAGGTGACGGAAATGCTGCGGACGGTGCGACAGTCAATTGGCTTTTCACGTAAAGTGCAGGCGGCTCATTTCTCTCTTTTGGTTGACAGAATTACCGTCAGACAAAAAAGCTGCACCTGAGCCCAGCCCTCCCCTTAATCTCTCTATTGTGAGAAATGCAGACACACACGCAGTAGCTACAGTCTTGCTTCACCCTGTAGACCGCAGCACTATTGTTAACTCGCACCTGTGGATTCCAGACATAGGTGAAACATTTTTTTAAAAATAATTATGAGTAAGTGTGGGTTTAAAATTCCTTGGAGCACCAGAGATTTTAGATGATCACAGCATATTTGACTCGATTGTTAGTTTATCTTACATAATATAGGACTGCAAAGAATTATTTGAAAATACAACTTGGTCCAAATTATTCTTATTATTGAGAACAAGGAGCATAACTGAGTACACTTCAAAGTGCCAAATAGTAATGTATTAGAATGGGATTTTTTTTCTCCCCCCAGTAGGCTCAAGAATAAGAAATGATGTTGCAGAGGCATTCCAGGGGAATCAGCCTGTCAGCAGCCACATATTGTTTTCCAGTGCTCATCTGTCAGTCCTCCAATCAAAGCAAATCCACATTGCAAAAAAAAAAAAAAAAAATCCCCATCTATAACAACTCATTTAGTCTCATATTCGGTGGTGAAAACTTGTTTTTCTTAAAGCAAGTGAAAAAAAAAAAAAAGTCTGCCAGCAGGATGATGTAATTCCACTTGTTTCCAGTGTAGTTTCTCTTGTTTTGTGAGTAGAAACAGCCCACAAGTATCAAGAAAATAACACGAGGTTCAAGAATATTTCTGAAAAAAAAATGGAAGGATATCGGAAACAAGTGGGTTTATGTCATCCCACTGGTAACATTGGAAAAAAAACCCCAGCAACAACAAGATTTTGAACATGAATGTGAGTCGAAATGTCGTGTTAGGATGAAGATTTTTGCAGGGCACTTTTTTTTTCTGTCTTTATTTTTGCTCTTGCACCTCTCTCCTTTAGTTGCACATTATGCAGCAAGTTCACACCTGCAGGCTCCAAAATTTCTCTGGTATTCCAGTATGTTTTATGCAGTCGGTGTGTGTATGTGTATGTGTATGTGTGTGTGTGTGTGTGTGTGTGTGTTTCCATCCACTCATACAAACACCTCTGTCTCCTGTACTCAGGTGCGGAGCCAGCACTGGACCCTGATCATGGAGAGCGTGGTGCCGTCAGACAAGGGCAACTACACCTGCCTGGTGGAGAACCAGTACGGATCCATCAACCACACCTACACTCTGGACGTAGTAGGTCAGTACTACACACACACACACACACACACACACACACACACCAAAGACTGTGAGTCAACCTGCCTAAGTAATGAGTAAGAGCAGGCAAATAGCTTCGCCAGTGACAAGGATTCTCACGATGACAATAGTATGAGTGTGTATGTGTGTGCATGTGTGTGTATGTGTGTGTGTGCATGCGTGCGTGCATGTGTGTGTGCAGGGTCATGTTTGCGCAACATTTGATCCCCCAGCTGCACGTTGCATGCAGGTGCAGGTCAAGGAAGTTTTTACCACATATTTTCCTTCATTTAACAATTCAGTTCAATTCAATTCAATTCAATTCAATTCAGTTTTATTTAGCTTTACTCTGTCCAGGTAAGCACCACTGAGATCAAGCATCACTTTTGCCTTCAGGTCTGTTGTTATGGGGTTATGATTATATAAGGTCTGATCAGAGTCAGCCAAAAAAATTCTCCATCTTGAAAAGTCATTTGGTATCATATTCAGTCTTACTTCTTATGAAAACAAGTGAAAAACTCTGCCACTGGGATGAAATAATCCCAACTTTCAAATGCAAGTTCAGATGTTTCAGCGATTTTACTGGGAACCAGTAGAAACATATTGAAACAAGGCAGGATCATTCAGGTCAGCTCAGTAGTCTCAAGAAAATGAGAAAATGCAAGAAAATTGTGCACACACGTTGATTAGCAATGGAAACAAGTGGGATTATGTCATCCCACTGGCAGATTTTTTTGTTTGTTTGTTTGAAGAAAAGCAATAGTAAAAAAATAGTAGTAAAAAATCCTGTTTCACTTGAAGCGGTATTTTAGTGTGGATTATCGTACTGTGACACCTAGAACATTTTCAGGCATTAATAAATATTCTAAGTTGACTTTAAAATATTTCAGTTCAATAATACAACATTTCTGGTGCTCTGTATTGCCCCACATGCCAAACTCCACCCACCTCCTTCTCAAGGCAGGCTAAAACAAACTCTTAGGAAATATTTCCAAGGTGCGTTTGACCCCGGTCAGGTATGAGAGGGGCTTCGACAGCCAGAGGATGATCGGGGGAGTCTTTTTTTTGAGTGTCACCCTCTGCCTGAGTCACAGGGCAGGCAGAGTGCTGGGCTCAGCGCGATTAGAGCAAGTTCAGACCCAACTCAGTCAACCCCTCACTCTGACCTTTGGAGCACGGAAAGCAAAGAGCTTTTTTCTGCTCGGTGTGCAGAATCAATAAGCACCAGCACAGCAAGAGGCAGGGGAAGATAGTAGATCACCCTGTGTGTGTGTGTGTGGGTGTGTGTGGGTGTGTGTGTATTACTATGTGCATGCTTTGGCCCTTTTTTTGTTAACATGGACCTGTTGTCCTTTGGCCTCACGGGGCCACGATGCAGGCAATCAATAGACATCAAAGCATGTATGACACTCAATTCTGCCAAGGCCTGGTCAATAATCCACAGATAATCCAAGTCGCCATGCAGCAGCAGCTCGAGTCACAGACCAGCATGCAGGGGCCAGTGGTCCATGTGTGTCCCATGTATATAGAAGTAGCAGGATTAGGTGGTATGGCTGAAAACAATATCACCATACTCAACAGCATTTTTAAAAATTTCAACATATATATATATATATATATCTCTTGTCTGCAAAATGACGTTAAATAATCAGATTGTTCATCCCACTGAATCGAGTGCATGCCAACTTTGATCATTTTTAAATTAAACTTTGCTCTGGAAGGTTCAGTCCGTTGAATTGTGGCACAACATCCCGGCATCGCCGCATCATCATGATATGACCCGACGCAGAGTCAATAAACAATATTGCTGAATTTTTGCCCGGTCCGCTTCGTAGTTTGTATGTAACCAGATGAGTTAATTCCTCCGCCGGTCCCCGTTGTCCTGACCTGACCTGCACTCATTACACACTACTGTTTGGGTTCGTGTCTCCATGGTAATAGAGAGCATTGTTTTTGATTCATCACAGGGAGATTAAATGACTGTGGGTTTGTGCACACATGCACATACAAAAGCTAATGCATATGAGCACACACACACACACATAATCATGCACAGAAACACACACACACACACACACATTCCCCTGCTCAGGCCCCCTGCTCGGCTCCACTCTGAGGTTAGCCAAAGCTCTCCCTCAGCCTGCGTGTTTCTGTTTTTTGTTCTGTTTTATTGCAGAGTAGTAAACCCCCTACATGTCTGGCTCCAGAGCCACTGCCCCCTGCAACCTCTTGCTTCATTTGACTCCATTTTAGAGGGGTGGACAGAGGGAGGAGAGGGGGAGCAAGAGAGAGAAAGAGAGAGAGAGAGAGAGGGAGAAAAGGAGGGGAAACCGACAGAAAAGGCAGCTCTTATCAGCCTTTTGGGCTCAAATGACCCACAGGATCAGCTATTAAAACCAAGTGAAACCAGTTCAAACTGGCCTCAGGAGAAAGGGTCGCAGTCAGACACACACACACACACACACACACAAACACAGTCAAAACACCCGTCGGCTCATTCAGGCACCCGATGGCCGCGCGGCACTTTGTCGATCGCCCCATGCCATCCTGTGTCACGCCGCTCTCTTCCGGTGCCCGTGCCCCTCCCCGACCCCGAGGGCCGTGCGTGCCAAGCCGCCAGGTTACCCAGAGTTCACTGGTCTCGCATGGGACACCATGGAATGCTCCCGTCCCTCTCCTCACGCCTCTTCCCTTGTCTGTCCCACCGCCGCTGCCATAAAATTGCTCCACTAATGACTTAATTGATAGATGGATCTAGATTTGAAATGGGTCACTGGATATAAAACATCAAAAAAGGGGAGGGGGGGGGCGGCTGTAATAGTCTTTTTTTATTGCGCTGTCTGGGTGGGATGCAGTCTAGTTGTTGCTGCCAGCGCTGTGGAGAATCATATTGACCTTGTTAACATTTATTAAATTAAATTTTTGTTACTTTATGGCTCTTTCCCAGTCTCAACACATGAAAACAATGTCTAGGGCCTATTTGGTTTTCCTGTGGCTATTCCCTTGCGTGTGTGAGTGTGCTAGCATGTGTGTGTGTGTGTGTGTGTGTTCGCTGACGAGGAACATTTCATGTGGTGAGGCAGACAGAAAGGGAAACATGGCCGAGATGTTTAACTGCTTTTCTCTCTCTCTCTCATCTCTCTTTTTCTCTTCCCATCTTCATGCGTGTCTCTTATGTCATTCCCTCACTAAAAGTCTCTGCAGTTCTTTTGTGTCGGGTCGATGGATCTTAAAGGAGCACATGCCCACACACACACACACACACACACACACACACACACACACAGTATCCCTTTTTCTAATTTAAGCGAGAGTTGCTCCACAAACTTTTATTGTTTTTGGGTTTCTCCCTAATCACGATGTGGCCTATTTTCTTTTGCCACACACCCTTTCTGTCATTCGGTTTGGGGTTGTCGGCTCGGCCTGGCCAACCCTAAACGCTCCAGCTAACATTTGGATCAGCCATAATGAAGGTTAGCATGGATTCAGCCACTTTGGATTCAAAACAAGTGCAAAAAAAAGCTCTCTCTCTCTTTGCACGATGATTTGAGTGAAATCGTGTGAAGGCATTTCACCTGTTGCCACCTTCAGCAAATACGCGTTGTATGTTTTAATCTGGGCGAACAATAAATTCATTAGGCGAGACAGCACACTGGTTTGGAATTTTTAAGAGAGAGAGAGAGAAAGAGAGAGAGAGAGAGAGAGAGAGAGAGAGAAAGATGGAGGCATGGGTTTATATGCGAGAGAGTGAAGTCAAGCTCCTCACTCAGCCTCTGCTCAGGAGAAGAGGCATGTGAGATATAGGGGGAGAGATAGAGGGGGGGAGAGAGAGAGACAATAAACATGGTGAGCTGTAGGAATGTGCTAGGAGGAGGAGGGAGGTGGGAGAGGGGGAGGGAGAGGAGAGGGAGAGGGGAGGAGAAGAGAGGGGAGGGGTGGGAATCATCTCATCTGACAGATATTACAAAGATGGAGCGACAGGCAGGCAGACAGACATGTGGAACGGGTCTACCTCTCAGCCTCTTCACTCTCCATCTGTTCGTCCCTTTTCTTCCGCCTGCTCGTTTCCCCACCTCCTCCTCCTCCTCCCGTCCTCCCTCCATTTTCTCTAACCCTCTCTTGGCCCTGCCTCTTCAACCTGACCACCAGGCCTCGTCACACCGCTTCACCCCCTCCAAAACCCCAAACTAAAGTCACTACACCCACCTTAGGGTTTTGTTTTAGAAAGGCAACGCTGTGCCCGAGTGATGTCATTGTGTTGTGTGTGTGTGTGTGTGTGTGTGTAGTGGCGAGTGGTAGCTGTCAGAGTGGGGGCTGGTGGGCTTCTCAGTGTGCTTGTGAAGGCCGGGGAGTGTGTGTGAAAGAGGGCATTGTTCAACAGGTCTCGCTCTGTTTGGATTCGCAGGCCAAATGTTTGCTTGCAAAAGAATGCAGATAGTTTGATTTGGGGGGGGGTTGGGGTGGGGTGGTGGGGGCGGGGGGGTACGAAGGTGCTCCGCTTTCCAAGACCGGCTCATATTTATGCTTAAAAGCCCTGCACGGCTGCAAAAAAACACACACACCCAGAAGCGGAGTGGTTTGATTTCGTGGAAGAGCCTCCTCAAAGACACATTTTGAATTTCTTCCTCCTCCTGCAGGTTTTTCCTGACGCCCTTATCTTTCGAAGATAACTCTCCCGGCCTCTTTGTTTTGTGTCGAGCCTCTAAACGCCGCTGCGATAAGATAGACAGGCGGCCCCGCCGTGACTGTACCTGTCGGGGTTGTCGGGGAAACGTTCACGCGCAGATGCAGCTCTGCCTTTTGCAAAGATGAATTCTCTCACCTTTTAATCACAGTCGTGCAGAACAGGTTTGAAAGTCCGACCACTTCAGGACACGTCCGCGCCGAGCTCTGCGAATCTGAAAACGCCGCCTTTGGTTTTCCATCGGCACTCCACTACGTTAGTGTTTTCAGGGTCCATTTTCCAAAAACCTGCTGTCAAAAAGCCTTTTCTTGGGATGGAAAATGCTGACTTACTGTGGACAGAAAGACAAAAATGGTTAAACAAAAAGGATTTAGTGTGACTGTCATAAGACCATTGGTCATTTTACCCATTAAGTGATAAGAATATAGTGGTGGAAAAAAGTTTTCGGACACCCCATGCATTTATGAAATATTGCATTAACAAATCACTCTTAGGTCTTCAAGTGCAATTTCTTTTATTACAGTCACAGCCAAAATACTAAACAAATCCTAAAAAAAGCCATTAAAAACTTCAAATTGATTAGTTCCATAAAAATACACAAGAAATTTTGAGTGTTGGGTCATTTTGGTACCAGTGATGAAGGTCGTTCTTTTTATTAAAAGACACAATTTTTGTTGCCAAGCTTGGTGTCTATATAAAGCCAGCACATCTGAAAGTTCTTCAGACACAAAAATGGCTAAAACAAGGAACCTAACGCAGGAAACACGCCTGAAGATAAAGATTCAACTGTCAAGAATTTAGTTTTGTTCGTTTTTCTTGTAAACAAGAAACAAAAAAATATAATTTGTATTTGTTTGTATCTGTCTAATGCAGCCACACCTTTTTGAAACACAAAAAAGATTTTTCCACAAATATTTCATGATAATATTTGAGATTGTGAGATTGTGTAAAGTTTTAAGGGTGTCCAAAAACTGTATAAATACCAAAATCATCTGCATCTCCCTGGTTTTAATGTTTGGCACATGGGTGATTTTGCTCTCTGTGTTTGACGAGTTGACCAAGTAGGCCACGCTGTCCAAAAACTGGCTAATTCCTTTTAATTTGTATATTCACCAACCCTCCTTCCTCTTGTTCCTCTTCTCTCCACAGAGCGCTCACCTCACCGGCCGATTCTTCAGGCCGGTCTGCCGGCCAACACCACCGTGCACGTGGGAGAGGACGCGCGCTTCGTCTGCAAGGTGTACAGCGACGCCCAGCCTCACATCCAGTGGCTCAAACACATCATGCAGAACGGCAGCCGCTACGGCCCCGACGGACACCCCTACGTCCGCGTGCTCAAGGTACAGCCCGGCCTCTCCTCCTCCTCCTTGGCTGAAGATGCTTTTTTTTTTCTTTCTTGTTTTCTTGGAGTGTTCATCACGTTGTTGTGGAGGCTTTTTGCCCTCCACAGTGGGGCACGCAGCGGATCTAATCACCAGTTTTCCTTCCTTATCATGCCAGCTCTTCCCCTCTCCTCTGCAGCAGTATAGCTGTGATAGCCATGTGTTTTGTCCCAGAGCTGCTGTGTGTATGTCTGTCTGTTTATTTTGATTTTTCCACGTGCCCAGCTAAGTGTGTGTGTGTGGATTTCAGCGCTCGGGCATTAACAGCTCAGACGTGGAGGTGCTCACCCTCACCAACGTGACCGAGGACGATGCGGGGGAGTACACCTGCAAAGTCTCCAATTATATAGGCGAGGCCAACCAGTCGGGCTGGCTGACTGTCATCCCAGGTAACCATGAGGCCTGATGGCTGACCAACCTCCTCTTCCCACCCCGGTGTGGTGTCCCGGGGGCTCGTCCCTGACCCGGTGTGCTGTGGTGGTCCTGCTGCTGGTTCTCTTGGTGGTCCCGGGGCTCAAAAAACCCTCCTCTCCCTCGGTGTTAGACCCTTGGTGTTTCAGCTGCTGAGACCGATGCAGCCATGGAAGCACCGCCTGAACCTGCACACCGAGGAATCGCACAGCTCGCGCCCCCCCCCCTCCGCCTTCTGCCTTTTTGTGCCTCCTCCCTCTGTCTTTTTCCGTCTTGCAAGCTGTGTCCGGACGGTGTGCGGTGCTGCAGGGTGGTGCTCTCCATGCTCGTCCTCCCCCCTGTGGTTGTGTGTATGCATGAGTCCAGCCCAGTGTTTGGACTGGACTGGTCTGTCCTAGTGGGTTGTGACGGTATGGTGAAGGGAATCTTCTGGAGAACTTTTTTTTTTTTTTTTTTTTGTATATTTGTTCTTTCTCTCCCATGCTTTGGTGGTAGACGGGACTCTTTCTGTGTCTCTGTTTGTTATGAAGCCCTCGTCCTCCCTCCCCACCCATGGAAACTCCCGTCATCCTTTGCTCTAGATGGGACCTCGGCGATGGATGCCATCCAGCCTCTCTTATTTCTACCTCTGGTGTTGTGGGTCTCAATTTTATTTCTCTCTCTCTCTCTCTCTCTCTTTCTTTCTCTCTCTTTGTCTGCCTCTGCTCTCCTGTCTTTCCCTGTGATCTTTCCCTCCCCATCTCCGCTTTCCGATCCCCCTCCATCTTCAAACATTTTCCCATCTGCTCTTATCTTCCTCCCACTCGTTTCTTCTTTTATCATCCCCTCCCGCTTTCTTTTCCACCTACTCTGCCCTTGCCCACCTCCTCCTCTTTTTTTTTCTCCTCCTCTCCTTCTTTCTCCCAGACCGCAGGTGTTAACACCACCGATAAGGAGATAGAAGTTCTCTACTTGCCCAATGTAACTTTCGAGGACGCTGGGGAGTATACGTGCTTGGCGGGTAATTCTATTGGGATCTCCTATCACACTGCTTGGTTGACGGTGCTTCCAGGTATATACACTCATATACTGTCCTCTCTTTCCCCCTCTCTCTCTCCTCTCAGTGTTGTCTGAAATCGTTGGATTATGTCATTTTAATGACCTCTATGGAAGGCAAGCCCTCCCCCTGGAGTCCAAGGCACACAAGCTCCAATATTAGATTACTTTGATGAAGCAGCACAAGTCAACATCCAAGACAGTGTAACGTAAGATCAGGGAGCATATATTCTATAATATTATCTTGATTGGCAAGCTGCTGAAAGCTCGGGCCAGATAGCGGGGTAGTTTGCCGGCGACTTAATATAACTTTGAGACGGAAGTGGAGCTCCCAGAGCAGCTCGAGTGTCTCCAGACTCCAAAGGGAGGGGAGGGTTTGTCTTCCTCTTGCTCTTTTCCTTCTGTTACATCTCTCTCGCTCCTCGGGGAAAGTCTCTCTGTGCCGCAGTTTGGTTCAGAGTCTGCATGTCAGGGGAATCTGTCTGTTTCTTCGACAATTATGGCATGTGATTTCACGCATGCCCTGTGACTGGATATCAGCTTCTTCTGTCTAAAAACGGGTTTCACCCCTTTTCCCGGCTCCGATAATTGCCCGCTTTTAAGATCTTTATTTCTCTTTGAAACAAAGATCGAAAGGTAAAGCTCGACATTTGTATCTCGTCAGCTCGTCTTTCTCAATTATCGGGGCCAAACTTCTCATCTTATACGCAGCGAATGACTCGTTGATTCTCCTACGTGTGTGAAAGTCCGTTTTTTTTTGGCGTATGCGTGTGTGTGTGTGTGTGCGAGTTTCTCATGTGTCTGTTTGTTTTTGTCCCGTTTTCCTCTCGTGTTTTATTTCCGGCCCGTAATAATATATGCCAAAAAGGATCAGGATACGTTTGCAGGAGTTCACTCCGGGCCAAACAGATGAATGTTTTCGCTTCGGTCCTAGATGAAAGTAATAAATCCCGATTCACCCGGGGTGGGCACGATGTCTGGGCGCTAAATGAGATCGATGAGAGCAGTTAACCGTCTGAACGCCGCGGCCCTGGAACAGACAGCCGGCATCACCCTCCACCTCAACGCCGTAACAAGATAATAGTTTTGTTTTGTCTATCAACAATGCAACATAATGATCGCAGGCGAGCCGCTTCCTCTAGTAGCGATATAATATATATTATTTATTGCCGTCGATGTGCTCTTTCTGCATCGGTGGCGCCGGCGTGGCTGTGGCATCTGTGGTTTTTGGACCAGGAGATACGAGGCGGACAGGAGAAAGGTTCCTCCATGCAGTTTCACCCCCCAGCTGGCTGCTTGGCTGGCTGTGCTGCACAAGGGCCTTGTTTGTGGTCTTGATGGCTATGCATTATGGAACAGCCCTTTCCTATAGCGACACACACACACACACACACACACACACACACACACACACAGTCCATTTCCTCGACAGGAAGTTCAGGCCATATGCAACCACGGAGGACACCGCTCTCCCTTGTTTGCAGACTGAAGTGAAGCGTGGACTTTTTTCCGCCGGTCGTGGGTGTGTGTTTGCACGCGCGACTCTCCAATGTTAGGTTCAGAAAGCAGACATATGCACGTCTGACCGAGTCGAGAGTTATGATTGAACAGCCTTGCGAAGAAGCCCTGTGCAGGATGGTTAAATAAGAAAGAGGAAAGAGGGCGAGTAGGCGGGGATGGCACTCTGGGAGCAGCAAGTGAGGAAGATGCCGCAAAAACATGTCTGCGATTATATTAGATTTATGCGTGAGTCATCCCCGGAGCATCTGTCTGTCTGTTTGTCTGATGTCCATATGTGTTTGTTCATGTGGAGAGTGTGGTGTGCGAGTGTGCCACCCATGTGTTTGCATCTGTGAGAGACTTCCTCTACCTCTACCGTTTCTCGGGCCTGACGTCCATCTCGCCGCTCCCGCTTTCCCTCCCCCAGCCAACAAGGAAGAGCAGATCACGGGGCTGATGTCGCCCGACTACGTGGAGATCGCCATATACTGCGTGGGCGTGTTCCTCATCGCCTGCATGGTGGTCATCGTGGTGGTGTGCCGAATGAGGAACACGGCGAAGAAGCCCGACTTCGGCGGCCAGCCGGCGGTCCACAAACTGAGCAAGCAGATCCCCCTGCGCCGCCAGGTAACAGAAAGTAGATAAAGAGTTCCAAAGGCATCTAACACCCCTAGAGGAGTAAACCACAAACCACACATGTCCCGGAAAAATAAAACTCTCGCAGACAACAAATCCCTACAATCTCTTAAACACACAGAAGGACAGCAGGGACTTTCCCACAACCAGAATGTCACAAACCTCCCTGTAGCAGCCAATCCCTGGCGAAGTGCACCAGAGCAAAACACACAAGCAGTGCCCTTGCTTGCTCAGCTGCAGCTTAATAGTAATTATTATTTCAGGAAGCTTAAATACAAGGGTTTTTTTACTCTTGGGCTTACCAGAAATTAAGCTCGATTTACGATACAGTGGTGGGTGATTCAGTTGAAAAATAATTTGAGTTCAGCAGTTCGGTTTAGTACTTTTTCTCTGAAATGTGGAAAAATCAGACAACAGAATTCCTTAAACAGGATTTATTCTAAAAAAAAAAAAAAAAAAAAAAAAAAAAAAAAACACTGACAAGAAAGTTATGCTATTCTTTTAGATCAACACAAAGTTCATAATTTATTTTCATAATTTTTAGTATTGTGAATAATTTAATTCAAAGCATTGCAAGTTGATTTAAAAAAAAAAAAAAAAAAAAACTTTCTGTTGATAAAAAAAAAAAAAAAAGACACCGTAGCACAAAACATTTTAAACACTGAAACTTGTAGCCTCATTTTAAAGACCAAGAATTTGTGAGCAGGTTAAGGCCGCTGCCCTCCACCACTGCTAGACGTGCACGTGTGTGTGTGTGTGTGTGTGTGTGTGTGTGTGAGCTATGCTTTTCCCTCGAGGGAAACCAACACCCCAAAAGATACAAAAAGTGTTGGACTACATTCCACAGTGAGACGGATTCCCGTGTCAAGGTAAGGTTAGGGTGGAGAGGGGCGAGATCAGCCCCGGGGACAGTGACAGCGCTGAGTGATTACCACACATTCATCCAAATGACACCTTTAATGATGGAGAGACGTATATATCTGCTTAAAGTTTGAGTATTAATTGTGGAAATAAAGGAATGGGATCGATTACAGGCATGTTAATAGGCCACACTTGTTGCCAACATTGTTAATTCCACCAGCTTTGTTGTTTTCATTGTTTTGTTTTTTTTTTTTTGTTTTTTCTCTGTGAACTTGCATGCCATTCATGCTGGTGTGCATTCTCTTCTACCCATTACTGTTCCACACATTACCACACACACGCACACACTCCTCTAGCGATGCCTTAGTGTGTTATCTGTCTATGGACCCAGACCGTGGGGATCAGCCAATCTCTCTTTCCCCTGCAGGTGTCGGCGGACTCGAGCTCCTCCATGAACTCCAGTACGCCGCTGGTCCGCATCACCACGCGCCGCAGCTCCGCCCACGACGAGCCCATCCCCGAGTACGACCTCCCCGAAGACCCCCGCTGGGAGTTTGCCCGAGACAGGTGAGTGCAATGGCGATATCTGTGTGTCTGTGTACTCATTGTTGTGTGTGTTGTCATGTCCATCCTCCTCTCTGCTGATTTATGACTCACAAGCCTACAAGATTTATGACACATGAGCTTATTGTGGCTAAGTGACATTTCCTCTAATTCTGGCTATCATTGATTATTTTTGACTCCAGAAATCTTATTTTTATTATTCCTCCAGCAGAAAAGCTAGAATTAGGCGAGTGACTCACAAGTGCCAAGAAAATAACAGTTCATGCAAGAGAATTATTTAATAAATTAAATTCATCTCAGTTTAGATCTTAATTTTCTTGCTGCAAGGCGTCGTGAAAACAGCGAATCACACAATGACACATAGCACAAATATAATAAGAAGATGAAGATATCGTACATTGCACTAAAGATAGAGTGTGAACGTGTGCAAAAACGCAGTGAAAGAGCAACATCTTACATGTGAGTGCAAAGTAAGGCAATCAGAATCTTCACTGGAAACGAGTGAAATTATATATTTTTTTTTATTTCAGGAAAAAACATAAAAATTTAAACACTCGATGCCACATTTAGTGACTCATTAAGCTGGATTTTTTTTTTTTTTTTTCCCATTTGAAGATCCGAGCTAGATTTTCCTGCAAGTCAGAACATGTAACAAGCCATACCTCCCTCTTTTTTGCACTTCACATGCACATGCACGCATCATTATGTAGATCGGATCCAGCTCGTCCATAAAGCCCTCCGCCCCCCACCTCCCAAAAAAAATCTTTAAAGTGCTAATCTGCCAGGTTTAGTCACTTTCATCTTCATGGTGAGTCACAGTAGTGCCGTCGGTCCTTAAGGCCTGCATGCAGTGCGGCTACTGGACCGTATGTGACATAATGTTTAGCGTTACACCCTTAGCCCTCGCCCTCCATGCCATGACTATTATCTGTGTGTAACAGGGCACATTACTGTAGCCGATAACACCTAGAGTGCTGCACAATGCCCTTCTGGTTGATTGTATCCTCGCTGCTCAGTGATCAGATAACTATTGTTCTGGGTGAAGTGTGCCATTAACAGTTACAGACAACAGGCAGCAATGACTAACGCGTGAGTAATGGTTGTGGCGGCGGTGATAAAGGGCAGTGATTCATCTGTTGGAGCAGTAGGAGAATGACCTGAAGTTGGCACCTTGCCCCCTTTGCCTTACCAGTACTACTGCTGCATCACCCGCACACTCACACATGTTCATACTAGTGATTTTAAGGAACGAGGCCGTGCTAATTAGTGGTTAGTAGAAGGGCTTCTCTCACAGCTTTCATCTGCATATTTGGACAAGGAGTGTTTGCGTGGTTTCATACCAGAGGAATTAGAGCTGCTGAGGGTTTCGGTTAGTCACAGTTGTAGCGGCCAGCGGTAAACTTTAGGTTTGATTTTAATTGGACGGCTAAGGCTATAGCCGTTCGGCGCCCGCTCAAGGCCCTTTTGCTTTAGAAGAACAGGGAAAATGCCAAACCATAAATATGAAGGTCTGTCTGTTGTTAAAAGGTTGTAAAAATCAGTTTGGATCAAAAAGCAATCGCCACTCATCACCGAAAGCCTGAGGTATTATTCAACTCCATGCACGTGTGGAGGAGCATGCAAGTGAAACATTTTGATCTTAACTGATGAAGAAGGCAGTATATTATCGATCTGACATACTGAATGCATGGAGTGTTTCGGGGCTGAATATATCGCTCTGTATTTCTCTCCTTGGGTCTTTATCCCTTCTGCCCCTTCTGCAATCCTCGTCTGTCATTCCACTGCCCGAAGCGTTGTGTTGGGACTGCAGAGCGTTGTGGAATGTGAAAGTTTGTGGTTTGGCGTGGAGAAAAAATAACATCGATTATGCGTGCCTGCATGCACAGAATGGCTGCCATTGAGCGTGGTGTCCGTGTGTGTGGACAGATATGGGATTGTGTTGCTGTGACAAGGCGCCGGCCTCGGGCCTTAGGCGTTGCGGCGTGCAGCGTGAATGTTTACACAGCCGGGACACTGGGCTGAGGGGCGGGCCAACACCTGTCAATCAAGAAACCACCAGAGAGCACCGCTGGGTCAGGGGTCAGAGAGGTGCTGTGGGTATGATGGATAGTAGTGCAAGAGAATGTGTGTGAGGATTTGGGCTGTTCGCTGCCATTTGGCACTGTAGAGTTTGGGCACTCATTCTAGCTCTACCAGGTGTTGTGACACGGCTTACATTGTTATAGTGCTTAAATTTCCCTTTGGTATTGTAGTGAGGCTCAGGCCCACCTGTATGGCAGCACAAAGCCAGCATTCCATCCGTCAGTGGCTAATGTGTCAGGACTACGCTAAACCCTGTGTAATGACTTGTAAAGAGTGTATATTGGAACATGCCAAGGCAGAGTAAACAGTTTAGAGACGAGTGCCTCTCCCTCACTTTATCAGGTGATTATCGCTGCTGTCTCTGCCTTCCTACCTACTGCCCTGGCACAGGCTGCAGTCACCGCGCCAATAAAGCACTCTCACAGACACGATCTGATCACAAACGAAGAGAGAATTGCAGAGAGAGGGGGGAGAGAGAGAGAGAGATTGAGTAAAAAAAAAAAAAAAGAACACAGGGTGAGGCTGAGAATCTGGCTTGGTGCCTGGTTTCATTCCCTCTCTCGTTCTCACGTTCTCTCGAACCTGTTTATTTCTGCAACACAGAAAGCGATTCGATGCTGCAGTCAGATTAAGTCAAATGGGTTTTAGTTTGTGTTTCCGCAGTTAATCGACCGCCACCTTCAGCTCTGAGCTTATCGTTTGTTCTTTCCCTGTCCTGGTGTTTCTGACACTGTGCTCGCTGTCTGCTGCCTGCAGGTTGACCCTGGGCAAGCCCCTCGGCGAGGGCTGCTTTGGCCAGGTTGTAATGGCAGAAGCCCTGGGCATCGACAAAGACAAACCCAAGGAAGCTGTGACTGTCGCTGTCAAGATGCTCAAAGGTAAGCAGCAACATCTTCCAATCTGAAAACTGTTGTGCAAAAAATAACAAGAAAACAGTTACAAGAGTCAATCTTTTTTAATGAATTGAATGAATTTGAATAAAACATGAACAAAGAGAATATTGCAAATGCCGAATTAAAAGATGAGAGATGTACTTTTAAAGAAAGTGCACAAGAATAACTTATTTCATACCATAAAGAGAAGACATGGACATGCCAATATCAGATATTTTAAAAAAAAACAAGGTAAATATTGGCATTTTAGATCATAAACCAGTACCCTGGTCTAAACTGTACAATGATTGTATTCGTTTGATGCACCTGGCTAGTGGTAATGTGGAGGTAAACTTTGGGGTCACTTAAAATCAAGCCAGTGGCTTTGAGTTAAAATGATATTTTATGTCAGTTTGAGTACAGTTCATAGGTGAGTTGGATTTTACTGCAACTTGTTACTTGAAAAATGTATCCATCATTCATGCACATGCATGCAGTTATGTGTGTGTGCATCTGTGTGTGTTAGCCATAAATCTGCCATAAGATCTTGCTCGTGCTCCAATGAGGGTTCAGCGAGGGGCAAGGCGGAGCCCGAGGCTGTTAGGACTGTTATTCGTTATTGGTGGTTGCTGAGTGAGAGATTGGAGGGGGTTGGGTGGGTGGAGGGGTAAGGGTGAGGAGCAGTCACATACCTGACCCCAAAGCAGCAGCTGGCTAGAGCTCAGTCAGCACCCACACAAAGAGGCAAGTCACACTAGCAACACTGCTGTAATTAATAAAGGTGGGTGGAGGAGGGGCTCGTCAGGGGAGGAGAGGGGGGTCGGGTCAAACAGCCAGCCAGTGGACCGACCTTGACAATGGAAATCTCCTCTTTAGAACGAGTCCTCCCAGAGAAGCCAGGCAAGGTAATGGTGCAGAGGAATGCAGGCTATGCCTTTCTGACCGTCTGGCTCAATCAGCCCCATGAAAAAGGAGCCTGTACCGCAGATGAGTCCAGATTGATTAAACGTTTTTAATTCCTCCCCTCAACTCCTCCCCACAGCTGAAAGGATGCCTCTGTCGTCTGTGTGAGGAGCGTCCCGCTGCTGTAACGTTAGCCCACGTTGTCTGTCAGCCCTACTTAATCTCACAAGCACCTATAAAACAAGCTGTTACCTGACGGGGCGGCGAGCGGGTGCCAAATCAGGGGAAAGATGACTGGCATGTGCTTCATTTGCTGACCCTGTCATCCCAGCCTCTAATCCTGCCTTTCTTGCTGCAGATGACGCCACAGAGAAGGACCTGTCTGACCTGGTGTCAGAGATGGAGATGATGAAGATGATCGGCAAACATAAGAACATCATCAATCTTCTTGGGGCTTGCACACAAGACGGTGAGTAGGGAACGCCATGACATCATACAGCACCAATTTTCCACTGCAGGACGTGTACCGAGTTTTAGGGCCCGAAATGGTCCTTGCAGTGAAGTAGTGCTGCATGTTCCTCTGAATGTCATTGCCTGATTGATTAAACACATAATTAAATAGGGCAAACGTATCACTCTGGCCTTTTTCGGAAACTGCAGCAAGCAACTGCAAACTCAAATTATTAAGGCCCATTCTATCAAGAGACAGTTTGTCTTGTCACTAAGAGAAGACACACCATTCATCTCCGCAGCTTCCTCTTTTCAGCTCTTGCTCTTTTTTTTTAGCAATCTCAGTTTTCAACCTCTGTGCATCTCTTTTCCAAAAGCAAAAGCAATCCAGCACAGCAGTGAATAATCATGAACATCACTGCTTTGCTGTTGTCAGTCACATGGGTGCTCACTTTACCCCCAGAATCCTCTTCAAAGAGCATTATTTTGGTTAAAAAAAAAAAAAAAAAAAAAATCAACTTACAGATGAGAACATTGGTAGCAATTTTGCCTTTGGTTGTCCAACATTTGCACTGTGAAGCTTGTGATATGATGCAAGATGGCTACTATACTCCACCAAAGCATTACCATGAACTGTAGTAAGCAAAGTCAATGCTGCACACACAGAGGTGAAACTGGCCCTTAACTGTGTATGCCATTAACCTCATCTGTGATTGCAGCGTGTAACACTGAGACTGCAGCGACATTTCTTGCTATGGGGGAAAAGTTAATGACAAAATTCCAGAGGTGATTTGGGTTTGTGTTTTCGGTGCAGGCCCGCTGTATGTGATAGTGGAGTACGCCTCCAAGGGCAACCTGAGAGAGTACCTCCGCGCCCGCCGGCCCCCCGGCATGGAATATTCCTACGACATCGCCCGCGTCTCAGACGAGCAGCTCACCTTCAAAGACTTGGTCTCCTGCACTTACCAGGTGGCACGGGGCATGGAGTACCTGGCATCGCAGAAGGTGAGACGAGGATACAGGCGTCGACACACACACACACGCAGACACACAAATGTCTCTTTCTCACATCCAACCCCCGTGGCTGCCTAGACAGATTTCTGTGCCAGTGCACCGGGCGTCTGATGTGCTGTGTCCAGGAAGGTTTTACGCACAGAACTAGTTTGTGCGTCACTGTGGGAATATTGTCTCCTAAAAACACTATTCTGCCCCACCGCCCAATCCCTGCATTGTCTCTCATTCCACCACAAAAGCCCGTCTGTGCAGACAACTGAAGAATTGTGAAGTTTTCACAATGGGGGAACGGCCATGTTGGCCAAACGCACCCCTCACGCTCCCTCTCACTGTTGGAATGTGACAGCATACTGTCACACACATACACACACAGGCACAGAGACACACACACACTAGAGAACA
This sequence comes from Myripristis murdjan, assembly GCF_902150065.1. Lineage (NCBI taxonomy): Eukaryota > Metazoa > Chordata > Actinopteri > Holocentriformes > Holocentridae > Myripristis > Myripristis murdjan. Next base: position 25,220,195 of record NC_043994.1, read on the forward strand.
CACACACACACACACATATGCACACACACACACATACATACACATGGATAAGCTTGTACCTATGCATACAAACAACTCCTGCCATATGTCTGACAAAGTATGCAAGGAATCTTTACTTATCCAGGCATGCTCACCATGCAATCGCATCATGGCTCAGTAACCAAGCGTTACCTCTGTGCAATACTTTTCCTGATGATTACATGCACCGCAAACACTGTGACACAGTTTCAAGCAAAAAAAAAACAAAAAAAAAAACACTGTAAACAACAGGGCTGAGGAAATATTCACTATATTGTTTAAGTCGCAATACGGCCAAGTGCAATATCCAAAATGCAGAAGCTGTAATTTAACAGGTAACGTGGGATTATTCCAGTAGAAATGTAGAACAGTTGGTACGGACCACAGGAAAAATCACATCATCATCATTTTAATAGTTTTTTTTTTTTTCAGTGAAAATGAAAACTATGATGCCAACAACCCACTAAAATCATGAATCAATATCTGTCAAAATGATTTTGTTCATTCATTCCCTAGTAAACACTGTCTCACTGTTTATTTATGTGCAGAATGAAGTAACTGTCTTATTCTCGCTTCCCACTCACTTTTTCCACTCTTTGACCTGTCTTCTTTTCCTCCCCTCTCCGCCTGTGCCTCTCTCATTCTCTCCATCATCCCAGTGTATACACAGGGACCTGGCAGCCAGAAACGTCCTGGTCACAGAGAGCAACTTCATGAAGATCGCCGACTTCGGCCTGGCCCGGGACGTCCATAACATCGATTACTACAAAAAGACAACCAACGTGAGTTTTCCACCTGCACCTTGCACGCCGAGCCGGCATGCTTTGAGGGAGTGGAGCGTGTTTGAGGGGCCACGGCGTGAGATTAGTCCGTCTGTGTCCCTCTTTCTCTTAATTCACTCCCTCCCCGCATCTCTCTCTTTCTCCCGCTCCCTCGGCTGGTGTCTTGGCAGAAGCCGTAGGTTCCCAGGCCGTCTGTGAATGTCGTGCTTCTGGAGACTCTGTCTTGTTTGTCCCCCGGTCTCTTGTTCCTTCAGCTCCATAGACACTTATACTATTATCTAGAGAGAGAGACAGAGCAAGAGGGAGAGGGCTTAAACATAATTGACATCTCCATAGTGGAGCGGTGGTATCTTTCTTTCCCACCACAGAGCAGCATTGCTGGCCCGTCCTCATTTGGTATGCATGGCTGCCTTTTCATTACATGCACAATCATGCTGAGAACGAGCTTGACAACAACAACAACAGCAGCAATATGTGATGATACTGGTGGTAATGATGATGAGAACAATGGCGGCGGCGACAATGACGACAACCCGCATGAGGCTGCTCCAGACAGCATTATCGTTGTAGCCCTACATTTCTTTCCTGAGATTTGTTTATTTAGCTTATATTTAATAATATTTAATAAGGGAGATAACTCAAAAACAAATTCTTTTCAAAGGAAGGGGATAGAAAAGATAAACACTTAGGCTTTACAGTGGCCTTGTTCCTGTGTATTAACCTATGAAAAGTATTTAATTTTACATTCATGCTTCTCGTGCATTGAATGAAAACCTCCCTAATAAGTAATATTACATACTTCTGTCATACCACTTGTTGCCAGAGTTGTTCTGTATATGCAAGGTTATGTACATTTTTGATGAAAGTGAATTCAAACTAAAATTATTCATTGCCTCATGTAGATTTATTTCAGAACCCCTCCATTTACCAGTACTGAGTGTCTGATGAGATTATCCCGGCTATTAAACCACCACAGAGGTATTGACCTGGATCACCATGTCAGCTGCATTTAACTCCCGAGCCCAGTGTTTTATTGGCACGTAGAGATAAACTCTCCCCTTTATCTGTGACCCTGTTTATCAGCTCTGCTGCCGTAACAGTGTCCATGTTCCTCTGGGAAATCCTCCACCCAGACAGTCGCTCTCGTCTGCTGCCTCATTCCCTTATTAGGCTGCCTTCACCTCTTGGCCCTTTCTCGGAGAAATTAAATCCCCCGGCGGTCAATGAACGAATTAAGACATGCTGATCAGACGAAAAATGAAGGACGCCAGGGGTGTGTTTCGTGTGACTTTATTATTACTGACCATGTTGACCTCTGACCCGCGTGTGTGTGCATGTACGTTTCCACAGGGTCGTCTTCCGGTGAAGTGGATGGCTCCAGAGGCGTTGTTCGACCGGGTGTATACACACCAGAGTGACGTGTAAGTACTGAAACAGCTCAAACACACACTGTTTGTATCCCTCGCGCCCTCATACACACTCCAATCTACACTTACACACATTGGTGACACAGATATCAACCCAGCAACTGCATTCTCATTATCCCTCATGAATAAAAACACAGAATCACGGCTATTTTTTTTTTTTTTTGTGTGTGTTTGTTTGTGGAGCTCAGCGGTCAGTTTCTGAGGGGTGCAGGCGCAGGGAGTCAGTGAGGTGTTTTGGTGGAGAGTTGGTGTGTGTTTGGTGGGGGGGGGGGTGGCGGGCTTTAGGGGGCCAGCGCTGGCCGGTCTGTGGAGAAAGTGAGGATTTCACGCTAGACTTGTAGCCAATGCCGTGTTACTAATCTGGCCGGCTTCAAAGGGCCCTGGAAGGAGCCAGAGCCCACCGCCGCCTCTTCCCCACCGCCTCACCCTCGCTCCTCCGGCTCGGTGCGGAAGTCTCCCCTCCTCCTGGGCCTTCACACATGTCTGAACGCAACAATACTGCGGCCCTCCAGTCCGGGCCCCATCCTCCGACTCCCTCCTTCCCTCCAGCTTTCACCCCCTACCATCCCGTCTGCACTTTTCCTCTCTTCATTCAGCCACACTTTGAACATGTGGCTCATCTTTCTGGGCCCGTTCCACGATCAAAATAATCTTCTACCCCCCCCGTTCCTTTCAACCCTCCGCTCTTATTTTCATTCATCTGGTATGTGAATGGCTGACCCGTCTGTCTCTCTCTCTCTCTCTCTCTTTTTTTTTTTTTTTAAGTTCAAGAGTACTCATTCTAAAAACAGAACAAAGGGAGAGCGTCCCTCTCTTTTTGGTGTTTGAGTCTTATGCGCTCTGACAGTGTTGTTTGAAGTTTCTGCTCCAGACACTGGCGGCAGAAAGTGTGTGTGGCAATTAGATAAATGCTTTGCGTGCTGACCCCTGGGAAAGGAGATTTTGCATGTGTGTGTGTGTGTCTATGAGTCATACACCAGTAGCACACACAACATAGCGCCTACTCAGTTAAGCGCTTGAATCGAAGGAATCACTCCTCTGTGCACGTCTGTGTGTGTGTGTTTGCGTGTGTGTGTACGCATGATGCCGTTCATGTTCCAGCCCCAATCAATAATCGGGGGTGTGTAGGGAGCCAGCGGCGGCTGTATCTTTTTTTGCCACGTTCACCACTAATTACGTTTCATCACTCACTTTTAGTAATTGGCTTTTTCACATCGGAAATATGAAGAGGGGAAGAGGAGGCGAGGCATGGGGTGAAGTGGAGAAGAGGAGGGGGGGGGCTCACATCTCCCAAACATCTCTCGTAGCGCATTCGATCTATACATGACATCAGATTAAATGAATACATGAATTCCAATGAAACCCGCCCCCGTGTTGTTTTGACAAAATGGCCCCCGGGGGACGCAGACGGAGGTAGTCACAGGCATTCTTAGGTAAGAGAGGAGAGTCCAGGGAGACGACATCCAGGCCAAGGCTTGGATGAGGCAATGTGGGGGGTCCAAAAGGGGGTGGAGGCTAATACCCCGGTTCCCAAACGACATGAGAACCTTCAGTGTCCGCTCCGGTCATCTTTACACCTTCCTCTAGCGGCTCGGCAGGGCCCCGAATCATCATGTTTTGATCGAATCTGCTGATGTATGTGCATCGATCGGCTCGCTGACATTCATATTCATGTGGCTTTCAGTCAATGTAGAGAACATCTGCAGCAGAGCAACATCAAACCCAAGGGCTTGAAACATGAAGGGAATATGAGGGAGATGGATGGGAATGTTCACCTTGTTAGTAAAAGGTAGCTGATCTGTGCTGATTGGAGATGTAAAAAAAAAAAAAAAAAAAGTGTTTTCTGCGGTATGTGTTTTTTATAATTCGTTAGGTGTGTGTTTATTTGCAAAGTTCATTTCTGCACTGAGTAGGCAGGGTTGGATATGCCAGGTCATTGTTAGCGACCCGGAGCGCGTTTATGTGCATTGCTGTGTGGATGCGTGTTTGTCAGGGGAGTCAAGGGTGGGTGCAGGTGTGCACGGGACGCCGCCGCGACAAGAGCTGGGCGATGGATACAAAGTGGCGCGGCAAGGAGCAGATGAATGTGTCAACAAACAGGAGAGATACGAGCGGAGAGATAGAGGGGAGGACAAACCCAGGGCTGGTTGTGTAAACAGATGGAAGGCTTGATAAAAGTCCAACCTGCTTGTCCGTGCTGCTAGCGTGGTTGTCCCACTGTGTGTGTGTGTGTGTGTGTGTGTGTGTTTGTGTACATGCACACAAGTGTCTCCGCGTGTTATAATACACCCTTTGTTGCAGACACAAACCGAGCAGTGCTTTCAGTGCAAGAATGATTCATTTGATGCACTGCTGAGATACACTAGTCACACAATCTCTCCTGCAAATATGCGTCATGACATTGATGGATATCGGCGGCGTGGAGTCATTGATGGTTAATGGTTGGATGCTGTGCAATGAGGAAGTGGTTAATAGGTAATAGCGAAGGCCGGAACCGTGCTCGCCCTCCTCGCTCCCTCTTTTGTCTCCCGTGGGTGGTCCACTGTTTGTTTTGGTATGGTGTGACCGGACAATGCCAACCAGTGTGACCGTCCAGCCGGGCACAAAAGCTATCATTGAGATCAGGCCAGAGTGGCAGTGGGAGCGAGTCTGTGCCACAAGCCACCAGACGGCAGAAAGAGGGCATTGACACGGCCATAGTCACACTGTTGTTTCCACCTTTCGGCCACATGGGAATTATCTACATAAATGTTCAAGTAAAGCGTGCTGCATTACACTCCGCAGGCCTCATAATATTTAGGATCGATGCAGATTGACGATGACAGAGCTGATCCTTATTGCCATGTTGGCCTCGCTGCTCTCTTTTTGTCTGTGTTTGTAACTGTATTCGTGTTGTGTCTCTCTCCAGCTGGTCATTTGGGGTGCTGATGTGGGAGATCTTCACCCTGGGGGGCTCCCCCTACCCTGGCATCCCCGTTGAAGAGCTCTTCAAGTTGCTCAAAGAGGGCCATCGCATGGACAAGCCTGGCAACTGCACCAATGAGCTGTAAGTGCTTTGCTTTTGCTCTTTTTCCCCCCAAACAGATGCAGCCACAAAGGCGTGTTGCAGGTAGGGCTGAACGACACACTGATATTGTGATAGAAGACCAGATGTCACTAAGGTTTTTGGATTGTTGTGCTTTCCTGGTTTTAAAGGCCGTATTGTAGTGAGGAGATGCACTTGTCTGAACATATTAAACTGTTCTAGCTGTACTGTTATTTGCTTCTAACTGCTTTATCTTACAAAAGCACCAATAGTCATTCCTACAATATCAATATTGAGGCATTCAGTTAAAGGTATTGTGATATTTGATTTTTTCCATATTACCCAGCCTTAATTGCAAGCAAGTCTTTGTTAGCGCTAGACACCATAGCTTTCCCATGTACACTGTCCAGAGATCAAACCAGCAGCCTTTCAGTCACTTCACTTCATCCCTAACCAATCTGCCGCCCAAGTAAACTCCGACTCTTACATCCAGACTCTGATGCCATCCCAGTGTCCATCAGATCCATGACTCCAGAGCTCAGTGTCCACTCTCTCAGGCCTCTGCACAGCTGTAACTCGCTGCGATCAATGTCGTCATTCACAGTAGGTCCTCTCCAGTCAGCAGACAATGGCACAGTCCCGCCATGGTGCCACACTGAGAAGGCTGATGGAGAACACTGGAGACAAAGTCGAGCCAGACACAGTGGCAGTGCAAGACACACTCGCAGACACACACATTACAGCATTCACAAACGCCAAAGCACTGGCAGGCATGTTTGTGATCAGCAGCGGGCCATCAAGTTGTAAGAAAGTAAAATGGTGTCAGACACAGCCTGCTGTTTGGATTCACTCTTTGATATTGAGACACCTGGGTCCAGAGGCATAAATCATTTCAGCCGCTGCTGACAGACAATCTTTGAAACTCGAAGACAGGGCAGATGAGGAGTTGAACGGTGGCGCCTGGCAGGGCAGAGCTTGTATTTGGACAGAAAGAATAATGCCTGCATCACTTTATTGAGCTGCCGTAGCCTCGCTCCTCGCTCCGCTCTTTTTCTGAACAAAACAGAGTCTGACTTTCTCTCTACTCTTCTCTTCTCTCCGTCTTTTAGGTACATGATGATGAAAGACTGCTGGCATGCCATCTCATCCCAGAGACCCACCTTCAAGCAGCTAGTGGAGGATCTGGATCGCATCCTCACCCTCAGCACCAACGAGGTGAGCGCCTCTCTTGTCGTTTTTGCTCACACTTACCAGCGACTGAGAGTTCCTCCTATCCCGTTAAGTCCTTGGATGTTTTCAGGGCGGTAACAAAGACCTCGCTGTACAAGCCAAGCCTGAATTTCCTGGCAAGTCTGGCATTTCAAAACAATGAAATGGAATAATATGATGCATTCCTACACATCGTAACATATTTCCCAATCCAAACCAAATCACACTCTTGCCAGGGCAGGCAAGGTTCAACTGCTTGTTGCTGAAAGCTTTAGGGGCATTAGAAGCATCGTTGCTGACACTCGACCTTAATGGTGACCAGAAAAAATGGCCGGTTGATTTGATCCAGGCCCAATGTGGCGGCCATGGCCCAGTGAAGTTGCCCAATCATCACAGCCATGCCTCACTCCCCGTAATGGCTTGTGTTTCTTTCCATTCCCTCCCTGTCTTGTGTGATATCCGTGCGCAGGCCTGAAATGAGGCCGTGGATGGAAATCTGTCAAGACTCGTCTGCTTTCGGACCGGGACTTCATGTATTTATGCCAAAAAGCCCAACTTTGAGTTTGAACTTTTGAAATGTAATAAAGCGCCTTTTTCTCGTCTTTTTTTCCCCCCCCTCCCTTTCCCTCTGCCCCAAACCGCTGGCAGATGTGGAGGTCTTTAGTAATGTGAGCCTCCTCGTGTTGAGCTGGGAAAATGGAAGCCAGCACGCATTTTCTAGCAAAGCCCTAGAACTCGTCTTCCTCGCAAACTACTCCCAATAACTGCCATGAAAGACGAGGGGGAGGGAAAAAAGGGTGCCTCAGCCGAGATGAAAGACCAAAACAACCACAAAACACTGGACCAAGTCAAAAATTAATAACAGAATTTCTTGGGGTTTTCATCTTTCCTCTGTTTTTTTGGGGGTGAGCGCTGAGTCTTGCCAGAGCACTGGCCTACTTGTTTAGCCACTTTTTTTTTCTTTTTTTTTTCCATCCATCCTGTGGCACTCGTTTTGGGCGTTCCAATGTCAGATGTTATGTTTGTTTGGACTGCAGTGAAAAGTGATGTGAAGCGAGGCTATGAAAGCCGGGGTGTCGTGTCTCTCCCCGCCCCGCTCCGAGCCCTCCGGTCTCCCCTCTCCTCCCCGGCTCCTCAAACACACTGAAGCACTTTGTAGTGGACTGGGACGACAAGTAGGTCAGCCGCGCTACGTCCAAGCCACGCTGGATCGTCCAGCACTTCTCCGGCGCACAATTTATTACCTATTATTCCTGCAAATATTTTCATACAGGATCAGATTTAAGATTATTTTCTCTGTCGGCCTGGCCAGCATTTCATAAAAGCTTCCAGGGTGATTTGGTATGGTTTACAAAAATATCATAATGAAGGTGATACTCCTCTCCACCCCCCCCCCCCCCCCCCCCCCCCCTCCGCCTTTTTCACCCTCCTCTGGAAAGTCCCTGTTCTCGTTGTCTGGGTCCCAGCACTATATTTATGTTCTCCTGCTTGGTCCTCTCATTCTTTCTAGGTGTTTTTTTTCCCCCCTCTTCACCATATGAGCATGTGTTTGTGTGTAAATTATCTCACCCACCTCCCTCTTCTCTCTCTCTCTCTTTCTGTGTGTGTGTGTGTGTGTGTGCAGGAGTATCTGGACCTGTGCGCCCCAACAGAGCAGTATTCCCCCAGCTTCCCCGACACTCGCAGCTCCTGCTCCTCCGGCGACGACTCGGTGTTTTCCCACGACCCTCTACCAGACGAGCCCTGCCTCCCCAAGTACCAGCACATCAACGGGGGTGTCAAAACATGAGCCGCCCCGCCCGTCACCTCAACCCCCCGCTCCCGAAACCCCCAACCCGATCTGCCCCATCCCTCACCCCCTAAACACACACAGACACCCGCATAGCACAGAGACACTCGTACACCCCGGCTCCACATCCTCCCAACCTCCTGCCCCCCCATCACCGCCTCTGGCTCCTAATGGACTAACGGACCCGGACGGGACTGGGCTGGTGGCAGCGCTGCTGTCACACGACCACACACACACACAGACACACACAAACACACGCTCGAACTGACACACACACACACACACGCAAACACGCTCACACAAGGTCTTAAGGAGAGAGGAGGGACAATGCAGAAGCTCTTTTTCCACTGACTGAATGGACTGACACATGGATTCCCAGGCAATCCCTCCTCACCTCCCTCCACATATGCACATACACACACACACTTTTATTTTGGTTCTCATGTTTATACCCAGAGTTTTTTTTTTTTCATTTTTTGCAATCGACAGCATCCCATTCCAGTGGCTGGCATTCCAAGACTGTTATTTGTTTCCTGGAGGAATGTATGGACCGTTGTGAACTTAAAACAAGGGACTAGAAGAGGAAGACAAATAGGAAAAAAAAAAAAAAGAGGACTGAGAGAAACAGCGTCGACTAACAAACCAGAGGAATAGGAGGAAAGTGCGCTCAGACACTGCCCTCGTTTATTTTGTAATATTGTTGCATTTCTTTTTCTCTTGATAAGCCCTTGCAATTATTATGGAGATAAAACAATACACAGTATACTGTATAGTGCTGGGTATATTTGTAAATATATTCAAATATGTATAAATATATATTATATATTTACAGTGAATTATTTTTTGTATGGACTCCAGAATAACCCCCGAACTGCCCCCTCCCGCCCCCCGCCCCCACTCCTTCTTTGAGTTTGAGGCAGGTGTGCTAACAGGTTGTGTCCTATATTTCTCTTCACACACACATACACACACACACACACACACATATGAACATGCACACACACAATGATATTCACAAACACACCTGTCTCGCTCTCACTCAGTAACACAGTTGAGTATTGGCTTTCAGGGACTGAGGTAGCATGTTAATTTATTGACTTATGTTTTTTTTTTTTTTTTTTTTTTTTTTTTTAAATGAATCAAAAAGTCTGAAAAAAAAAGAACAAAAAACAGAATGGAAGAAATGATATTAATGATGCTGATAATACATAAATAATCCATTAAGTGTATGGTAATTTAAGATGATCTTTCAGCAGTAACAGAAACAAAGCTATTTTAGAGGGTTTGAAAGATCCAGGTTTTGTAAGTTTTATATATGAATGTGAATATTAAGTTAAATTTTAAAAACTGTACATTTTATAGTCAGCTAATCCCTTTCTTATGTAGATGACGATGCCGTTTCTATCCAGTCATTTTACTCTTTCTTAGCTTTGCATTAGGAAACGAGATGATTTCTGGATATTTATATATGATTGAAAGAAAAAAAAAAGATTTTGGAAATACCCACTAGCAATCTGCTCTTTTAGACTAAATATAGACTCCAAATTTACTTGACACAATTGGAAGCTGAAACACAAAGTATTAAATCATTCAAGTGTTTTTCTTTTTCTTTTTTTTTTTTTTTTTTCTACTGGACCAACTTTAAAATGTTCTTGGCAAGTGTTCATGTCACATTTGCGAAATAAATGATGGAAAAATATGTCTGTCCTGTTCCTTGGCTTTGTCAACAGCATTTTGAGAGCTTCTTTCTTGTTTAATTTAGTATTTTCTGCTGAAACAGTTTTTTGGCGGGGGTGGAGCTTAAAAAAGAGAGGCATCTTTCCAAAGTGTAAACCAACGGATGATCAGTTAGGGAGAGAAGGGCACTTTTATTTGATGGGAGAAATGATTGCTCAAAAATATGATTTTTTTTCACAATTACCAGTTCAGCATGATGACACCATTGAAGATATACTGCTTTTAACAATATAGCCGCAATGGGATTTTGATATGAAAACATGCACAGTAGGCATGTAACGGTTCAATAAACCCTTGATTCGGTTTGTATTGCAGTTCCTGGGTCACAATTCTAGATCCGGTTCAACTTGTTTTGCACATTGGGGAGAAAAAAAAATAGAACCATTTCTTATGATCTCTGTATTTTGTCTTATTTGCAAAAATAACTTTTTTTTACATTCAAAGATTTGGGATAACAACATAAAATCAGCAAATATTCTTTCAAAGGCAAAAGTCTACTTAGACTATTTATAACAAACACAAAGTACTTTCATTATATTTAGTAATCCATCACTTACGTTTGTGGTTACATATGGATGTGTATGTAACTGCACTTGGTAGGGCGTATTATGTATTGAATGGTTCGGTTTTACACCCCTAATGCATAGATTTTTTTTTTTTTTTTTTAAGATATTAATCAATTCTCAGTCAGTCAATTTAATAGGTGCATGTTGTCATGGTAAATTCACTCGTCTTTTTTTCTATATTTTTTTTTGTGATTTAAATGTTTTAATATGACATCAGTAATTTGCTCAATCTCCAAATCTTTACATCCTCTTGGCGACTCAACAATCAACCACAGCTTAGTCTCTGCAATTCATAGAAAGGTTTGACGTTTTGCTCTCTAAGTTTCCATTTTCCTCACTTCCATTAGAAAGAGAGGGAATTCCCGTCATATCTGAAATTAAATGAGAACGAGAAAATAAATGAGAAATCTGCAGCATCTCGGTCGGTGGGGCACGGGCCATCCTCTTTGTTGCTGCCCCAGTTTGTGATTCATGCAGATCGGGCAAATGTGTTTTTGCATAAAAATCCCACCAAGTTCAGCTTCAAACTTTGCTCGCCCTAACACACCCCGTCCTCATGCAGACGTGCTCGGCACGGCAAGAACAAAGACAGCAAATGTGATTAAGTTAGATGTTGGAATTTATGCCAGTGGTAAAGCAATTTGTTAATGAATGGCGATCTCATCATTGTCATGACAGAGTGTCTTTGTGTCTGGATCTGTCCGACTTCGATCAGACAAAGATTCTTTGTTGCGCTGCCGGCAGACTGAAAGGCCCTCTGATTAGTTGATTGATTTCCCTTTTTCTCTTATCAGCCCAGATTTAATTCAGCAGATTGACTAGTTGATTTATCTGATAATATGTAAGTTAATCAAAGTTGATTTACTAGCAAGTGTAACTGATAACAGCAACTTTGGCCGCAGTTGTATTTAGTAAGGGTGATTTATGCATATCAGCCGCAGCAATAACATTCTCACAGCATGCTTATTGTGACAATGACGTAGCCACCCAAGTGGGCTGTGGCATTAAGGGGAGTTTCTGAAATTAAAGTTGCATTGGTATTAATCATATCAGAACTTCAGCCCTGTTTTGTTTTTTTTTTCCTCACAGGTTCATATGAAAGAAGACACAGCGTTGCAAGTCAAAGCACGATTTAATGGGATAGTCTTGTTGCATAATATTAATCTGGAAAATAAACCGACATTTATGATAATTGACCTCGTCAGCTAAATGACACCACAATATGGATTCTTGGCAGGGTGAATCTATTCATTGAGAAAAAAAAAATCTTTGTGTTCCTGAACATAAATATGGATTCCCTCAATTACCAGGCTAGAACTTGTTCTGAATCATCCCACACACCAACACACACACACACACACACACGCACACAAAATCCCATTCCGAGTCTTCCTACACTAGACGTGTCCCCTCATGTCTCCGGAACCTGAAAGAGCTTGGAGGGAAAAGTCAGTCAGAAAACATTCCTCTTTTTTCCATAGAATAAGGGGAAGAAAGCAGCAAGAGCCCTGGAGGATTGGAAGAGGATTGGAAAGAAAGAGCAGCAGGATAAACCACAGCACCATACACCCCTCATTAAAGTGGGGAGGGGGGAGGGCAGAGAGAAAGGCAGCCGGATATCCACACTGGCTATTGCACACTTTTATAAGAATGACTCTCTATTGTGCTTCAGGCTGATCGCACACACAGGCAGAGGCCAAGGAGGGCTGAGCTCCAGGGAGACCAAATAGAGGATTAGATTGTTCTATCTTGACAAATACCCTCTGATCTCTCATTGCTACTGTTAGCAAAGACAAACACACTTTATCTGATGTCTGTGATGTGATGTAATGCATGCTGACTTCCAGTGAAAACCTTTTGTTTTGTAAGAGATAACATTATTACACTAATAGTGTTACTTATGTGCATAGTGACAGTGATGCTGTAAATAAACAGGTCTGTAAACTATACCCTCAGCGAGTGATCGCTGTAATTCAAACAACCACCACTGTTTTTCTTTAAACTCCAAGTCTTCATTACGTTGTTTTGATCCTAAATCACTTACTACGATTTTAGGCAGTGTTCTAAAAAGTTCCCACATCCTTTATTTATTAAGTAAAAATAGAAATAGCATAATGGAAAAACCCTGTAATACGTATTTTAATGTTGCAGCTCTAGCCGCTCCATATACTGTTGGCTAGTTTACACTAAAACAATCCATCAGATTTTATGTTTGCATATGAGAACTTATTCTGCAGAGTAACTAGGAACTACAGCCCTCAGATATATGTGGTGCAGTAAAAAGGACAATATTTCCCTCTGAAATGAAGTGGCGTAAAAGTATAAAGCTGAACAAAGTCCAGTACTCAGGTATTGGACTCAGGTACTGTGCCAGAGACTCAAACTTGTACTTAAGTGCAGTTATTTAAGTAAATGTCCTTACTTCCGTCTCCGAATTTTGACAATTAAGGCAAGCAAAAGGTGGGTGAAATCATTTCCACTATTAAACAGGTAGTTACACCTTTTCACATCCATAAATGTGTTCTGTATTCTGCATAGCTGCATTTCTGCATAGCACATGAAGCTGGTTCATTGTGACATTTATGATTATACATCCTCTCATATAGTTTTGCATTTAAATGCACCCAAAGTCTACTACTGGTAGTTGGCTGCACAGGTTCACTGTTTAATATTTGTTGCAGTATGAATGTCTTCAAGTGTTCAGCTGGCCTCACGGCTCATGGGGAAGTGAGATTTTCCTGCCTTCCATTGATAAACACGGCCCACCGTGGTCAGGCAAAGCCCTAAATGAGTTTTTCATTTAGGGGGCTTTTTTATTCTTTGGATTCCTAACACTCTGAAGATTAACCCAGCGACCCTCAAATATGAGCTTTGAGGGACTTTGGGGAGACGAAAGGAGTAGCCGTTGGCAACCTGAAGGAGGCGGGGTCACAGGAGGAACATTTTAGCTTCAGGATCAACATGGATTGCACTTGAAATGCTGCCGTCCATGCAAAGTGTGAGCATATGCATTGTGATGACAAAATTCATGGACATTGAGAGAGCAGGGGAGGTTTCAGAGTCTTGCACAAGCACGTTTTTTTTTTTACACTGTGGTTAATGCTGGAGCTGAACCTGAGACCATCTGGTGTATCAGAACAGGCACCAAAACCACCGGGATCCCCTGACGTTTATTGTCGTCGGTGATTAAAGTGATTTTCATTCTGATTCTGACTGTTGCTTCCTGTCCCTGTCCCTCCTAGTCCTCGTCCTCCTCGGCGTCCTTCATCCTCGCCCTCCTCTCCCTTGCCTAGCCATCTGGCGGGAGCTGGTGTGTTTGCATAAGGCTCGGTCCTCTGGAATGTCAACACGGGGCTTTGTGTGAAGCCAGAGGAGCCCACATCCACTGGAGATAAGACCCCACCAATCCGTGGAGTGGAGGGGGAGCTGGAGGACTGGAGGGACTCGGCGGGTGGGTGGAGGTAGTTAGAGGGTGACTTAAAGTTTAACAATGCTTAATTTTTACCACCAGTGACCGCCAAACCCACAGCTTAATCCTACCCATAACTCTTTCTCTCCCCTCACCAAATTATTCCAGCTCTGGCTGAAAAAAAAAAGAGAGGCTGTTACCAGTCGCATTTTTATGTTGAGGACATTTATGCACACCCGCCACCTTCATCTTATTTTTTATTTTGGGAATTTGTACCAGACATTTCACTAAACGTCTTATCATGTGCCAGCTGGGAGAAGGCGGAGGGGGGAGGGGGGGGGGGGGGGGTCACTCGATGTTGTATCCACTCAGGCCGTATTCTCCAACCTACCATTCGCGTTGAGTAGCAGATAATGAATGGTTCATCGCTGGGTCAGTGCTCGTGGGAGGGAGGGGTCTACTTGTGTTTGATTAAGGGTTTGCAAGGCACCGTGTCTGGTTCATGCGAGGAAGGATAAACAAGCCGAGAGTGTGTGTTTGTGTGTTGGACTGTTTGTGCGTGTGTGTGTGTGTGAGCGAGGGCATGTGTGTGGTTTGTTGCCCCGAGGGATCCTCTAAACATTTGCTAATGGCACAATTGTGTCTGAAGTGATTGTAATTCAAATGTTCCACTCTTCCTTTAGTTTATATGCTGAGTTTGCGACGTCTAAGGTCTAATGTAAAAGCTCTTGGAGAGGAACCAGTGGAAAAGAGCTGAAGTTAAATTGTTTGGAGTGAGATAACAGGGTAGGAACGTCAGAACCAAAGAAGTAACATGTTTAAGCAGAGTTTAGACTGCTTTTTTGGTCGACTGCAGAGGACGGGAGAATTCGCTTGCCGTATTTAATGGTGTTTAGTCAATTTTAACCCCTGGAATTCTGTTTTTCCCTCAAATACTCCCTTTAAAGTTAGACGTTTCCATATTGTTCAACTATAGCACATACACTACTCACAAAAAGTTAGGGATATTTGGCTTTTGGGTAAAATTTATGGAAAATGTAAAATGTTCACGCTACAGTGATATTATATCATGAAAGTTGGGCATTTAAGTAGAAGCATACACTGGTGATTTCCTCATCTCAAACAATTTCTTGAAACAAAAGCCAACAACAGTGGTGGATATACCACAACAAAAATGTCAGTGTCAATAACTTGTCATGTGCCCTTGAGCATCAATTACAGCTTGACAGCGACGTCTCATGCTGTTCACAAGTCGACTTATTGTCTGCTGAGGCATGGCATCCCACTCTTCTTGAAGGGCGGCCCTCAGGACATTGAGGTTCTGGGGTACAGAGCTCCGAGCCTCTACACCATGACTCAGCTGATCCCATAGGTTTTCTATGGGATTCAGGTCTGAGAAAGTGCAGGCCACTCCATTTGAGGTACCCCAGTCTCCAGCAGCCGTTCCCTAATGATACGACCTCGATGAGCTGGAGCATCAAACACCTGATGTGAATTTTGCCGTTAAGCTCCTTGTTAGAGAACAGCAACTTGTGTAAAAAGTACTGAAACATTGAACAGTTGGATATGTGCATTCAAAAGTTTACAGAAGGTCACATTAAGTTCACCTGTAAAGGTTATAATGCAGTTTAGGTTCATCCTGAAATTTCACCCGAAAGCCGAATATCCCGAGTAGTGTATATATTTTGTATCTGCTGGTTGCAACACTTAATTGAAGCTACATTATTTACACTGAGCGAAATATCCAAACCCAAGATGCCATTGTATTATGGCTGCACTATTACATATTGTACACATTTCCCTGTAATTCAACAAGACATATTCGGTATGTTTGGAAACCCTTACAATGTCCACTAGAATTTAAAATCAAGCTCTGTGGCTCTGAACAAAGTTTGGATCCTCGGCCTTCATAAAACAGCCACCAATGGGAGCCGTCGAGTTGAAGAGGTTTCAAGCAAACATTCCACAAAACTGGAAATTGTGCAAATATTAATCTACGTGTCCAGCGCTCCACACTTCAAAGCAATATGTTCAATTGTAAAATTGTGTGTTTTTCGCCGTCAGACGTACATGGCATGTTTTACAGCACTGGGTGTGTTCTATAAATGACTCTAGATTTAGTCATAATGTTTCCCTGCCCAGTGATGCCAATCACAACACTCAGCTCTTCGGTCAGCCTTATTCCCCCGCGTCTTGTCTTGCAAAGATGATGTCATCAGTGACATCAAAAGCCATGAACCCTGACGCATGCTAATGATGTCCTGCCAAGGTGTGAAACATGGGCTTCCAAGGGTGAAACTTTTTTTTTTTTTTTTTCTCCACAAACAAGGTGCCTTATTTAGAAAGGTTTATTTGTGTGACGAAGTTCAGGCCAAAGCTGTCATTTATGAGAAATCGACCGTGACACAAAAAATCAGTGGGTTACAAGGTGTTCGCCAATTTTCTGTGATGCGTCAAACCCAAAAACGAATTATTTCCTGCACATCTTATAATTAAACTGTTTTATTCCATTGCACTGTGCTTTATATAAAGAAACAAAAAATCACCAGTCACTATTTAAAATTACATATGATTCCGCCCACAAAATGTATCTATTTTGTATGCAAACGTCTTGACTTATACATTTAATGGTTACTTGTAATAGGCTTTACTTTCAGGTTAGAAAAAAAACCCCATCAATTTTGGTTAGTTTTTGTGCTCTTTGACATGACTATATCTTTTAACAGAGTGAAAACCTGAAATCCACTGCACAATAGTGGGAAATAAGTTGCATGTACAAGGTCGGGTGTAAGAATAAACCTGTTTATTTTGCGGCAAACTGCAACGTTGACGTGAAATGCTATCTCGTTTTTCTACCACACCAGTTTGAAACTGACAGAAAGTCCAGTACTTTAATGACGGCGCTGAACCCGGTAAAGAGAGCGTTGCCTCCTCTGGCCTCCGTGTCAGGAGACGGGCTGGATGGAGACAAATGGTTGAGTCCATGCAGGACAGTTAACCACTCCAGCACGGTTACTGTCACGAGTAAACAGGCCCAGGCCAATAAAAACCCTTGTAAAAAAAACAAAAGAGTGCCCGTAAATGATGTTTAATTGAAACTGTGCAGAAAGGCAGTTCATCTGAGCTATGACTCCCTGGGGCCCAAACACACTGAGCCTGGGGAGGATGAGGAGGAGGAAGAGGAGGAGGAGGAGGAGGAGGACAGCTTGGCAGGGGGAAAGTGCAATTGGGTATTTTTTGTCTCCAAGAGTGAGTGAACTTATTACAGATTTCATTATCAGGCTTTTTTGGCCATTAAACTCCCTTTCATTTCTGATTTCCTTGTTTCTCAGTAAACATTGCAGAAAACAAACACACAAACAAACAAATCTCCATCTTAACATATCATTTATTCTCATATTCAGTGTTAAAATGAATGAAAAAAAATATAATCCCACTTGTTTCCAATGCTAATTCATTTTTTACCACAATTTTCTTGATTCAAGTGTCATTTTCTTGATACTAGCGGGCTATTCTGTCTGATTCCGCCTTGATTCATCATATTTGTATTTGCTCCCAGAAAAATCCTTGCAACAAGTGAAACTGCACTGGAATAGGAAGTGGTAGAAAAACAAGATTATAAGACTTAACATGAAACCACCTGTTAAGTTGGAGATTTTTTGACTTTTTTTTTTTTTTTTTTTTGGAGTGCATGTTCCATAACAATGTTTTTTTCACGGTAGTGCAACATCTCTGCGGCGAAATACCACGACACTGGATAAAATCTGCAGCGCCGGAACAAAGTTCAGTAGTACAGTTAATGCATACTCAGCTGCAGGAGTTGGCGCCTACCTTTGTCAGGTGGACTGTTTTCATAACCTAAATGATGGACGATCACTATGACAATGCCATGGTGACAGACAGGGGATATAAATCAGGATGTAGGGCCCTCCTCCCTTCTTCAGCTACATCACTCTTTCCAGCGAACAAGGAGGCCACTGTTCCTCTGAATACGATTCCCTCCACCCCTCCTGACTCCATTTGTCAATTTCAAATATTCTTTCAGCGTTTGTTGGTTTTCTCTCCACCTGTGTTTGTGTCTCCTTTAATTCTTTTCCACCTTGCTTTTTTTTTTTTTTTTCTTGGCTACCCCTCTCTTTGGCTTAAATAGCCAGGGTAAGGTTCCTTTTTTTTTCTGGGGTAATTGTTGCTGAGACTTTGAGGGCAGGTAAATGGAAAATGTTTTCTGAAATCTCTCTCTTTCCCTCCCTCCCTCTCTCTCTCTCTCTCTCTCTCTCTCCCTCTCTCTCTCTCCAGTAAGGTCATTAAAATAAAAGTGTTCAGTGAGTGACGTGTCTCTGTACCGGCTCGCCTGTTCAGCAACAACAAGAGCCTGCTCTGTCCTGCCCAGGCAAGACAGGATAATTACAGCTCCTGACTTAATCACTCACCTCAAAGCTCTTTGCCGCTGTAGCACTTTGCCTGCCTCTCTCGCTCTCTCTCTCTCTCTCTCTCTTTCTCTCTCTCTCTTTTGTCACTGACTGGCAATAGTCATGTGGTGCAACATTATGGATTGTTACTTTTTTTTTCAATCTGAGACAATGAAGGGCGTGGGGAGAGCGCCGAGGCAGTTCTGACACGCAGAGACGAGCAAACAGTTCAACGTGTGCTGCAGGCTTTCATGTCATTTCGGGTTCATTTCCAGGTTAGCATCTTTTTCCTTTAGGTGCAACACATTAGTCCACTTATTACTGATTGCGTGAAAGAATTTGTGTTGATCTCCAGTGAAGTGAAACCGCTGCGCTCAGACTCCCGAAATATCGCGATCAATAAAATGCTGATCAATGCGCTGCTGCTCCGCTCCTGCCCTGCACACTGAACTTGTCTCTTGCATATTTCAACACTGAGTATATGCAACCCATAAATTGATTAAAGTCTCTCTGGCCCTCTCTGCTTGTCTGAGTCGGGAAAATATGAATCTGGAAGGCTGAACCTCGGCCCATTTTTGCTGTGAATGCATTCCCTCCCAGGCTCGATGAGGTGGCTGGCCCCTGGCTGAGTAGGGGGGTGCAGGGTGGGGAGGGTATGGGGGCCCTGAAAAGGTGCTTTGTACTGGTTTAGAACGGCCCGCGGCTGAGCCTGTCAGAGGTTGTGGTTCTAGGCCAGCAGCCAGGCCTTCAGACCCTCTTGCTGGCACCGACCGAGCTACCATCTGGAGTGACGGACCCTTCCTGGACCGCTCCAAGAGCCGTACCGGGCCAGGCCGGGGCTGAGCCGGTTAGGCCCGGCTGATCCACATCACGGAGGGCTGGAAAAATAAACCATTGGTGCTTCTCTGAAATTCCTTGGCCCTGCAGCCTCAACTCCGGGGATCATTCCCATGAGAGAGGACCACAAGGCCCCCACGCTGAGCGGCAGAGCACAGGACAAAACTACAGCAGCAGCGAAGCAGCTCCAAATCAAATATATAAATATGATTCGGCTTGGTGATGATTATATTGGTTGATTGTCTTGACGCTAATAATGTTTGCTCCAGTCTCAGTTTGCATTTCGCTGCCTGTGGCCAACGCTTTGACAATTACTGAAAAGAAAAACACAAAAAGAGCGAGTGGTGTGAGATGAGTCACAATCATCAGAAGTGATTTATTATGTTTATGCAATGCTGGGCCTTGGCTGTCAACAGCGCATGCAAGTGGGAATGCTCTGCACACCACTCGGTGCTGCAAACACAATTAAGTAAAACAACAGAGACAGGCAGACTCCTGACTCGCTCGCTCTTTTGTGGGGTTTGTTTACCTTTTGGATCGAGAGCGATTGGAGCGCGGGACAAGTCGTTCTGAAGAAGCAGTGAACAGTGTAAAGAGCAAGTGGAAGAAGACCCATGCAGGCTGTGGGTCGGCCTTAGCAGCCAGACCTTGTCAGATTTGTTCCATGGTGAGCGAGCAGCCCTCAGTGCTGTATTTCAGGCCCACCGATACACAGGAGAGGAAATCAAAGTTTCCCCCTCCAACTGGAAAGCGAGATAATTCATGGTACATTTAGTATGAGGGAGAAAAATGTGAACCACATTGTGTTGGGTGTTTTAGAGGGGCAGGTTTCTGCACTTCCCCACCCCTCCACTCCAGCAACAGAATAAAATTCCTTGGTCTTTTTGGAGCTGGCCCAAGCCAAGCAAATTATGAGCCGAAATCTTTTTATATGAACCTCTGTCACGCGAAAACATCACTAAGCCCCATCTCTCTCTCTTGCCTCTCTTGGAACAAACTCTGCTTTATCCCATTCCTCCAAGCGAGGCGATTATGCCGAATCCTTGAGGCCTCCCTAATCGAGAGACATGGAGAACGAGAGAGAGAGAGAAGACAAACAAAAGGGTAAAAGAGGCCCTGCAGAGTGCACTTAAGAGAAGTTGCTGTGAAACAAAAAACACTTTCAAACATCATACAAATCGTGCTTAATTGACAGGCCTGGACATCATGGCCCAACAACTCATCATAATATCAAAAAATCAATTCTTCTGTAGGAGCTCTGCACTAACGTCACACATCTCCTAAAAACCACAGCTGGCACCATCATGGAGGTCCACTAAACACCTCCAGGCTTTGTACAGAATAATGGAAAATTTAAAAGAACCAGACGAGAAAAAAACAGATATTTGAAAAAAAAAAAAAAAAGATTGTTTTTGTGTGGGTGTAGATTCATTCACTAATGTTCTTAGTAAAAATGCACAGTCTGGTGAGGTCGATTTGACACTGAAAACATTCTCGTTTTTAATCTAACCTAACCTAATCTCTTCTCCAAAACGCTCAGCAGCACAAACAGCAGCTGGGCTTTGGCTTCGGCCACTTTAAGACATTCACTTCAACAAATGATATACCCCGAAATGAAAATTCAATCGTTAAGTACTCATCCTGTGTCGGTCAAAACTCCTCTGAAGCTCGTAGGACCAAACACACCAAACACACAACTCTAGCAGCATAGTCTGTCATTGGCAATAAGAAGCTTTCTGTCCCTGTAGCAACTTTGAATGTCCTATTAGGAACTTAGGGCCCTATCTTACGCCAGACTCCCTAAACCCGCTATTTGCGGATTTAGGATTTAGGAAGAGGCGTTCCCCCGTAAAAGTTGCTATCTTGTGCACCTCCCGCTATCCGCAAAACACCTGCGCTACCCGCTATATTATGCATAGGCGTGTTTTGGGCGTTACGCCAGCTAAACCAATCAGTGTGCCAGGTGCCATTGCCTTTAAGGGCAGGATGCGCTATCCTAAATCCTAAATCCTAAACCCGCGATGGAGAGAGGGAGGTAGATTTTCTCAGGGGTTCTACTGAGGCTAAAGCAAGTTGGCTTTATATACATATTATATATTATATTATAGGCGAGTTAATTTGGGAGGTGGAGCCACATGTGTCCAAGTGGACGTGTCACAAGGTTGTACTGATTGAGTAAAGAGGTGGCACTATGTGTAAACTAATTTATTGACAAGGTAGATTGGGCAAATAAAATATTAAAATAAAAATATAGCACAGCTGCTGGCTTATGATAAAACAATAAAACGTGCTGGCGTAAGTGTCCAATTAAAACAGTCTTTCCTCTAAACAGTCTATATGAGTAATATACTCAGTCCATTCCGGCGGCGGCCCGGTATCAGTCCGACCGTGTGCGTGGCGAGGCTCCGTCGGGGCGCGCATTGAAGCCGCCTGGGCGCGCTCTCCTAACAGCCCAAACTTTAGGGATAGCGGATATGTCCTATCCGCTATCCTTGTGTGCGCAAGATAGCAACTTTAGGGATAGTGCATGAAACACGCCCACGGACACACCTCCAGGCGCAAATGACAGAGTCGGCATAACGGATAGCGGGTAGCGGGTGGCGCAAGATACCGTTTAGGGATAGCGGAAGTTCCTAAATCCGCAATTTGCGGGTAGCGGGTAGTGGCAGCGGATAGCGGGTGGCACAAGATAGAGCCCTTAGTGTGTCCAAAAGGTAAATTTTTGTGACAATATGTTTGCACTATGAGCCCAAACATCTGATATTTACCTCATTATCTTTTTTATTTTCCTCATTTAACATGCACTGATGATGTGCGCTCTCTACCATATCAACCAGAGTCTGTTGTGTATGTCTTTTGGTGGAGGTTTTCAACGCAGTGGCTTTACAAGCACCGCCATGCTTACATGCACTATGGAGGGCCACAGTGGGAATTGAACCGCCGACCCTGGTATTCGTGTGAGTGAGCTGCGCAGGACCACCGCCGGCCTCTGTGCAGCCAGTATGTGTCCCTGGTTTTACCTCTGAAGGTCAGCTTGGTGTGAACCACTCAAACGGCCCTGTTGTTTACAGTAGTGTTAAGTGTGTGCCCCTCCAGGATCAGTCAGAACTATAATCCCCTCTTCATTCCCACTGAGGCCCCGAGTGTGTGTAAGTGGACATGGGTGATGGCAGACAGGGAACGGCTCACCAGCCCACCCATTTCAGCCAGCAGTAGAGCCTCAAACACACACACACTCACACACACACACACACTCACAAAGACACACGAAATGCAGAGCGAGCAAAGCACCAAAATGAACAACGGACCGAGAGAGAGAGCAAATGAGAGGGGTTTCTTCTTTTTCCTAGATATTACCCCCTTCTTTCTCTTTTCTCCCTGCGTTTTTATTTCATGACACCTTGTAAAAAAGGCTTTATGGTCTTCCCAGGCCTCATGGCTATGAGTGTGGTGAGGTGGATTGTGGGAGCTTTAGAACTCCTCCAGGACCGGCGCTTAGTGCGAGTGACAAGAGAGTATCTCCAGAGAGCTGTAGCCACTAACTGGGAAACTCTTTAATCTGACTTCCTCTCTTATGGCTGCTTTTCCCCCTCACTCTTATTCTCCTCTGGAGCCCACACCGGCACAGAGAACTGAACAAAGTGAGAGCACCTCAAAGAACAGAGGCGCTTTAAATGGGTTTAAAGAAGAGCCGTGAAGTGAACAAATGAATAGAGGCACACTTGGACCTGGAATCTTTATCCTTACATTTTTACATCCAAGTTTTATCTGAGGTGATGTGCAGTTAATACAACATTAGAGTAAATCTGCCAAAGATGTTAACATGTCAGAACAAAAGGCAGGCAGAAGCAATAAAAAGAGAGCTAAGAAGAAAGACAGAAGGGATGTTTTGAGAGGAATCACTGAGTAGAGGAGAGGGGGTATGAGTCAGTTCTGAATAAATTAACAAACTTTATTTATAGAGCAGCTCCCATGCAGAGAATACATCTCAAAGTGCTTTACAATTCAACACCAGGATGTAAGACACAAAATGCTATTTAAAAACAACCTAAATAGTGTTTCCATCAGTAGTTAGAATACTTAACAGTTAAAGGCAGGGCGTTCCACTGTTTTGGGGTAAAAGCAGCATCCCCAAAACTCTTTGTGGCAAAAATGTTTAAACACCCACTGTAGAGAATCTCAGGATGCATAGAGTCATATAAAATGATAAGGAATCTATGATGTAGGAAGGTGCTTGGCCATTTAGTAGCTACTTTATGGGGAATTTTACAAAGAAAGCGATTTTAAATATCCTCATCTTACAGAGATGAGTTTCTGCCAATGATGGAAAATGGGGAATGTTGTCCTGCCTGCTGTACAGGGAAATGACAAAATAAACACTTTTGGAGACAAATGACACTGAAAGCAGGTTCTGGTGTTAACTCATGAAAGTATTTAAACCTCAGGACTTGTTAAATTAAACGTGTTTGAAGTTGGATCAGTTGTTGTGGACACTTGAAAATTTGTGTTTCCTTTCCTACTTAGTTCCCTGTGTCACAAAATACAAAGCAATGATTTTAGTTGAGGACTCAGGTTTAGTAAAGGGCAAGGCTGTTGCATGTAAGTACAACTCAAAAGGGGAAACATCACACGGTGAAAATAACTTGAGAAAGAGGGTTACTCTGCATGCAGACTTTTTTCACTGTTTGCTGCGACAGGAAAGTGTCTCAGTAATAAGAGGGCACAGTCGGAAGTGGCTATTTCCCTCCATTTAATTAAGTGCTGTTAATATAAATCAACCTCCAACAGCTTAACACCACTGACCTTTTCAATTTCTATTGTTTTTTTTTTTTTAGTCTAATAAAAAAGTCCAGTGATTTCATAAAAAAAGTGACTACCTTAGATTTACAGTTGAGGTCAAACACTAAGAGAGATAACCAGGCTGCCAGACGATCAATGATATTATTAATTTTACACAAGTACGCGCCCACCTGTGGCTCTAAATTATTTCCCGTTTACTCTGTAGGTGACACAAGACAGTGTACGCTCTACTAGAGTCGTTTATCATGATGTGGACTGTAATGTGCCTATATGATATAACTGTCAAAAAGAAATGTCTTTCATGGGAAATCCACATGAGAGTGAAGAGAAAGAAAGAGGGAGGGAAGTGAGCGGCTTTGGTCATATGTTAATCTAATCAGGTAGGTGCTACCCATTAGCACTGAGGCCTCATATCTGCAACTGGAACCTCCTTTACCTCCTAACCTTCCTCCTCCTCCTCCTCCTCCTTCTCTTCCTCCTCCCCCTCCTCCTATCTTCCGCTCCCCGTGCAGGCCTGCCTGCATAATGTCCACTCTAAGCCAACGTGGGGCCTCGCCGAGGTGTTCAACAGGCATGCTTTAAATCATGCAATTAGTGCTCAGCCAGGGGATTTATACTTTCTGGCAAATGTGCTTTCTAAGTATATATGGCCGTGGGGAGACAGCCCTACACAAGGAATGCAACAATAAAAGCACCCTGAAAATCATATTTCATATCATATTACACAGATTATTCAAATGATATGCTATATATGCCTAATGTGATATTTATAGAAATATACAGTATCTGTGTATGCATGCATGCATGTATGTATGTATGTATGTATGTATGCGCATATTGCTGGGAAAACTCTGCAACTCCCATTTGAATTATTTCTCTTTTGGTTTCTCTAAGCTTCTATTTTGGTTATGGAACAAAAAAGAAGCAGATGAGCTACCAGATTGTGAGGGAGAAGAAAAGATTTAATAGTTTAAACGTTTTAGTATTGAACTTGTGCAACTGGACTGTTTAACAAACAAGGTGAATTTTCAAAAGTACCACTTGGCACAAAGTGAATGCATTCCAGCAACAAAAGTTGAAAGTCTTTAGGTTGAGAACATGATGCTATTCTTGGTTTTATGAAACCTGTTCCCCAGCAGCTTTTAGACGCAGTGAAAAAGGCACGGCGTTAAAGCAGAAAACAAGACTGTTTTTCTTTTTTTCCCCAAAAAAACTGACATTGTGGAGATACAAGGTTTTCACTCAGCAGCTATGACACGCAATGATGTGTCACTCTTTCACTTGAAATTGTGTGTGCATGTGTGTGTGTGTGTGTGTGTGTGTGCGTTGACCATGTCAGTAACACCCCCAGATGTTTCTTTGTCCACCCCCATCCCCCAACCCCCCACTTCTCTGTGTCTCCACTCTATTATTGAATATGTCTGAGGCGTCAGTCTGACTCGCTTTATGTCTTTTCCCAGGACAAATAAACAAGTTACAATGAACATAATGAAGAGCGGGCAATGACTCCACAGCTTCGGCTGCCTTTCCCAACATGGATGTCGTCACAAAAACAAACAGAGTGTTCCTCGATTTTGGATCAAACTCTCGCTTTCCCTCTTCCCGCTTTTATTTTAATTATGTAACTTATCGACATATCTACATACACATACAAAACAGAAAGCCAATAAACACGGGACAATACAAACACACTCTGTTCTGGCTTCTCGTCAGTACCTTGGTATGAGAAAGCTCAGAAAACTTGTATCTGTAACAAAAGAGCTGACCACAAAATCCCCAGAGAGTCCAGTCGCAGGCCGCCGACTCCAGTCCAAAACCAAAGCCACAAAACATGCTAGACCACAGAAAATGCGGAAAATGAGCAAGCCTATGTCTTTATGAATAAGCACACACACACATACACGCACACCACACTGAGACACATGCACACACACACCCATGCACGACCTCCATCCACATAAAATTCATAATTCCGCTTTCTTTGCCTTCACACACAGATGCAGACACATAAATTAATTAACTTTGCAGACCAGCTGAGGGGGAGACACACACACACACAGACCCTTTGTGGAGACAAAGATGGCTGTCACACAGACACGTTCAGGCCAAATTTAATAACCCTAATGATTCTCATAAATCATCATTGAGGTAAATATGAATTTGTGCTGGGATGAATCATGTCTGATAAATTGAATCCATTTAATTGGGAAGGCGGGCTGAAGATGAGCAATGAGTTAAAGACACTCCCCAGATTTGATTTCCCGTCAGATCTCATGTGGTTTCAGCCAAGTGAAGGGGAGGGGGGGGGGGGGGGTTCACAAACACCGTGCTGTCCACCGTGATTGATATGATGTTTATCCATCCTGCTCCAAAATGCTTTATCCATTATGTAAGAAAAACAAACAAGCGTATAATCCATGATAAGATGTGACAATCTCGGTGCCTGCTAAATTTCCAAATCCGCCACACAAGCAAACAGTGGAAGTTTGAATGGCGGTAAAGTCAAGAAGCACGACGAGCGCTCGCTGTAATTAATTTCTTGTCGTCATAATTTGAACTTGTGTCTCAATTTGTCACTCGTAATCTTGCATCAAACATAATTATTTGGAGGAAGGGAAAAGCACGGCATGTAATTAACAAGCCCGCATTGCTTGAATCAGTATTTGAACCCAAAGGATCCAGCATCACAACCCCTGCACACACAGAGGAGCTGGGGTTTATTATGCAGGCGGTGTTTCCATACCTGTTTGCTGATTGTCTAACTACACGACAAAAACAACGCTATGCCTCGCTAAAATGACTTGTCAATTGCGAATTAATTTTTCGCAAATAGCATCTGGGGTAGATCACAGCACGGCTTGCACACAGTGTCTACTGATGCTTGCATATAGTCATATTTGTGGGCGAAGAGTTGCAGCTTATATAATGATGCAGTTAGCGAGCACATTCAGAGTGAAGTTGGCGACTTGTACTAACTAAAAACTGAAAAAGTTCATCAATGACACTCCTTTTATCGAAGTCTATAACTTGTTTTAATGCCTTTTTTTTTTGTTTTAGGTGTTAAAATGTTGAATTCTCCAATGAAACCTTCATTTGTGTTACTGGCATGAGTGTTGCATGATCACTTTCTCTCTCTCTCTCTCTCCTTCTGTGTGTGTGTGTGTGTGTGTTCTCTAGCGTGTAGTTTTCATCAGTGCCACACTCTCCAGGTAGTGCTTTGGGAGAAAATTTACGATGGAGGATGTTTGGGCTTCCTCCAGGTCCAGGGCAGGAAAAGTTGTGAAATATGTGTTAGCAATAAAAAAAGACCAGCGTTTTGTGTTTAAACAGCCCTGCACACACACACACACACACACACACACACACACAGACTCACACATACACATGCACATACGGTTACATTAACCCCTTTACCCCGTGTGTATGCATAAATGAATGCATTCTTGTACAATTCTCAGTTGTACCTCAAGGAGAACCACAAAGTCATGGAAACAGGCTGATCGATTCAAATGTGGTGTGAGAGAAAGCAAAAGAGAGATCCTTTACATAGAGCTGGGAGAGAGAGAGAGAGAGAGAGAGAGAGACACACACATGGGTAGAGAGAGATCTGCAGATTGGGTCTGTGTAGTTCTTGGCGATGTGCGCTCAGCCTGTTACATTCCTTCCGTGAAAGAATGCATAGAGTATAAAAGCCATTAACTGCAGAGGTTGTCCAACAACAGACTAGCCCATTTACAATGGTATAATTTACTGCCTTGTTAATTATCTGGCTGCATTAAAATACACCATTTTGACCAAAATTGGGACGAGTGTGGTCGAGTGTGGTTCCAGCTCTGTCTGAAAGAATTATAGGCCAAAATAGCAATTAGGGAGTGGCATTTTTTCCATTGGTCAGAGGAGCATTCCTCCTTTAGGTGTGAGGTTTTGGGCTCTTTGCTCGTCATCTGTGTTTTCACCAGATTGAGGAACAGTTAGCGCTAAACTTGCCGAGTTACACTGACAAGATATGACAAGATATGATTACGCCTGCGTGTGTGTGTGCTCGTTTGTGCGCAAATCCATGTGTAGTTCAACTTGTTAATGTATGAATAGACAGTTTAATGCTACCCCATGTGTGAAAGTGTGAAAAGTACTGTATATGTGTGTATGCAAACATTTGTCTCCACGCTCCTCGAAAGTTGACGGGGTATTGCTTACACAGTGAACACATTGTTGCTTTCAGTAATAAGCCCACTGGACGGACTCCAGTTAAAATAGCATGAAGGGCGAGATGGTAATCTATTTACCCATTTTCACATTCTTAAAGGGATAGGATTGCAGCTCGGCATGCTGCGCCGGGGAAAGCCACTAGGAATTTTTTCTCCAAAGATGATGGCAAAACTATCCTTTCAATTTCACCGTCCTTTTCCTGCACTCTACAGGTAATCGATCCGCGGAACAAAACCATTGATCACACGGAGGAGTACCAACCTGCGCTTAAAAAAAGACATTTGCGGGCGAATGAATGACAACGTGAGCCCGGTAAAGCTGCTGAAATCCTTTAATGGGGCAGCTGGAACCGCTGCTAAAACCCCCTACCCACCCCACCTCTCTCTCCCTCCACACACGCCCCACGTCTCCGCACTGTGGCATACAGTAAAATTATGGCCTAATTAAGAGGGGGGTGGGAGGAGGGGGCTCCGTGGTTAGGTTACAGGGTCGAGCTGCTGCTGCTGTTGGCGCGATGCTATCTGCCCGGGCACAGGGGACTCGCATGTAGCCTTTACCCCCCCACCCCATTTAGCCGCTATGGGTGCAGACAGTTTGGTGCCATGAGGTCCGGAACCAGTGATGGACCGAGTGGTGGCTAATGAGCTCCCTAACACACAAATGAGAGCCTGCGGTGTGCGCCGCATCCCCCTGCCTCTTCCGCTGAGCTCACTGAGGTATACTCCTGTATACACACAGAGATCAGTCCGATAGGAGGATCACTGTCTGCTAATGCAGGAGCTGGGCAAAAATCTATAGTGGTCATACTTAAAGTTGTAAGTTCATAAAATCCCATTCCTTTTATCTTTATTGTATATTTTGAAAACATTGCTGGTGCTAAGCAATCATCACTGGCGTGTTTTTGCTCAGCATGTCCCAGAAATCAGTTGTCCATTAAAAAGTGTAGCCAGTGCTGATGTCTTTCTCCTGGGAGTTTGAGGTTCTGTAAGTAGTGTGTTTTTCTTCATCTGCTGAAAGTTAGCAATTTCAAAGTTTCTGTACAGTAATTTAAGTAATTAAGAAAAAAAAAAAATATTATGAAGTGTATTCATCACAGCCAAACACGCCGCTGTCACTGCCGCTGGGAATGTAAAGCGAATATCTTGTGCACCAGAAGATTTTCCCAGGGACAGAACAGACAATGTGAGAGCTTTCATGAACTGTGTATTGCTTCAGCCACTATTGTGTTGCATCAGCGAGCAGCAGAGTTGCAAAACCGACTTTTATGTACATGAAAATGTTGTGGATCATTACTTGAATGCAGAAATGGCAAATGCATTTCTACAGCGCTTTTCAAGTCTACTGACCAATCACAGTGCTTTACAGTGTATACCTCACATTCACCCACACACACACACACACACACACTGGAAGGTGCCAAGCTGCTCATCAGGATAGTTACGGGTTCAGTGTCGTGCTCAAGGACACTTCTGAAGTAACCAGGGGTCGAACCAGAAACCATCCAGTTACCAGGCGACTGCTCCATCTCCTGAGCCACATGTATTCTGGCTAATATAAAGAGAAAGTCCGTATTCCTCTGCTCGACCGCTACTTGGCAGCACCCGGGCCTGTGTGCTAACATAAAAGTAGTTACAAAGGGATCTGGAGCTCATGTGCGTGTGTGTGCCATTTGTTGTATCGCTGACACCCACAACAAACCGATTCCCTCATCCCCCCCCCTCCCCCTTTCTTCAATGGATGTTTTCCACAACCCCAAACACATCAGTTCACTTCTGACACAGTTGTGACAAATTACAAACGGTTCTGTGTTCAGGGTTCATTCGAGCCACGTTGGTGGGAGCACCACATGCAGCGTGTTTGGAGTCGGAGGAGTGACGAGAGCCAAGCTGTTGTCAGGAGCCGACAGCGCACACAACTAACAATACAACTCCGAGACCCACCATTGACCATATGGTGGCACTTAGTTGAACCCTTTGTCAGCGCTGCATTGTTTAATTTCATATATGCCTGCTTAGGAAAGAAATATATTTATGTTTACTGCCCTAATGGAATTTGGATTTGTGTAACGGCTAAATATTTACAACTCAGATGAAAAGTAATATATCAGGTTTATGATGGCTTCTCGGGATGAGGCATCTCAGACTTGAAATTGGCTCGTGAAAATGAGTTCATCTAGAACAAACTGTCATTGTTTAGTCTTTTGCATTTGTTCTCAGGTGATGTCATTGTATCTTCGTCTCTTTGGGGGGGGGGATGATCGCTCACAGTGCTGCCATGTATTACGGTTGCACTTCTTCAAGTCTTTCAAAGCCAACGAAGTTCCCAACACGTTTTGGTGAAATTCAAATGAGATGAAACGTCTCATTTAATTCGCGCACGAATCGGATCCACCCTATATACAGATGTGCTTTTCCCTTTCAGTAAACCAGGAGCTCCCAAACAAGCGGAGCTCCAGTGAACCTGGAGTAGAGATATATTAGGTGAGTTTTAGGTTACCAAGGTCCGGTTTCAGGACGATTCCTCACATGACTAACAGAGAGTCGATTCAGTTCTGGGGTAAAAGGTGATCAATGGTCCATTGCATCAGATAAGCACCTGACTGGGTGGTGGGATGGATTCCCCCCTCTGGACCTCAGGGAAGACAAAGCGGCCCCAGAATCACCCATAGGTGCCCTAAGGCAAGGCACAATCAGAGCATTTGAGAGCGGGCAGCGAGGTTAGCCGGCGGGCTGCAGCACAGGCAACGAGGGCTTTGTGATTAACATGATAATAACCTGGCTGATGGATGTGGTGATGTGAGTGATCACTTGAGGTGTGCGAGTGTGTGTGTGTGTGTGTGTGAGTGTGTCCACAGAGAGCATGTCACAGCGTTTGTATTGCTCGCCTTGCATTACAAAGCCAAAGACGGATACTGTACGCTGTTACGGCTGATGGATGGTGTGGTAATAGATAGAAGATGGGTTGGAGAGAAAGCTCCAGATGGAGAAAGCGAACGATGAGGAGAGGAGAGTGTGGGAGAAAGACACCAGCCTCTCTCAGCAGCTACTCTGCGCTGTAATGTCTTCCTCACAAGCCATGATCTCACAAACATGAGCACTAACACCTGTTCAGAGCTGGCCCTCTCTCTGGCATATTGATATGTAGCTGCAGGGGGAAAAAAAAAAAAAAAGAAAGAAAGAAAAAGAAAGCACGAAGAGCTCCACCGAACATCTGCCGAGCTGAACGCCTGACGATAAAGCTCGGTGATCTAAAGCTGCATTAAAACGGCATCGATTAACCATTAGAGATGTGAGTTCTCTGAGACGGCAACTTTGACAGCGTGCAATATAAAAGCTTCTGCATTTTTTGCTCATATGGTGGAATAGAGAGAGAGAGAGAGGGAGAGAGAGAGAGAGAGATCTTCTGTCATCACCCACACCCACATTAAACAACTCTCTGCGTGTTTAGTGTGTGTGCAAGGGAGTGTGTCTCATTTTTTGTGTCTGTCTGTGTGTATTTACGCATCTGCATTGTATGCATGGCCATAGCAATGCAATGAGGCTTGAGCCTTTTGACGCCAATCTGACCGGCAACCCACCGACGGCTCACTGATTTTGAAATATTTGTCGTTTATATTTATTTACCCATCCAGCGTTCTCTGTTTTCCTTTTGACTTCTCCTTCCCCATTACCTCATGCTGTGAGATCACTTCTACGCCACACAGCGATTTTATTTCACGTCAGCCACTAAAACGCTAACACCTGCACCGCAGCCACCGCCACCTGTAGACTGCCCTATGAAATTAGACTTGTTTTCTCCTCTCGGTTTAGGGGTAAATTCAGTATTTAAAAAAAAAACCACAGGCTGAGTTCCTGTTGAGTTTGGATGAAGCCAGAACTCTGTCACCATTGGGGCTGGAAGGTGTTGGCAGGGTGTTGGTGCGCTCACCACCCGTGGTTGGCCTGAGGACGGTGGTGTGTGTCATGGCGTGGCCTCACTTCACATTCCTTGCACTATTCACTTGCAGGCCCTGAGGCGACGATCTGCGCACTGTGTGACACACAAAAGCAAAATAACACGTTTCTCAATGCAGGCAACACGCTAGAGGGAAAGGCAGAATGCATGGAGCCACAGCTTGTGTTTCCACGTGAACTAGATTTTTCAAACTTTTTCAAACTTCATCACGTTTCAGGCCGCCAAGTTGGCTCTCATTAAGCCATGGGCCACCATTTGCAATGAGTTTGCCCTTGGGACCTTGATCTGGGGAGATATTTTTTAGTATAAAATTGTTTAACCCTTTGATGCATGAATTATAAAAGCCTGAGTCCAATTTTTTTTCCTATGTGTTTTTACTCTTCTTAGGGCATGAACACTTTTGTGAGTCTCCATACTTCTTTAAGGATGCAGGACTGGTATTACCATGTCATGATACTAGTATTAATATGTTTTCAGCAACAAGAATTGACAGTCTCTGCATAAACCTCAATGGGGGGGAGCAGCAGAGAGCATTCTAACAGCTGATATGCAATTCCACCATAGAAACCATTGCATTTAGGAGAAAATGACTTTTAAACAGCTGTCCACTGTAGTGACCGCTATGCGCCAAAGGGTTAAATGTCAGGAGATTCAAATTAGTGAGATTAATGCTAAAATAATCATGCATACATTTTTTTTTGTGAAATTAAAACTACTCCTATTTTTGCTGAGGATCTCCTGGAAGCCCGTCAAGCTATACTCTGAAACTTTGTGCCCTCATGTGAGAATAAAATCACAGGAACTGGCCTGTTGACCATGGGAGGGGTTAGAGGACGAAGACATTGTGGGGTCAAGGGAAGAGGAGCGGGTCAAGCTGCTTGTGAAGACGGAAACCCGAGCTTTAATCTTGATGAAGCGGTGATGGCTGGATTGAGTTAAGTTAAACCAACAATGGCCTGATTGGGAGTGAAGCTTTGTTCACTTCACTGCCTTCACTGCCTTCTGACCTTCCTGCGAAATCAGCCCGTGTTCTTCCACTGCTGCTTCAATGGATGCCCTTTCACTCTCCGAGCATGTTTTTGTTTTGTCTCTCATAACTCAGCGTCTCTGTGCCTTTTTTCAGCTCTGACCAGTGCCCTGCTGTTTCCAGTTAGCCCACAGTGGAAGTCTCTCATTTGATGACCGGCGATCTTGCCTCAAGAGATTTGGTATACCAAGAGGTTTGGAGAGAAAACTCATCCACACACAGGCTGAGAGGCTGGCCCGGCAATGAAACTTTTATTGATCCCACAAAACACATGCACCCTTTCTCACATACTGGACTTGTGATTTATGTGCTTGCCTGTGTTGTCAAGATGCTCTGGGCCAACAGCACTAATTGATAACAGTGTCTTTTAAGAGTGTGGCTCATCACCAGGACTTCTGCAAGTGGTTTAGCAACTGTCAGCGTGATATCATTTGGACAAGCTTGAATACACAAGTGTGCATGTTTTCCCTATGTCTTGTGTTGTTAAGTGTGTTGTTTCATTGGGATTAGACGAGTCAACCACTTTAAAGCCTTCTGGCCTGAAGGGGGGTGAGGTCAGAGAGCCCATTCTGCAGCGCTCCCTGTGGGACCCAAGCCTAACCTGAGAAATGGGTGTGTTAGTAAAAATATCTCTCTCTAAATCACTAGGCTCGGTTGATGATGGAGGGCTTGTGGAAAACAATTTATGTTGTTTCCTGTCAGGATGCTGTCGTGTGAGATCCGAAAGTGAGTGACGTGCATTGCACATGCAGCCAAAGGGGCAAACGAGAGGAAAAGCGAGCACAAAGAAGACAGCCGGGACAGTTTGTTTATCTCTTTGGCTCTGCAGTGTAGCGATGGATGTGCTGCTAAAGAGCGAATCCCAGCTGCACCACGTCGTCCTGGACTGGGCTACTGGGATGGCTGTTTTGTGTTGTGATTGGCCGGGCACAGATTTAAGTTGCAATGCACTGTATTTAAACACACTCACCACCCACTGTCGTATGCAAAGTGCCTCCGATGAAAGGTATGTGTGTCCTCCTCACAGCCTCTGTATGAGTCAAAGTTACCTGGCTGATGGTAATAACAGACAAGAGGACGAGGGGGATGGAGAGGGAGAGAAGAAGAGAGTGAGAGGGAGAGGAAAACATTTTTACTAGCCTGCGCAGTAGATCACTCTCACCCGGGGGTGTAGTCAGAGAAGGCTGGGCTGCTTTATGGACTCCTTGGCAGCTCGGTGGGAGCAGAGGGATGGACGATCGCCCAAGTGAGGCTTCAGGCCGTGTCACCTCAAACAGTTATGATCCCGCAAGATTTACGGCACGCCTTGTAAGCCTTACAAGCACAAGTGGCAGGTGAATTTCAACTTGGGCAGTATGTCTTTTGGATATTTGATGAGGTGTTAGTAAAATGGCAAATTTTGCTTGTTTTGTCTTTTCTCTTGCCTCATCTTTCCATATCCTAAATCTCTGAAACCCAAATAAAATTCCCTTTAAAAAAAAAAAAAAAAAAATCATTATTATTATTTTTTTATTCCTTGTATTTTTTTTTTTTTTAATTTTTTTTTTTTTTGAAATGCTACTTGGGCTCATGAAGATGCAGTTTTTAAGTATTTATTTATTTATTATTAATAATATCTATCCATACATATCTATATATAGTTATGCATCTATAATATATAATTTTTCTACATATATTTTTGGCAATTTTTCTTGGATTTTTTACTTCATATTTACAATATATTTGTAATACTTACTACCATAATTAATACAAATTATATATATATATATATATATATATATATATATATATATATATATATATATATATTTTTTTTTTTTTTTTTTTTTTTTTTTAAACAACTTAATAACTCTTAATAATTGAATAAATCATCATAGACCAAAATAGTGACACATTGAGGTTTCAGAGGGTTAATATTGAGTAAAGCTGTTGAGGAACAGAATTGACTGTGTACTTTCATCCTGCTGAAGCCTGTCTATGCTCTCAAAAGAATTTCCCAGCAGGTGTATTTGTTAAATTTATGTACAGTTACCTTGATGTCATTTTATAGCATTTTCCGCTCACCTTGCCCTAGAGCTGTTATAATGTTCCTCAACACACAGACAGATATCGCAGCAGCTTATCTGAAACAGTGGCAGTAAAAAAAAACTGCCACAAAACAAAAATGTAGCCACATGCTATGTATTCTTCATTTTAAATGCCGAGAGCCTAATAAAACAAAGAACCTATGGCACAGTTGTAAGCTTGTGTTGGGAGATTTTTTACCACCTGTCAGCTCAAAGATGAAGGTGTTCTGAAACAGGGGGATTTATTTGTCACAATAAAAATGCTTCTTAGGCCCTTGGGTAAAAAGGAGGATTACACCAGAAGTTAGTGTGAAATATTCAACTCCACACCTGCTCACTGCTGCATCTGGGGAGAAACCCTCAGTTACACAACTCCCTGAACAAACTGCGGTACCACCCTGCACACACACACACACACACGCACACATAGCTACACAGCAGGCTGAGGTGTCCCAGCTTGTTGGAGGACAAACAGAAAAGATTAACATTGAATAGCTGCTGCACACATCCACTGCAGGGCGGAATAATAACCCTGCCAAGTTGGGGCATTGCTAAAAAAAGAACATTTTGAGTGAAGCTCCTCCAAGTGGTTTATTTATGATCTTTAATTCTGCCCGTCAGCAAGTTTGTCTTCCTGGGAGAGGAGCCCTGGTCTCTTGGGGCCGTTTGGGACCTGCCAACCTGTCCCAAAGCAGAGACAGTCTGAGAAGCCCGGGCAAGATGAGAACACCCAGCGATGGCATGAAGTCATCCGGCAAGACTCCACACGCCGCCTCGCCAGGCAACTCTTACGAAGAGAAAAGCTAAACTCTCTCTTTCCCACTGATTGAAAAAGACCTCGAGGGGAAAAAGAGAGGCTCAAAACAACTGGCAAAAGAACTGGCTATCTGTTGTTATGCACAGGTCTGTGTAAAGAGTACTGATTCCCAGTGTTTGTTTTAACCTGCTTGCATTAAAAATAGGTGCATCAAGTTTGTGTACTTTTCCATGATTGACAACATACCTGACACTATTTGAACTGTCATGATGTGGTAAACCTGGCACTCCAAGTAGGCGAAAGTGAAAACAAGTGTTTGTAAAGACTGTTTGACCCAGGTCAGGCATTGTGCCAAGCGCCCATATAAATACCCACTATCACAAACCTTTGACATGTGCAGGTTTCACATTTTTAGAGGTTAGCAGAGCGCATCGGCTCGGCTGCAGCTCACGGGTGACGAGTCACAGGGATGCTGCGGTGCTTCTCGCGAGCCTACATGACAATAAATCAAGTGAAATCAGACACACCACAGAATGCCTCACCATGCTATATCAAATAATACACCATGTCATAACAACCTGGGTGTTGCAAAGCTGTTACCACTTCAAAGTCAAGGGGGTTTCCTCTCTCTTCACATGGCTTGCCATTGTATTTTAGGAGGAACAAACAATTCATAGGGAGCTGGAACGGACATTAATAGATGGAAATTATTCACTGTAGGAGAAATCAAAAGACTCCAGTTGCCACACAACTAGGACTGGCTAAAAATATTGACTTTCCAATAAATTGCAGTTTTCATTTGAATGATCTGATGTTGATTCTGAAAATGCCAACACTGATTTTTGTTAATCTATGCTGTTTTTTCAGCGGATGTGTGAAGATGTTTGCTAATGTTATTTGTAGCACGTCTCCTCAGTTGACCAAATTACATGTTTTTAATGGATGGACAAAGGCAGGAGCTTCCCACCTGAGGCCAGCACCATCAGACCAGCACCTACAATGCAGATGTCATGATGCATTCTGGATTTTCTGGTGGCCCACTGGCTTGGTGCGGGTTGGGGGAATGCAAAAAGTGGGAAAATGACATTAGTACACTTTGGCCTAAAGAGTACTGCCAGGGATTTGTTGCTCTCCATTGACTTTTCATGAAGGTGCCTCCTTGGCTTTGAATGGTTATTACATCAAAAGTACTAGTTTGCTTCATACTTGGTATTCCTAGATTCAGCAGAAGATGCAGAACGTTTTGGTGCTATATATATATGTGTGTCTGATTGGTTCAAATTACAGGTGTGAATAGTGAAAAACAAGCTTTTTATCATTAAAGTTCTGCCTCAATGATTGTACATTGCACTGCTAGAGTGGGTGATCGCCTGCACAGTGTCCTCTGACTTTACGTGCCTTTCCCTGTAATTCACATGATAGCCATACCTGCATTTTCCCCAACATGTCGCTATGTCTGTTCCTGAATTTTTGAGAGAAAGACTACATGTGTGAAATGGGCTTAAGTTGCTACCAAGTGATTGGATGGATCGGCAGACAAAGAAGGACCCAGAGCAGGGCAGCAGGGAGCCAGGCCAGCAGAGACAGACAGCTGGAAGGAGCAGATGTGCGGACAGCCTGGCAGAAGAAACGCTGGCTGAGTTGGAGCCTAACCCTTGGGCCTATGAGGTGAGAAAAGAATATAGACTTTGCTGCATGTTTACCTGTTTTTTTTTTTGTTTTTTTTTGGATTGAATCTGGTGCTTCACCTTCTCCTCATCCGGAAACGTCTTGTTGGACGTTGTGCAGACGATTTGTGGGACAGCTGGCTGCAGTGACACAGTTAGACAGCATCCAAGAGAGCCAGGAGGGTGCATCAAAACCCGCAACCGCAATGTCTACAGCCCCTGGACGCAATTAAAAGGCTCCATGGACTGTGTTTCACTCCACTCCCCGCTCCAGCTTTTTCTAAAACTTGCTTGTAGTAATAAAATACTTTTTTTAAAACCTGAAACTTGGCCTCTATCTGTTTGCTTGAAAAACAGAGAAACAAACAGACCTGTGACAGAAAGGTGATGAGTTCAGCCATGCATGTGCTTTCCAAATGCCATGACAGCCCAAACAATTTTAGATATTACATTTGACATTTTGGCCCATTGGTGACACTACAAGAAATGTGATGGTGACGCCAGAATTTACAGGGCTCATTTCCAGGGAAGCACAACAATGTTCAACAAGTTACCGAGCAACCCGTCCATTATATTTGGAAATTTGTTGTGAACAAATCAAATGTTTGGCGCGAGCGTGGCTCTGGTGGAAAGGCCATTATGTCACCATAATCAAGAGGAACCTTCCTTTGGGGAATATGAATGAACTGAATATTGTTAAAATTCACTTTATACATATTGTGATATCTTGTGCACAAAGTCTACAGAGCTAGAGCAAAGTCCTCGAGGTCACCAAAGTGACAGGGTCCATTCTCTACGGAGCATGAATGTGTCCACAACATTTCATGGCAATCCGCAGCTTTGAAGAAATGCATGCTTGAAGTAAAGTGTTGAAATGACATATATGGACAGACAAACCAATCAAATCAAATCAGGATCTTTGTGGATTGGAATCAAACTGAATCAGTCCTGAAAAAAAAAAAAAAAAAAAAAAAAAACTTTGGTGAAAATACAGCCATGCAACCTGCAGCAAGTCAGTAACTCAAAAGGAGAGATTAGTAAGCAGTGTGACAAGTCTATATACATGTCTGCAGAGCTGAGGAGGGAGAACATCTTTCATGGTGTGACGCCAGTGTGTGTGACAGTGTGTTGATCTGCATGGATGGCGACCCGAGTTAATCACCTCAGTGGGTCTGTTTGGGTCACCAGGGGGCAACAGGCGTCTCTTTTATGGCTCGGTGATGACAGCTGCTCATGACTATGGAGTCAGGAGGGAAAAGCTCCACAGCACCGAGATACACACACACATGGATTTATGCATGCATGTTCTCAGAAATATGTACAAACATGCATGTGCACAGACACAAAAACACACATTAAGATGTACCTACACAGATTTACAAGCATACACACGTGCTTAGATAAAAGCACACGCACGCTTACTTCACACTGATGTATAAATACATAAATAAAAAAAAAAAGCAGAGACACACATACAAGCAAATATGTACAAACATGCATGTGCACAGACACA
Source organism: Myripristis murdjan (assembly GCF_902150065.1). Classification (NCBI taxonomy): domain Eukaryota; kingdom Metazoa; phylum Chordata; class Actinopteri; order Holocentriformes; family Holocentridae; genus Myripristis; species Myripristis murdjan. The sequence goes on from NC_043994.1 coordinate 25,259,396, forward strand.
AAAACACACATTAAGATGTACCTACACAGATTTACAAGCATACACACGTGCTTAGATAAAAGCACACGCACGCTTACTTCACACTGATGTATAAATACATAAATAAAAAAAAAAAGCAGAGACACACATACAAGCAAACGCAAAGACGTGTATACACAGAGAGGAACATTTCACACCAATATAACACCCTGAGATTGTGCGAGACGGTGTGACGAACCGTCTCAGGAAGAGAGAAAGGTAATCAGGACAGAGAGAGAGAAAAAAAAAAAGAAAAAAGAGACAGACAGAAAGAAAGAGAAAGAGGGAGATTAAGAAATGGAGATGGACAAATGGCACGTCTGGCATGTATAGTGTTTCTTTAGTCTGTTCCGGCCAAATCAATCAGCTGCTGATGAGAAATATCTCTCTGCTCCAGTCACAATGAGGGCTAAAGTTACCGTGTGACTAATGCTCTGTCCCTTTTGTTTCCTATTCCTTTTTGCCAACCATTTTCCCCTCCTCTCATCTCATCTATTTCCCCGCTCATTTATACTGTATCTTGTTTTTGCTCGGATCCTCCCCTCCTCCTACCTTCTCTCTCCGTCTTGCCCCGGCTCTCTTGCTCATCTGCGTCCGCGCTCCGGTTGGACACCAAACGCTGTACATCACCCGCTGTAATGTCACACTGACTGATGGCCATGAGTGGAGCTTTGCACCTGGTTGGCAACAGGCGACGATGAGGCTCTCTCCGAAGTCGCTGAGGGGGGCTTTTGGAGTTCAAAGGTGGATTAGATCTCAGCGCTGTGGGACAGCGTGATGAGGTGAGCCCGAGTGCTGAAACAGACTCCAGACAGAATCAAGTATCCGTCCAAATCCTTGCTTGTTCAGATCCATCAATTCAGTTGTTTGGAAACGTCCAAATCGACTTTCCTCGATTTTTTTTTCCCCCACACACGTACACACAAGCACATACGGGTTTGACTTGCTACACTTGCGAGGATCGACAACATTCATTCCCTGATGCTTTGTGCCAACTAACCTAACCTTAAAATTTACCCTAAGATAACAATTGCACATCTAAAAGTACTTTAAGTCATTCGCATACCATGTACAAGAACACACACACACATGTACGCACACAGGTCTCACTGTTGTTCAGCTGTGTGAAGCAACAGACAGGAGAAATTTGATTCATCACTGTCTTTTTTTTTTTTTTTTTTTTTTTTTGCTATTCCAGGCAATAAATCGGCTCTGCTGGATGTTGGATTTTGAAATAAATTCCCTCGTGTCTTCTTTAAACTGGTTCACATGGTGGGTATCTAGAGTGCAATACCCCCTGTGTTGCTGCTATGTTCTCCCAGGTGTATCCTCATAAACACACTGCAGCTTTCCCCTTGACAGTAAAATATATCCTTGTTGTGGATGATGTAGTATGAAGTTTGTTTTTTAGATGTACTAATTATGTGTCAAATGAAAAAATGTTATAATGTACGTGTCTTTGGGATTATAACATGATGCCGTACCCTCTACACAGAGAGTCTAAGTGTGTGTATTTTAGGGCTGTCAGTCAGTCGGAGGCGTGCTGATGATTCATCCCTGCGTAAATCACCACGGGGCCAGCGTCACTGTCTGTCTGTCAGCTGATGACCAGCAGGATAGGCTGCGGCCATAAATCTGCTCGGCTCTCCCCCTGCAGTTTAACTTTGCAGGACCGACTCCAAAAATGACGCTTTGGAACAAAAAGGTGTTTCGAGCCAGAGTTTGAAACTGGGGCAAACGGAGGGAGTGCAGCAGAGACCGTTATCTAAACTCAACAGATTAGTTGGCAAAATAAATCCAAACCTGCATATGCAAAGCCTGCAGGATAGAACAGGATAGAATAGAATAGAATAGAATAGAATAGAATAGAATAGAATAGAATAGAAAAATGAAGACTGTAGACAAGACTAGAGCAGAATAAAATAGCAAAGAATAAACTAGAATAGATGAGTAGTCTTGAACAGACTAGAATAGACTAGACTAAACAATACTAGAGTAGAATGGAGTAGAATAGAAAGGAGGAAGAAAATGCAAGAAAGAGTGAAAAAAGAAAAATAATAGGAAGAAAATTATAGGATTGTAAAAGTTATGGTCACAGTAGAATAGAATAGAACAGAACAGAACAGAATAAACTAGACTAGACTAGACTAGAATAGAACAGAATAGAATAGAACACGTTTGATCATCAACCCACATTCAAGTTATAAAAATACTAAAATAAAACAAAACTAAAGCGGAGAATAAAGTAGAATAGAATGGAATAGATTATATTTGACTAGAAAAACAAAACAAAACTAGATAGAGCAGTAAATGTTGAAGTACAATAGAATTGAATACCATAGACATGACTTGAATATTTGATCACCCCCCTACACACACACACACACACACACACACACACACACACACACACACACACACAACCCCCTCTTCTTTCATTTTATCCGTCTATCTTCTGCAGCCAGAGCGAGCGCAGTGAGCAGTAAATCGCAGGTTGGCAGAGACCCTGACAGTTTAGCTGGTGTGGATCTGTAGATAATTATCTGTGTCTGTGCGTGCGGACGAGGTCTCCGGGTTATAAAGAACCGAGCTGGAGGTGACACAGCCCAAACTGGTGGTCCATCCTCAGCAAAATCCCCTTGAAATGATGGAATGATATTCCCAGTAAAAATTGGGCCTCTTGATTAGATACTCGATATTACGCAATTTCAACGCTTGTGATGTTTGTGAGTGCAATGTACTAGTTTGCATTTCATGTCTGATCCTGATATTTATCCAGTATAGGTGAAGGGAAGGGCAAGTGTCAAGAGTAATTACACTAACTTTCACTCAGCTCATGTGATGAAAAGCAACACTTCTTGTATCAAACACACTGTGCTATCAAGAAGTGAAAAGGCCACATAGCAAGTGAATTGTCTGGGAATACAATGAGTGTACATTTCTCTCTACACACACACACACACACACACACAACAATTTGGCCGATCCTGCGTCCGTGCATGCACAGGTATCTGTGTGTGCAGCTATTTGCAGAAACCAGCGTTGTAACCTGATCACGAGTGTATGTGTGAGGTGTGTGTAGTGTCGGGTTGCCCTGTCGTCTTGGGAAAGTGTCAGGTTGCGATCTTCCCCGGCAATCTGAGAGCGCAGCCCCGCGAGCACGTGGACGGCCGGCCAGGAGGGAAAGCCTGCGATTGGCTCGGAGAGAGAAAGGCAGCTCGGCCGCCGCAGCTTGGGTGACAGTGTACAGTTTCCCTTTGACACAGTTGAGCGCTGTGCTTCCACGCACTGAAAGTGTATGTCTAATGTCCTGTAATTGCTAGCATGTGCACACAGGCATTCAGGAGTGGGGCTTTCCAGTGTTTTATTTCTCCAACATCACTTTACATCCCACAGTATTTGTGCAGTCGCTCGCAGGTGCTCTTGTGCGAGCCTGTTTGTGTGCATGCATGCGTGCATTGTGTGCGTTTGCATGCATTTGTTTCCATGTATGTAACTGTAGCCCTCTCCGTGTGTCCCGAGCAGGTTTATGCTGCTGGGCCAGTCCTCAGGTGAGCCAGCGAGGCAGGATGGGAAAGGTGATCCACATGAGAACCGCCCAGGGAATTGTGGGCCATTGTGCTGAGGAGAAAGGCAGGGCCCTCCAGCGTGTGTCTGCTGAATAAGAGCCACTTGTGCCATTTTACACAACACACAATAACGCCAGCATGAGATGAACCAATCGAATCAACAGACTATTCTTTCCCATGTGCCGTGACCTTGTGTACAAATACCTGCAATTATCATGTCCCACCCCACCTTAACCCTGCTAAACAACACCACGATGGCTCATGCATACCATATACTCGTGTTTCACTCTCCATGGGACACTTGTCCTCATTCATCTGTTTTCTAGTTCTGTATACAAATCTACAATTGTGCAGCCAAAAAAAAAAAAAAAAAAAAAAAATCAAATGGATGCTTTTGATTTAGACTGACAACGCCTTCGAATCACAACACTTGAAATTCAGGATCAGCAAGATTAGTAAGTGAGCTTTTGCAACATCAGATGAGGCTGCCACTGAAGGAATAAACTGGGAGAAATGGCAATTAAGTTGTTTCACACAATTTACCTCTTTACACAGCAAGCACGTTTAATTGGTCTCACTTTCAGCTCTGCAAACTTAATGACCTGTTGCACTGGGTGGCCCGGTTCACGCAGGAACGGTGGCTTTCGTTCAACTATTGTTTATTTTAACGGGAAGACAAAAGACGAGAGCGTGAGGTTTAGTGAGAGACGGAGACACAGAGAGACAGAGATTGACTTAAAGACAACAGTTGGTTCTTCTCACAGCGTCTGAGAGACGGAGGGAGGGGGGGAGGGATGCAGCCGCAGGCAAACACCTCCCCTGCTATTGGATTTCACATGTTTCCATTTTCTTATTCATACATATTCTCCAAAAGTGCCACAGTTGCATTTTTTTTTTTTTTGGACTTTCTTGCTGAGACACTTTTGGATGCGGGGAGGAATGTCTGCTGTGATAATTTGCTATCGGCTTATAAGTGACAGGTTAGATCTATGAGGGACCGGGGTGGGGATGTGAGGAGGTGGTGGGGTCGGGTTGGGGGGGTTTACTGGGGGGGGCAAGACCAGACAGATGCAGGTGGAGGTGGAAAAAGAGGTGCAGAATCAGTCGAAAGTACGTCTTTGTGCAGCTGCCAAACACGCCGTGACGACCGGCACACACCTCAGGATGCTCCTGAGATCCTCTCTGCTCCATCCTGCCTGCCTCTACAGCTACAGGGTAGAGTCGGGAGGGGGGCTCGACACACAGACTGACCTTTGTTCCACGTTTCTACCTGCTCAGAGTGCCTGTCATTCATATAAACAGACTACAGCAGAGAGAGAAAAAGGGAGAGAGAGAGAGACGGAGGGGGAGCTGCCGTTAATAGCTGCTGTCAATCTCCCCTCTGACCTCTCCTGCACATTCCTCCCCTTCTTTGCGTATTAGTCGTTTATTAGCTTTTCCATTTGTCTCTGCTCACCCCCGATGGGCCGCGTGTTGTCGTACAGGCGTTGCGGAAAAGCCACATGCGACCATTTGAACGGCCGGCACAAAGGTAGCTCTGTTGCTCCTGATGCGAAGCAGCCGTGCAAATTGAAGCGCTGATATAGACTGTGACAGCGAAACTGGATGGAGAGCAGAAGAAAAGTTCTTTGTGTGTGTGTGTGCACATGTGTGTATGTGTGTGTGTGTATGTGAAATAGTCACTCACACCCCCCCCTTAAAAACTCCAAATCCAATCCCACCCCAGCTCCCCTCCATCTCCCCAAGCCTGCCAACACCTGAAGCTTATTAAACATAAGTCTCCACTGCGCCGTAGATGTAATTTGAAACCCATATTGACTTTTAGGGTGAGCTTCATAAATCTTTCTCGTTCTCTCCCCCCCCCTTCCCTCGTCAACATTCCTCATATATCCCCAAGAACGCTGTTTCAAAAATGAGCGCTTTGCAACTGTGCCATTGACAAAATGTTTAAAGTTTACAGTCGCACTAAACAAAAAGTAGCACTTTCAGCAGAGGCAGGGAAACACATTAAGTGCACAATCCGGACGGCGCCGTGAATCTGAATCAGCGCTGATGAGAAGTGTAAGGTACGGATGTCATGAAGGCCAATTATGTGCACGGGGGCAAATATGAAACACTTCATCTTGAAGGGAGGTGAGAGCGGTCCTTAATTTAGTGACAACAGAAGAGAGGGATAAAAGAGAGGAATGGTTTGCAAAAGAGCAATTAAAGGTGAACTATACAGGAACTGATTTTTCAATTTAAGATTTGCTTTCCTGCTGTCTTGTGAGTTTTTTTTTTTAGTATCAATTTTTAAAAAGCATATAAAAGTACATGAATAAATAAGTAGGCTCTTACCCATGGATTTTGAAACTTGATGACTTTGGTGACCCCCTGAGTCCCTTAGTGGTAGTGTTTTACATCTGTGTCGTAAATAAGAGACAAATATGTCATCGAAGAGGTAAGCTGAAACTGTCATGAGGTGAAATGAATGTGGGAACTAGAATAAGCATGTGCGAGGAGGAGGTGAGGTGCTTTTCCCACGGTGCAAGATGTGATCAGCGGGTGCCAAACTCGGGTCAATCTATCAGTCATCTCAACCACTGATGCTGCAAATGGAGCAAAGCATCTGTACCTCACTGTAAAATAACAATAATGATAATATGTGTTTGTTCACTGCAAATGAATAGAGTGAAGCAGTCCTCTTCCTCTGCTTTGGCTGACATTCCTTTATTGTGCTGTAAGCAAGCAGGGTTGGGTAAGTTACTCAAAAAACAAACAAAAAAAAGCAATCATTAAAAGTTACTCATTAGTTTCTACATACAAAGATTTCTAATTAGTTTATTTTTCAGTTACTTTCTAAGCCTTATCAGTAGGAGAATACAAGAGTGGACAGTTTTTACAGTGAATCCTGAAATGCCTCCAACATAACATCGATCACATAATATGAAAAGCATAATCACGACAAATGAATAGGTCGTTTATAAAACAATTCAAGAGCACAAGGTAAAAAGGAGAGTTTGTGCTACTTGTGGGCAAAGTGAATTCCCTGCACCAACAAAGCGAGCGGGGCAGCTTCGTTCTTGAACCCTCTCCAGCTCCTCGGAGAGGCCTTTTGTCAGCCCGCCCTCAAACTTGGCTTTCATATGGATTGTGCAAATGAAAGTCAGGTACATCTGATGTATAAGACATAAGAAATAAAAATCTGATCGTGGTCCAGCAGAAAGGAGTGAGACCTGCACCTCAGCTCACATGATGTCTTTCAAAAAGTCCCGTGCTCAAGCTTTGGAAATAAGGAATAGAAATAATGAAATAATGAAAATTTTATTGGAACAGTAACTGTAATGTAATCCTTTACTGGGAAAAGTAATCCAATTATAGTAATCTGAGTAAAAATAATCTAATTACTCCCAACACCGGCTGTAAGTATGCAGGAGGACATTTCATGGGAACTCATACACCCAGGAGATACCGAATGAAAATGCAGACAGAAACTGAAAGAATAAGCCAATTTTTCATGGTGATGCTCTCATTTTTCTGGAGGCATTATACACGTTCACAATTCAATCGAAAATGAAATATAAATAAGGACTTTAAAAATTAGGTTTCAAGTCGCGCATTACATTTTGCTTGATATTTTAGGGCTTATAGCTGAGCAAAAAATGTTATGGCTCTCCTCAGACGGAGGTTGCAGTCGCTGTACAATTGTTAGATTACTGTAATAAAATTCGAAGCCCTCCTCTCATCAGCTGAGATATATGGAGCAGCGAGAATTGAATGAGAGAGAGAGACAAGGACACAGAGAGAGGGGGGAGCAGAAAATCAGAGGAACAGAAAAGGAAAAATTTCTGCGGACTATTGTGATACAGTTCAACATCGTAATCCACTCTGGCAACACTGCTAATTTTTGCCAGGTGAGCGAATAAAATACATTTGCATCGAGCTGAGGTGAAAGAGAATGACAGATGTATAAAAGCAGTAGCAGGAAATATGGCGAGTGCTGTGCGGCGGAGGGGAGGCGATGCTCGGCCGGAGCCTTTAGGTGTATTTAGGTTCTCCTCTATGGAATGGACACATGAGCAGGGAGAGGGAGAAAATCGATACCATACTTTGCGAGCGCGCCAAAGTATTATAATACATCTGAACATCTGGGTGCTGTTCTCATCTGAGGAAGAGAGACAATGGCAGGATGTTCCAGTCCAGGGGACCCGGTTTGAATTTGTGGCTGTATCTTGGGCTGCCACTGCCAGAGCCCTGGGCTTAGAGCTGCAGAGTTCATGACACGCTTCCCTCCCTGGAAACACTGAGTGATCTCTGCCTACAATAAAAACCGGGCAGCAGTTTGATGTGTTTGTGTGTGTGTGTGTGTGCGTGTGTGTGTGTGTGTGTGCATGAAAGTGTCAGTGGGCAGAATTGGCAGCGTTGGGAGAGAAAGGGGATAGTGTAAAAGGAGAGTGGAGTAGAGAAGAGTGGAGGTGTTATAAACCAGGGACGTGCACAAAGGGCCCTCTGTGCAGGGGTGGCCAGCGGGTCACACACTCGCTCACACACTCGCTTACACACACTCCAGACACTGTACCCCCGCAACACACACACACACACACCTTCCCCGCCACCACAACCTCCCCCAGGGGAACCTTCCATTCTGAAACGGCCCGGCAGCGTGAGCCGTGTGAGCTCATATAAATAACACGACAAATAAGGAAAAAGTGAGCGCAGAAAAAGAACAGAACGGGGGAGAGAGACTGGAGGAAAGACATGAGAGCAGGGAAAGAGAAGAGAGAGAGAAAAAAAAAAAAGCAAAAAGCAGCGACAGCAGCAGCAGCAGGAGCCCACTGTTGAATTGGGGTTTCTTCTCTCTGGCGACAATGTCTCATTGTTTTGCAGGGGAGGGGAGAGAGAGAGAGGGGAAAAACCGCTGGATTTGTGGAATGTATGAGTCTCATTCATTTCCCCCCATTTCTCTGCCGCTTTAAACGTTGCTTGTAATAATAGTTGTGCTCACATATATAAATACAGCGGTGATTTCCTTTGGCAGGCGGTGCAGTCATGACATCGTACCCCCCAACAGGCAGACAGTTGGAGGAAGGGACATTGAGGCTGTGTGTTTGTCTATTTGAGGTGTGTGTGTGGAGCGAGAGAGAGAGACAGAGAGAGAGAGAGACAGAGAGAGCGTGCTGCACTGATGGTTTAAATAAGAAACTCTATTCTTTCCCCCCTCCAGAGCTCGGGACCATCTGACAAGCTGGCTGGCACTGCATCCCAACTTCTCCGCTCCTTGCCAAATCTGCTACCCCACAGTGCTGCTTAATGCTAATAAAACCCCCTAGTACAAAACAAACATTGTGAGAAGAAAACTGACAGAGAGGAAAAAAAAAAAAAAGAACAATCCGTGGAAAAAATCCATTTGTTGCGGGTGACAGCGTTTACCCCGCGATGAGAAACACCAGTTGCATGTTGTTTTTTTAGCGATCGCGGCGGAACCGGCGGTGTCTAAATCCCTATAGCTGTGTTGTTGTTGTTGCTGTACTTGCATTGTTGTCCGGAGCAAAGCTGTTCCAAACCGCACGAAAGTGAGACACGAAATCCAAACATTATGCCTAGAGTCATACTCCAAGAGGGACAAGTGTCCAGGAACTGGTATTGGCCGACTAAACAAACAAACAAGACAGGATAAACCACTGGGAAGCGGGAGGCGAGCGCTGGGTTGAAATGTTTCCCAACTCCTTCCTGTCAGGACGGGTAGAGCCGAGATTTGCTGGCCCAGACAATTTTCCATATGGAGCTCCACTAACCCATAAAGCTTAACTATCTGATTCTCTCATGAGACTCCAGGCAGAATGCTTTGTGATGGGAAACACACATGAGAGGTGAGATTAATGGAGCATTATCCAGAGATTGCAACAATCCAAACTTGCATTCTTGCTCTTTCGGTCCATGTCGGAGCCCCTCCTCCCCCCGCGTCTTCTTCCGCTCCGTCTTCCCATACAGTAGGAATCTGCTGGAGAGAGGCAGCCATAAATATTTACAGTAATTAGATACGTGCATGCAGGGACAAGACTTCCATCCGCAAAACTGCAAGACGACCACCTTGGGTAGATCATATTGTGCTGAGTGAGTGTGAGGACAGAAATTGTTATGGAAACTTTCTATAATGCGAAACCTCCTTCTGCCATTCAAACTGTACAATTTCAATCAAAAAAACCCCCCCTTTGCTTGAGACTCAATTGTAGTAGACAAAAAGATATTGTACCCTGCCCAGGAGTCACAAACCACGCAGGTGTAAACCCCTGAACGAGCATGCTCTGGCTTCACGAGTACACCCGGGTCCCGCAGGTGAAGGCATGCTTGTGGCTTCATCTTAATCAGTCACTTTTCTGGATGATTGCATCCGAGACTTGCTGGGTATGTCTCTCTCCGGGGCTAAATTGCTGCATTGAACCCTTAGTTGAGAGTCGACCTTTGGCCTTCTACCAAGATGCTGCCTCGGATGTTGGTGCTTGGATTGACATTGTCAGATTTGTTCGAAGCAAGACGTCGTGGAGCTCACAGGGCTGAAGAGCCTCGTCTCGGTAAAAGGGACGTGGCATGTAACAGGGGAGTGCGAAACAAAAACAACTGGCTCCTGACATTTAACTTGATAAGCCGTGCCAAAAGTGTCAAAGAAAACTACCTTGGCCATGAATCAGTGCTACATCACAGGGGTCCTGGTGGCCGGGGCCTGGCCGTACAAAGGTTGACGTGAGCAGAGGAGACAGAGGGTATGTAGTTTGCCTCTTGGGGAATGTATTTCAGAGCTCCCGATTACACCAAAACACACTCAGCTGTGGTGGCTAAGCAGATGGCTGCCTGGCCCCGACGCATGCCTTTGTGCCTCTATCGATTTCCTGTTGCCAGCGCTGACAGGAAGTGATCTGCTGATGCTGCCCTAGGACAGAGTGCAGGGCCTCTTAAATCGTTTTGACATATTCTGGAAGAGGAGACCGTCTCCGACTCTCAGCTGGCAGGCAATCTAATGTGAATGAAGATCAGCACTGAAACGAAACAGTGCTTTTTTTTTCTGTCTGTCTGATTTGTTTTGTCTTTCTGGCTGGTTGATTGGCAGGATCTAACCTATGGAAAACTTACAAATCCAAACAGTGGCGTAGTGGAACAGCGGTATACGGTAAAGTAAGTCATCCTAATAGGCCTGGCTGGGCCGGCTCCCCTCCTCAAGGAAGAAACTCATAATCTGGGCCGGTGTGCTGATGCTCAGCCTCTCTCTCTCTCTCACACCTGGACCAGCTCCAGGGCCCATGGTTTAAAGAGCTGTCAGTCAAAGCTTAAGCTGTTGTGTGCTGGCTCGGGGCGGCACTTAACCCCCTCCACCGACTCCACCTGACTGAGCTTGTGATGGGACATCACCCCCCCTCGGGCGCACAAACACTGCACTGACTCACCCCGGACAGCAGGGCAGATGTGCCAACCACCCTGTCAGAGAGCGAGAGGTGAAAAGGAGAGCGCGGGTGTAGTTTGCGTTGTGTCGCTCTTAATGATATATGAGAGAAGGAGCTGGATGGTTTGGGTGAGAAAGTGCTGCGAAAGCAACGGTTTTCAGATATCTGCATGCCCTCCCGTTGGCTCCGTAGCTTTTGGCAGCTCAAGCAGAGCGAAGCGAGATACCGTAAGAAAATAAAACATGGCCCCCACAGTGCTGGACCCGAGCCGCTCTCACACAGCGTGTACCGCTGGAGGCTGCCAGAGCAAACATGGTGGCTGTTATTGTAGAGGACAATTACATACTGTTAAAAAGTATACTCCTCAGTCAGCGGAGGGCTGTTTTAAAACCCCACCGTGAATAGAAGAACAAACACCGGGAGGAGCACTCTCTCTCTCTCCCTCTCACACACAATACACACCGAGTCAAAACACGCCACCACACACACATGCGTATGTGTGCATTTAACGTCAGCCAACCATGAACTCCCAGGCATCCGCTTTCACCAGGCTTGACTGTTCGTCTAGCGACCCCGCTGTCCGGCGTCCAAATGGCACAATTATCTGCAATTTATGCTCAGACCAAACGGATCACTTCCCCGGTAAATGAAATTCCCCATTAGGAAGAGCAACAAGGGGGAGGAGATAAGGGTAGCAATATTTTCATTGGTATGGGCCGAGAGAGGGCACAATACATGTCCAGTCAGTCGCCCTGTTCCCAGACATATCAGCCATACCGATGCATTGATGCACTCTTGTTATGACAGCCTGGAAAAACTTTCCACAACAAAATATCATCACCATCTCCCGCTCTTATGAGAGCCTCCCCGTCAGGGATCAGGTGTTCAGGATTTTTTAAATTCCTCCAAAGAGAATAAAACGGAGGAAGGGGAAAATGCATGCTTTCTGGGGAGGAAATGGAGAGGTGGTTCTTTAAGGAGAGGGGAGAAAGAGGTAGAAGGCCATTTATAGGCTCATTACTGAAACCCTATACCAGGAGGGTCCCGGCCAGTTAACTCCAAACTCAGGCTAATGTCTCGGCAAGACCCAGACTCATGCGCCTCTGTCTTCCCTTAATGAAAGATGAGAAATTAAAAAGCTGTGGAAATCCAATGCTTTGCTTGGACCCAACTGCATTTCCCATTAGCGTTTCAGATAATCATTAATCATGCTAATGAGCCCGGAGAACTCAGTGGCGAACATACGAGCGGTCTGAGACGGCGTTTTGCAATGTTGGTGTGGTTTATAAAGACCACTGGCTCTTCTCCAGCTCCGCTCTAACCAGGAAACAATAACAACTGTATCTACTTGGTTCAATCTCCGTCATACTGACACTGCAAGCTGAACCGAGGACACTGTTTCGAAAGACCGCAAGTCTTTCGAAACGGGGTCTTTTCCCGCTCCGAGGGTCGTGATAAAGTGTTACTTACGACGGATAAAACTGTTCCAACTTTAAAAGCCGTTTCGTACGAGACGTGTCGAAGTTGCTCAAGCCTTACAGACGATAAACAGAATTCAAATGACTGTTTTGATTTACATCATCTACTTTCCTCTGGCCCAAACGCACATGTTGAAACACACACAATATGCATGTACAGTATATATGTACACAGACATGCACACACACACACACACCTAAAGGAAAATTCCATCCTTATGTATTGTCAATCTGTGATGTTCAATGCATTCCAAGGGCAGTTATGTGATTAAGTGTTGCAATTTACATTTTCGGTGTTCCCACATCCCTTCAACGTGCCTTGTCTACTCCAGTTAGTTTCTGCATTTCCCAGAATGCATTTCAACAATTCCAGAGGTTATGGAGTCGTTGCATTCAGCACATATTATATCCTCTAGATGGAGACGGCAATAGCAAAAGTATAGCAACAGAAATGTAGTGAGTTTTTTGGGTTATGTATGTATATATATATGAGAAAGAGAGACAATGCACAATGCACAAGAGATGAGGAGTGTTATTTACAAACATTTTATTCTATTGATCCGCAGTTTCCACTATTTTTTTTAAGATTATGGATACATATATTTATATATATTCGATTTGATTTGTATTGATTTGACACTGTGTTACATAAAGTGTCTTTTTGGCCGTCTGCTCTCAAGTCATGGTTTCTCTCTACAATAATGTTGGACACTCGTGCAAAATAGTGAGTCTAGAAGCTTCCGGTCTTTGACTCCAAAACCAAACATTTACCACTGATTGAGAAAACCATAAAAATGCTCTGCCATTAAAGTCCATTGTGACTGTGCAGGAAGTGTCTCATCATTACATCAAGTCTATAATTACGCCTCGACACAATATGTAAGACACAATCATACCCACCCGCAACAGTCTGCAAACACATCTAAGAGAAAACACACACACGCACATACACTTACAAACGCACACACAGATTCCAAGGTCACCTGTGTGTGATAGAATTAAGGGTATAAATGACTGCTGTGTGCGGTTCTAATGACTGATCTGTCATCAGTTTTCATTACATGCCCTGGTTTTACCGAGGGGAGACTGCAGTCCGTCCGTCCTGTCTGCCGTCTGGTATGGGACACCAAACTGGGGACTGCAGACCTCAGGACAACGCTAAGCGACCTGGAGCAGCACATTTTTCTTGCAGATAGACACCAGGCTCCAGTAAAACGCTAGAGCACTGAAGAAACTGGCGCTGCGTGTTTGACGTGTGTATACAAAGCCCCCGACTGGGGTCACTGGCCCTGCGTCCTTAAAGGCAAATTCCAGCAAAGTCACCATTTGGAAGAAAAATAACATGCTTCATGAATTACCAAGTGGTCTACAAGATGTGTTGGTTGGGCAATCACACATTTACTTGTCCAATCAGCGCGAAATAAACAGACTTTACAAAAAAAAAAAAAAAAAAAAAAAGACGAACTCTTCTTCCAGGCGGCCGAATTAACATGATCACAAAGAAGCGAACTGGGTGAAAGAAGTGGCCAGTCACCAAAACATTTCAAAGTAACTTTGCACACAGCAAACCACAATAACATCATAAGGGACTGCCCAAACCAAAGAAGCAGATGTTTCCCCCCCACACCAAAACACTTATTTTTGAAGTGTGAATTCCCTGTAAGGCTGTCTCTCTGCCAGCAGGACGTCAGTGAGGATGGTGTGGAGCCAGAGCCCGGGTCCAGGACAGGAACCAGAGCTTCCAGTGTGTCACTTCAGATAGAACACACAGCAACAGGGGGAGATCAGTCTCTACGTAGCTGGGAACGCTGCTGACAGTGTTTAGACATCTGCTTAAGTCTCTGTTTCCCCCTATAACTCACCATGCCTTCTCCTTCCTCCTGCAAGTCTCCAGCCCACACCTCCAACAATGTGGCGTGAAGACACCGAGATGAGCATCAGAGATGGAGGAGAGAAGAAGTAAACACATACAAAAGCATATCTGCACATGCATGACCACACAAACTCACACACACACACACACAGATTTCTCCTTAGTCACTAGATGGTGCTGGAACGTCCCTTCAACGTGTTAGTAAGTGTGAGGAAACGTCATCTGTAAATATCATATAAACTGGCTTAGAGTAAAGTTTCCTATCACTTCCTGTGCTTATAGTGGACAAAACCCTGCAATAAGTCAAGGACATCTACAGAATATCTGTTTCCAGCAGAGGCAGAGATGTTTTTCCCACAGCAATACAAGATAACATTAGTATCGGTGAGATTAAGAGAGATTTGACTGGGAAGCCATTTCCTTTTTAATTAAACATTAATATCACGGGCAAACATTCTACATAAATGATTGATCTTGTTTATCACAGGCAAACAAACAGCACAGATAGTCATCTGGCACACAGACTTTGTAGTCTGCTTTGAATCAAATCCCTCAAAAAGGGGGAAAAAAGTAAAAACAACCAGTGAGTTAACATGCTCCCAGTTCCAAGAATAGGTCGTGCCACAAGGTCCGGGATTGGATCTTGTGATAAGCCGGCCATATGAGCTACATTCTCTATCTGCCCTGACCCTGCTGCATGTGAGCTGCAATAACAAAGGCGCTAAGCAGTGGGGCCCCAGGGTTCGTTTACTCAGTGGCGTAATGTTTGTGCTCTCATGGCCCTCACAGCAGCCGAGTGCAGCCCTTATCAGGGGCCCTGGTCTGGCTAGCAGCGGCCCTCTGGAAGGCTGCAGCTATACCGCACTATGTGCTCCACCACTGCAAACAACTCTCACACAAAGGAGAGAAAAAGAGCAAGGGTGAGGAGGTAAAGAGAGGGATGAAAAACAGACAGATCTAATGCCTGGGGTTGGTTTCTTGGTTGCTTTCCATAAGGGGCCCCCATCCCTGCTCCTCTGCAGGGAAAGGGCGGAGGGTGGGGGTGCATTCCTCTCCCCTCCGTGCCCTGGAGGGGTGTCGGCTTTGGCTGTAGTATTGGATATGAAGGCAGGCCTAAGCCCCTGCAGGCACACAGGCCTTAGATAGCTAACACTCGGCTGGACTGTCAGCAAGCAGGACCCAAGGGTCTCTCGGTCCCTCACTTTACACAACCTGAAGAACTGATGGACCAGTTGGACTTTCTGTCTGTCCTGATTGACTGTTTCCTGCCCTTATGTGGCTCAAAAAACACACACACACCAGAAGTCAACCTACACTACAAACAAGAACTCAAAGAAAAACAATAAAAGGAGATTGTGAGAGAAAGCAAGAAAACAAGGGAAAGAGCAATGATAGAAAACATTTCCCGCTGCGATCTGGGCTGATCTCAGTTCAGTTCAGTTGTTGGTGAGTCACAGCGCCAGTCCCGCCAGGGAGAAAAGCACCGGTCCATATTTTCCATCCCGGCTGCCGCTCTCTGGGCTCTCCTCCTCGACTGGCACACAGGCAGGCAGCAGGCAGGCACTGCAGCTGCAATTTCCAGGTCTGTCCTTTCTCAAAACGCCTCACAGAATAGTGCTTTATGTCATTCTTAGACTTAGTCGGACTAATTGAAAATATCACATCTATAAATACTTTTCCAACCACAGCAAAACGAGGCAAAAACTGTCCATTTAGACAGTAACCCCTACGGACTTGGGGAGAAATCAATCATTTTGGAAGTGGTGATTAATCTGAGTTGAAAAAGAATAACTCCCTTGTCCAAAATGAAATCAAAATTTCCTATGTGGGCTTCACTTCAACTATGCCATGCCACGGCTGATGCGGAAATCTTCGCTCGATGAAACCCGCCGAATACGCTGTTTCAGCTTAGTAGGAAAGCAGAAACCATCCCACACCCTGACCAAAACAGGCCTTCCTTCCTTCCCTCTCTCCACCAACCAACCACCAACCCACTAAACCACAGCTCTGTCGCTCTCTGTTTGTCTTCAATTCGCTGGTTCTCCCCAAAAACCAACAGTGAAATAGGATGCAGACTTGCTTAATGTTTTGCATTGCGCCCATTAAAAAGAAAAAAGAGAGACAGGCAGAGAGATGGGGCACTGTTTTTGGTCCCCAAAAAGTCGAGGAATGTTAAGCATATCCCTAAGAAGATTAGGGGTCTCCTTGGTATAGCACACAGCTTTCTCTGGACGTGCCAAAGGACCCATGTTGATCAAAGCCGCCTCTGACTTCCTCGTCATTAGCCGTGGCTTATCCCCAAATGCTTTCACCCTCTGATACTGACCCCCCTCATTATCCGAGCGCACCCATCACTTCTGCTGGCTTTGGAAACAGAGTGGAGCGCTCTGGCACAGGATGTGATCCCCTCTCAAGGAGCCCCTTCCTCCCTCATTGAAAAAGTCACACTCACTCACTCACATGCAGACGTAAGCACCGCGAGCACTGAGGCCCGTGCACATGTTTGAGTAGGTGAACACACACACATACAACGTAGTATTACTTTACAGTCGGCGGACATTTTCCCTTTTGCGTGCTTTTCCCACACTTTTTATGAGCGATACCTTTTTTGGTTTTCTGTAAAACGGCAATATGGGAATCAATCACTATTATAGCATTAATATGTGGGGACAGGTATACAAAAAAACACTGATTCATGGAAAAGGCATTGAGCAATAAGAAAAAAAAAGAAAGAAAGAAAGAGGAAAGCCTAAAATGAAACTTCTGATGAATGGCCTTGTTTTGATATTGGTGCTTAGTCTTTTTCCTAGCTCTCTTCCTTTGTTTACAATGCTAAATGTGAATTTGTTAACATTCCTTCATTGGCCCTTTGCGTTCTGGAAGCCATTAATGTCAGCGCCTGCTTGCCAAGAACGTTATTGGCATATTTATACACTTATGGCTCTCAATCAAAACAAAGAAAGGCCATCTGAGCCAAACATTTACAGTATATATTGTTTATAAAATAGAAATAATTGCCTCAGATATCGGGCGGGTTGTGGGGATTTGTAATTAGAAATCAGATGAGTCTCAAGAGATAGGAAAACACTATAGGAAAATACTATTTGCCGCCGCTTTGTGATCCATCATAACAAACTGGCCATTAATAGAATGCAGAGCACCCCGTTGACCCCGCCAGCAACCCCCTCCCCACACACCCACACAAACACACACACACACACACCCAGCCCCATATCACTAAAGTCAATATAGTTCGATTAGCCATGAAGTAAGCGGGTTAAGAGGGCTTCATTTATGAATACATTCCTCCTGCTGGAGATAATCCAGCTGTAACATGGGAACAATCCGGTCACACAGAGATGGATTGTTTCCTCGAAATATATAGTGTACAGCAATCCAAGCGTTCAGTGTGTTTGCTCAGGGTGTGTGAGGCTGGCCGTGGAGAGCCTTGCTTGAGGTTCCTGGGAAGGCCACCTGAGCGGGAGAGAGAGCCTGCACACCTGTTCTCTGTTTGGTCAACAGTGCAATCATAGCCCGGTCACACGGCACAATGCTATCGCTGCTGATCTGTAGAGCAATTCAGAGCTTATCTCTTATTGGCTCTGATTGCAGCCATTCAGGCCAATTAGGAGCTCTCCCTCCTGTTCAGTGAGCTCCTGCCCTCCAGCAGCCCGGCCCTGCTGCGCGGCTGCTCCGGTTCCTGGACGGGCCCGAGCCTTCCAGGACACTGGGGGGAATTAAGAGCAGAGCAAACATCACAGGGCATGACCGCACTCCCACCTACGCATATGTTTGTGTCTATGAGAGAGAAAGTGGGAGGAGCGGAGACTGTTGGGCAACTTGGTGTGCTTGGTCACACCAAATAAAAACAAAACTCTTCACTTCAAGAAACGACTTACTTTTCCATGCATGGTTAGCGATATGAGCCCCCGGAGGAGGCAGAGGTTCTGCGTCATTCTCAAAGAAACTTCGGAAAGGATTCTGGCTGTTGTGTGGAGTGAACTCATACCCTCTTATCAAAAAAAAAAAAAAAAAAAAGATCTCTCCAACTCTGCTGACCTAACCAGTGAGTTCATCAATACATATGCATGCTGTGCGGCTGAGCTCTGCTCAAACCCACAGAATTTCTAGAAATAGAGAAACACAAAAATTCTAGTGGGTTCAAGGGTTCAAAAGATACAAAATATGTCCTGCTGAATTATAAGGAAATGTGCAAAAAAAAAAAAAAAAAAAAAAAATGATGCACAAGACATGCAGACATTTCTTATGTGATGTAAGGGTGCAGCCAAAAAACAATAGCATCTTGGGTTTGAATATTTCACTCAGTATAAGCATGATGTAGCTTCAATGAAGTGATGCAACCAGCAGATACAGAGTATATATTGGATATAATTATACAAAATGGTAAAAGGGGTAAATTTAAGGGAAAATCAGAGTTGAAGGGGTTAAACTAGTGAATCATCCTGCCGCCATGACATTATTCTGTCTGTCTTTGATCTACCCACACAGCACCAATCTCTAATCTTTCCACAAAGTGATTAAATTAGTGACTGGTATTACTCTGATATAGATCAGCCCTGTTCGGTGAAGTTGCAGCGGTGAAGGTGAAAGAAAGCAGAGTGCTGCACTATGTAAGACTCTGTGGTGCCAAGTCTGGCCGAGCTCAAGCCCTTTGGTTCGGGGGGAAAACAAGAATCTGGCCCTGACCCCCCATTCACACTCTCCTACCCACCTCTGATGGACCAGGGAGAAGGGAGGGGAGTGGGGACTTTGAACACACCTCAAATTCACACAAACACACACACACACACACACACACACATGCTATTTCCCTTGGACGGATTCACCGGTACGTCACCAACCTGGCACGGTTTGGCCAGTGCTGTGGTGACGATTCACAGCCCAGCCATTAACACCGCCGGGGCCACTGGAAACCTTGACACAAACCTGGCAACGCAGCCGTCCTGTCCAGGGTTAGCTAAACACACATATCATCGTCCATGAACATATTCCATCTGAAAACTCCAATTACGCTCGGCGATTTCAGAAAATAGAATCGATTTTTTCATGCCTGAGACTGGATGCGACGCCAACGTCTGACACCAGCTTCATGCCTACTTTACTTTCCCATTATATCGCCCACACAGTTACAGCATGTGTATGTGTGAATCAGACTGGGGTTAAACAATATCTGAAAATAATTATTAGCATTTCTTTTGACCTGCCAGGACACCCAAGGTCTACTCTCTCAGTTCAAAACATTCACATGTGTGACTTAACCCTGACAGTTTTCCATGTTAGGGACAAGTGTGAACAGGAGCCAAATTCGATATTCTGGAAAAGTTGATCCAGCAATTTCCCCCCCTCAAGACCTGGGGAAATTCCCGGGAATCTTCCTTTGCGATGCTAGTATGAACAAAAACCCTAAGGTCAAGCGTGCAAAAGGTTATTCTTGTGCAATATACATTAACATAACGTGTGGAAATCAAAAACGAGACTCTAGTGCGACGTATTTCATTCTGTGGCTGGCATTAGTTTGGAGTGGGAGAGTTGAGAGTTTGAAAAGAGTCAAAGAGAGCTTTTTTTTTTTTTTTTTTTTTTTTGAAAAATGTCTGGAAATTGGATGGACACCAAAACAAAGGAGCTACTACCCATCTGAGCAAAGACAAGATTAATATGCACATTTATAACAGTAGGAGAAACTCGGCACCCGGCCACTGGAGCTCCTCATCTGCTGTTCTTCTAGAAGCAATAACAAGTGACATCTTGACGACATGCACCTTAAACACAATGTCAAGCCACCTGTCACCTATTCGGGACGGCCATGCCAGGTGTCAATAAACTTACGCGCAAATTTTATGCATAACAAAAATAAAACTTACAACAAAGAAACAAAGAAAAAGTTTAAAGATGTGACTGTGGGTGAAATCTAGTATGGGCGTTTATGCTTTAAAAATGGTAATATAGACACAAGACAAAGTGGTGCTGCAATCTCAGTGGCAGGGCAAGTACGGGGCGGAGGGGGTGCCTACACACGGGATGAAGACGAAGCACCATATATATCAAAGAGGTGCTGATGAAGAGGAAGAGGAAGCAGATTCATCTCACTTGTCGATGTGTCACCCCCGCACCTCACCTTCCAAAAGCGGAGCTGCGCAGCGTCACTCCTTGGCAGCTCGGAGTGCTGACAGAGAGCTCTGGAAAAACAGGACAGAAGCCAGAGACAGAGAGGACACTGGATATGAAGAGGAGATTTAGTGAGAAAGGAGACAGGGGAACCCCTTGTAGCTCCTAATAATGAGCACTGCTCCGGCTCAAGTGTGCACAGTATGTGTGTGTGTGTGTGTGTGTGTGTGTGTGGGAGAGAGAGAGTGAGGACATGCACACCAGAGACTTGGAGGAAATAAATTCTTCATGACACTGGATGTTAGCCTATCACTATTTTTCATATTGTAGCATGTGCAAAGTGTTCTTCCTCACCATGATCTTTTCCATTACGCCCTGGTTTATCACAGCTACAACACCGCAGCTCTCACTGATTCACCCAGATGATGGAAAAAAAAAGTCATAATCAATGAAATACATATGACTAACGGCATGCAAGGATCTCTGGAATTATAGATCTGCTCCCCTACTCTTGGAAGTGATTCTTGGATCGCCTTGAGAGGGAGCCAAGCCATGCCACAGTCGCTGAAAATCAAACATGCCGGGCATGGCACATATGAAAGTCTTTATAGGACCCTATAGCGCGCCTCATTCTTTCTTTCATTCACCCCCTCCCTCTATTCGGCCTGTCATGTCATCCTCGAGGCTGTGTAAGCTCTGTGGTTTTGGCATGCCGGTGCAGAGATCCCAGTAGTTCCTGTTGTGGGGAGGAGGACTATTACAACCCCACACTGCTACAGTTCACAGAACAATTATCATAATTATCATTTCACCAAATAGAGCTATGATATCCAGCGATGCGGCTGCCATGGGGTTTTGAATGTCAGTTTGATTTCCCTTATATGTTTCTATTTTGCAGTCTGTCTTTAATTTTCTCCTTTCTGTGTATTCATTCGTGGGAAGAAGTGACACGGCGGCTCGCGGTGAGAGTTTGTCGAAGGATAAAGTCACCGTTGCGACAAAGTTGTGGACCAATGATCCTGCAGTCGGGACTTACTTTATGAGTCCTGCCAGTGCCCAGGCATGCTGATCCATAGAAAAACACAATAAAAAAGGTATATAAAAAAATTATGACCACCGCCGTCTAATGCCAGACAGTGTGAAGCAGGAGATGGGGAGGAGATGGTGTGTGAGTTCTGCACACACCAAACCTTTCCTCTGGGTTTATGCTGCCAATCTGGCAGTACACAAGGTGACCACAGCCAGTCCATGCGAACAGGGAAGAGGTGAAGAAAGAGTGGAAGAGTAATGAGGAGGAGAATGGAGCAAGAAGAGATGAGGCATCCGCTCGTCTCCAAAGAGGAGGACAGACAGGGAAAAAGTGAAGTCAACATCAGTTTATATTTTGCCAAGACAATGCATCTTCAGTTTTTGTCCAACTCCTCTTTTTCCCCGAGACACAGAGACTGCTGCAAATGACCGTGACTTAACCAGCATGTGAAGCGATGCACATTAGACACCAGCATGTCTGCCATCGAGAGCCAATGTGCCGCCAGAGGTCAAAGGTCACATCTGAGCTTGGGCTGGGAAACCACAGCAGTCAGAGGAAGGTGGATAAAGGAGAGACTCATGCTGCGTGTTCATGAATTCACTGGCAAAATGAGAGGCAGCAGTTTATTAGAGAGAAGGAGAGAGAGAGCGGTTTTAAGCGGAGGCTTAGCCCCCGTGTATGTTCATGTTTCCTCCGTGAATGTAACCGTGCTATCAGAGCCAAGTCACCGCTGAACTGTCGGAGGAATCGCTCTCACCGCTGTTACACTGCAAAAAATCTCCACCCAAACAAATCCTTTAGTCTCATATTCAGTGTTAAAATCTTGCCTTTCTTAAAACAAGTGAAAAAAATCACGGTGGGATGAGCTAATCCCACTTGTTTCCAATGATAATCAATTTAATTCAATAATTTTGTTGAATCAAGTGTCATTTTCTCGATCCTAGTGGGCTGATCTGTCCTGCTCTGCTTTGTTTCAACACATTTATACTTGTTTCCAGAAAAAAAATCCTGAATCAAGTGAAGCTGCACTAAAAACAAGTGGGATTATCTCATCCCCACCGGCACATTTTATCAAAAATGTAAGGCTGAATATGAGACTAAATGGCTTGCTATGTTGGATATATTTTGCAGTGAAGGCCCAAAGTCGAAAACCCCGATAATTCACTATGGAGCTTTTCTGTGATCAGTTGAAAATGAGAGATAATGGTCCTGGTTAAGGGAGCTCTGGGGTTAAAAAAGGGGGTAAGCTTAGTGGAGAATATTTGGCCTTTCAGATGGGGTTGATTAAACGTCTCTGGGAAAGTAAAACAAATTTTTAGCAGCGGTAAAGTGCAGTCCGAGGAGATTTACACATACAAACACGCACACTTCCCTTCCTGCCTTCGCCATGAACACAACCCCCATCATCACCACGCTCTTCCATCCTGACACTTCCACTCGCACACACGCCGTATTTAACGGAGCACTCTTGCATGACTGAGGCAGCTCGAGGTCCCAGAGAAGCCACATTTCCTTCATTAAGACATATTTCACTGGCTCAGGCGTCTCTGTGCAGCTTGTTTCAATAAGACCCCAATAGACTCAACTTGACTCATTTATCACCATTAAGGAAGTGCAGGGAGCCCAGGACAGGTGCTGAAACCTGCTAAAAGAAACTTCCCTGTATTTTGACACGGAACACAATCACTATCAGTATTTTGCTCTGCTGGTGATGTACATATTTTACTTTCTGTCCATGAAGTAGCTAATGATGCAGCACACAGCAGCATTACCATTTCCCTCCCTCTCCTCGCTGGCTCGCTCTCGCTTTTGGTCGCCAGATAAATGGTGTACAATTTTAGAAACGCAGGAAAGTATTTTAAAGTCCGTTTAAAGTTATCTGACTGTTCTAATTATCCTGATGCATTAAACTCCACCCATCCAGTGCTTCATTTAGCCTTAAAAAATACCATTATGGATTATGTACAAATAGCATTTGACCCAGGTCTGTGTTTTGTCTTGCATACTAACACACAACCGCGCACTCAAATCTCAAGAAAATGAGTAGCAATCTGGTTTCCATTTGGCCACTTAATTTAACTACTTAATGGCTCTTGAGCGCCTTAATCATCTCAGATACATTTCTGTTACTCACCAAGAAAACAAACCCCTGACTCTAACATTTTTTTTTTTTTTTAACCGGGCATTAAGCTCAAAGAAACAGAACAACTGAACCTTGGCTTTCCGAGTCTGATCGATTGACAGGATTCAGAGGTGCGCAGTCAGGAGAGGGCTGCAAGTCGTCTAGTGGAGGAGATCTTGTCACAGCTTGTATCCTGTCTTAATTGTCATTACGCTGACAGGGAAAAGTAATTTCACTGTTTGCTCTGTTTTCTTTTGGTTGAATAGACCTGCTGAAAAGTCTAAACTTGTTATAATACCCTCAGCAGACAGTTTGAGTGTTTTTTTGTGTGTGCGTGTGTGTGTGTGGGCGTACACACGCGTGTGCACATGTGTGTGTCTCTATAAATGTGTGCTTGCAGGTACGTGCCTGTCAGTGTGTTGTAGGTGTGTGTATGAGGTAACGCCCTGGGGTGAGCTCCTGGGCTGAATGTGTGGAATCCGCCCTCTCTCTCTGGGTAAATCTGAACCTGATGCCCCGCTCCGTGGCAAACCTCACCTGGCCCAGGTGTGCCTTCCCTGCAGGGACACCGATGAACCTGCATGAGGAGGGCTCTGAGGCTCCGGGTCTGCCGGGGTCACCCAGCCACCCGGTCCTGCTCGGCTCACATGGGCCGCTCCCCTCCCCCTGACCGGGCAGCCATGTAATGAAGCCCTAATGAGCCTGTCACTCCAACTGTCACTTACTCCTCGCCTCTCTCTCACCTGGGGGATCGGGCGAGAGAAAGGGCAGGGTGAGAGACAAGCGAGAGGAGGAAGGATGGGCTGAACGTAGCAGGAGATTAAGTGGAGAAATTAATCAAAGAAAGGGAAGGATAAGTGAAAAATGTCTGGCTGGAACTGCATTAATATTGTGGAGACAGCCAGCTGGGTTAATGTTACCGAGCTAATTACTGGAGGACATTTCATCGAACACAAAATCCCAAGATACCAAAATACCAAAAGTAGGCTAACTCTAACATCCCATCCAAGATGAGCTTGGCATTCGAAGAAAAGTAGTCCACAGGTGATTTCCAAAATGCCAAGTCTACGCTTGTTTTTTTTTGTTTTTTGTTTTTTTTGCAGAATGCTCTTCCTGAGTTCTTGGAGAGAATGAACTTCTCAAGAACATGCGAGCACAATGCAGCGTTACCCTTTGAAAAAGGCTGTGCGCTTGACATTAAACAGTCAATTAAGACAACCAGGTGCTCATTATGCCGTGTTTCAACCGGTACCGCGACTATAGCACGGTTTAAACATGATGCGTCATTCTTACACTGAATCTTGGGGCTTTCCATTTATTCCAGGTTGCCAAGTTACCATGCCTTTCCCCCATTCATTGTGATTTTACAGGACTTTTATCCGTATAACATCGGTACTGAGTTTCTTGAGTTAGCTACTCCATGCCAATGTCAAAATTCCAGTGTGCTCAGTAATGATAATCTCCTTTTATCCTTTGGCGCAGTAAAAATCGTACTTACTACACCTTTAAAATAAGAGACAAGGGTTCCCACTGGTTATGGCATCCGGAATATCCTGAAATTTTGAGAGTTTTTTTCCAGACAGAGAGTTACAGAATTTGATGAATTTGCTGAGGAAATTGGGGAATATCATAAAGTTTTAGCGGTGCCTCAGAATATACATTTTATGTGTCCTGTTTGACACTGATTGCATTAGACGTTGGTTTTCTGTTAGCTTCCTGTACAGCTGTAGTGAAAACCAGACTGTTTACCCCTTTACAACTCCTCTGAGCTGAAAGATATTCTGACAAGCCAAGGTGGAAGAAAAAAAAAAAAAAAAACATTTTTAGGTCATAGAATCAATCAGAATTTGGAAAGTCATGTAATTGTACATCAAGACCACAGTGAGGAGAACCTTTTTCCAGGCTCCATCTGCCTCACACACCAGTATGAGGCAAAATACACAGATTACCTCCCCCGGTTTGGACTTTCTACGTTTCTACCACTGTGGGGAGCCAGTTAGCCCCTTTTTCTCTGATACAGTGAAATAAAACACTTTTAATAGAGGGAGAGGGGAGAGAAAGGCAGTGGAAGAAGAGGAGGAGGGGGAACTCTGTACAGTCATCCAACAAAGCCAGAGAAGGGCTGATTAAAAGCATGTGCAGGCGGCCGACTGCTAAGATATGACAGACAGACAGACCGCAAACAGACACACAGACACACAGAAAGGAGCAAAGACCTCCACCTCCACGCATGAACATACACATACTGTGGATTTGCAGACTTTTGGGAGTACACACATGCACCCGCTCGCTGAAACACATTTGGAAATGATAGACGCAGCGGGGGCCATTCACGGGTGAGGTCTTAAAATGTTGATACTGTACCCCAACAATGCTACAACTGTTCACACTGCACCGACGATTTAAAATAACAACCTATGAAATGCCCGGCTAAATGAGTTACGGTAAAACGTTCCACACATAGAAACTCAGACCTCCATCTTCCTCTTTTACAGACACTGATTACGCACAGAGGTTCTCGAGGAGGTGCAAGCACCCCTGTTTGGAGGGTTGGCTAATCACAACAAACACCCTCTTGAGAGTGAAGAGAGGAGCGAGGAAGAGGAAAGGTCTGTATGTGTGTGTGTGTGTGGGGGGGTAGGTGTGTGTCCCATGTAAGAGCTTCACTGGCCCATGACACGAGCAGCTGAAGCGGGCCAGGAGAAAGCAAACAAAGGCAGAGCGATGGAGCAGGGCTCAAAACGCAGAAAGAACAGCAAACTTCCAGCCCTAAGAGAAAATATACACTACACTGGCCTTCACATAAAATAATAATATCTCTACAAACAAGAGAGCTGGGCAGCCAGCTCATCTACAAAATGACAACATGCATCGGCCCTTTTGTTCTCCAAATAGTTGGTCGGGATGCCAAGGCTTTGAAGCTGACAACTGACAAATTCTGAGAAATGAAAAAGGAAAAAAAAAAAGAAAAAGAAAAATCATGACCTCAATAAAACAAATCTATATTTTTTTTCTTTATTTAGACTTTGCGTGCGATTTCTGTTTCACCGTGCCTTTCACCATGCTTTTGCTGTGGCCTGGCTTCGGAATATCAAATATTTATTCAATCCTTGGAACGGATCGCTCGCTCTTTTCTCACTGGTGTGGGTTTCAAAAACACACACATGCTGACGAGTTTACCTATCGCAAAACTTCTCTTGCGTGCGGGGTGGTATACGAGTGCAAAAATACATCAATCTTGGTGTGTCAGCAGTGCCTTGACACAATGGGGATTTCAGCGGGCACAAAGCACAAACAGTCCGCAGGCAGCCAACAGAGCCGGTCTACCCCGTCTGTGCCCAGGTGACGTGGTCCTGTCTGGGCCTGTGGTGGCTCTCCGAGTCGCCTTGTCTGGTTCTCCTTATCGTTTTTTTTAATCTGGCTCCCAGAAACTCTCTGCCAGCAGTCACAGAGAGCATAGCAGTCCTCCTGTCACATCTTATTTACTTTAGCTTTGATTAATAGCTTGTGCATTCTCAATGAGACGCACATTGTTTGAGAAGGGGGAAAAAATGACTTGTTTAATTTGAATTCGGTTTTAATCCGTTCCCACTCGTCTTGTGACATGTCTGTCCCGCGCCACGTGAACAGCGGAGAAGGCCAAGGCGTGCAGCCTGTATACTACATCTGCAAAACAAGCGCCACCAGCTGCAGAGCGTATGGACTCTTTATATTCACGTCTCTGTTGATTTCTCAAAATGTACACGGAAACACATTAGAGACGCATTTCGGGGAGCGTGTTTCCAAGAGTGGGAGGATGTTTTTCCAAAGCTTGACATTTTTTTTTTTTTTCCCCATTTGGAGCAAAATATGTCTCAGTTTGTTTTAAATATGTCTCACTGATTGGATATGAAAATACCAGCAGCAATCTGTCTCACACATACACCTACAGTATACTGCAAAAAGCATATGTGTCTTTTTATGGTGCATCTTCCTCTTCATCTTGTGCAACCACGTCTTACGCATATCAGTGAAGGAAAAGAGAAGGTCCTCCAAGAGGGTCTGTTTATCTATGATCTGTGATTTTAAAAGCATTGTGCAACAAATGTGACATCATTAGGGATCTGAGTGCGGAGATCGTTGCAACAGGGGCCTCTCGTATTTAGAGGGTCTTGCTCAACTCCTTAATGTAAACTCTGCAACATTCCCACAAGCTTGTTGCTCCATAACAGCCTGGTTCACCTGTCCCGGCATGAATTCTGCTGAGAGCGGCATACGCTAAGTGAGGGATGTGCCACTTTATCTGGCTTTGGGGTTGCTATAAATATTCTACCAGTACACTGTGTTACTAAGGCCTTGAGCAAGCGGGTAGCCTACCAGAAGCATACAGTAAAACTAATTGCCTGGTAGAGGGGATCCTGTAGGGCGCATCATGCTTCAACATGCCAGATTACACGGCAACAGGTTCCAAACACTGTTGCATAAGCAAAGATAATTCTAGTCCCACTGCAGCAGAGCCGGCCCAGGCAACAGTGGCTGCATGTGTAATTCGAGGGCTGTGACGGTCAGTGCAGCTGCAAGCGTGCATTAGCCCCCTCATGGCTGCTTCGCATTAGGGTATTCCCTCATTCCCCATAGTGAAATTTGCTATCTATCATGTGACTGCCTGGGTTCCATTAAGGCTCACACCTCCCTCCATCTTTCGCTCTTTCCCTTCCTCTCTCTCCCCTTCTGTGATGGGGGCGATGCAGGATGGTGATATATGGTGATAGGTGTTTCCCCCCCTGTTTAGCACCCTGTGCTGGGGATCTGGCCTGGTGTTTATTTGTACAGGGATGGGCTCAGCGGGAGTCTGCCCTTTCCCTGTTGGCACCTCCCATATTATGAAAGCAGGAGGGATCTATCAGTGAGTGACCCACATTTTAAACCGTGGCGAATGTCATCTATGTGCGGACTCACTGTATGGATATTTATCAACAGCAAGGAGTGTAACGTTGATCAAATACATCGCAAAGACCTCAGCATGTTCACACGGCTTTAATGAGAGCCCGACCTTTCCCCTTGAATGCCAGATAATTTGGCTCTTATCCCGTGAGCTCAGACGAGTCATACTGTAGGTATGTGGTAATGCACATTCATGATAACCCCGGTGTGCACAAAACCTATTGGCCTCCATCGGGCTGATAACGAGTTGGCGCCACAGGAGGACGGATATCACATGACAGTGAGTGAACGAGTGAGCAAGAGATGGAACGAGAGAGAGTCTATCAGACACATGACCAAACAGATTACTCCACCTCGCTCCTCGACCTCTATCATTCACTTGGACTCTCTATCCCGCTCACGATACAGTTTATCTCCCTCTCTCCCCCCTGCACCTCATTGCCTCCCTCCTCCCCTTTTCTCCCCCTCAACTCCCTCCTCCTCCGGGTCTCAGTCGGGGGTGAACACTCCGCTGGGCCACGGCTGAATCCAGAGGCCCTGGTTCGGCATTGTTCAGTGCCCAGCGTCTTGGTGACGGAGTGGGGTTATCAACCCAGACACCTCCCTCTGCCTCCCCCCCCCTTCCAGAGAAAGGCCTGGGCCCGGGACGGGAGTCAGGCTGAGGGGATTGAGCTGTTACCCTGGTGTGAATAAAGCGGAGCTGTTAGCCTGATGGAGAACGGGCTGTTTCTCCGTGAATGCGTCTAATCTTGCTGGCTGTCAAAGTGTTAGACTGAGGCAGGGTCAAACTTGGACATCAGTCAAGCAAATACCGCACAGTGATGTTCTCAAAGAGGCCCTCTTATAGTGATGGATTGTGCTTGTACAATATGGTATTATCAGACTTTAACAGCAGTTTTAAAGAGCACAGGCACATCTGATGACAGTTACATCTATCAGGCTAGCCGGGATAAATGTTAGGATTATATCAAAATTTGTCAAATGGATTCTGATGCTAGAGGATCATTTTACTTCTGACAAAAAAAAGTGAAATACTGCTGTTCAAACTGTGCAAACTGACAACCTGTACTTTCCTCTTGGAGAGAAAAAAAAAAAGGATGAGAAGAACATTATTTCAGCGTTTCTGAACTTTTTTTTTGAGAAATTTTTGAGTAATTTGTGTCGGGTTAGTTCGCTCAACGCACAAGGGCCACGGCTGTCCTCTGGAAAAGCAAACGCAACGTCCAAGAACAACCACCCCTTCATGTTCACACACACAGACACACAATGAAGGTCGCCCAGCTGTGAAGAAAAGAAGCTCTGTCCTAGTGAACGCCGGAGAAGTTTCCAAAATACACTTAACTAATCTGCTTGATCTAGCAATTTATTGACGATGAAAACTTCAAAAGGGCTGAAACTTGAGCCGCATGCGTCTCCTAAACCATGGCCAATGCAATTTCCACCAGCAGGCAGGGGAGGTTGGTGGGAAGGGCCTGACCGGTGGATGGTGCGTTATTGGCTGCATTTGCCTCGGCATAAAACTAATTCACCCTTGATGACAACCCATGGCGAGAGGTGAAAGACGAGATGCATTCTTTATACCCCCCTCCTTCAACTACCTACTTTATTAGCTGGCCTCACTGTGAGAGAACTATTCATTCTCTGCCCTGCTCTACCCTTTCCCTCTGACACACACACACACATATGCACATGCACACGCACTCTCTCCCTCACCCACACACACACACACACACAGACACATTCGCGCACACGCCGACCAACCCAAACATGTTATATTACCGGCTGGGAATTTATATCGCTTTCGGAGTGAAATAGCAACGAGGCTTCACTCTGGGCCGGGGCTTCATCGCTCATGTGCAGAGGCTGCCCTTTATGGCTGCACAGTAGTGAGGCCCCTCATACACACCGGGCCCACAGCTGTGACACGCACAGGGAATTACAGCAGGGCAGCCCCGCGTTATCACACATCATCTGTACACACTTGTGGAAAAAAAAAAAAAAAAAAAGCAGTCTTTATCTGGCTTTCCTGTGCACGCTTGAATGAATGGATGAGAGCATGAGAACTGTGCATGTGAAGAAAGGAGGGCATTTTTCTTGCTAAGGTAATTTATTTGTACTGTCTGGGGCAATAACTTATCATACTCCAAAGCTAAGCAGCCTGCCTTTAGTCAGCCCTACCTCCACTGGACATCGAGTACGCACTTCATGAGATCATAAGTCTTCATGGAGCTCAAAGTCAGGGAATGAGATGCGGTCCAAAAAAATGAAGATGAAGAGATAATGTGGTTGGCAAAGGCCGCACCAGCTTCAAGAACATTTCCCTGTCTGTTTCCAGTGCCTCTGCCGCTCTAACTCCATCTCTCCCGGGGTCCGTCTCAAAGCCAGGAATGTGACCTGCCATGGATCTCCCAGGGCTCCAATGAGCTCCACATTGTGCCTGGGCTGAGGTACCCACAGGTCCAGCTGGGCTTTACTGCCTCCAGCAGCTCTGCGGGCCTATCATGTTACCCAGCTCTGGGTCACCGAACCCCTCCTGGTTCCACTTAGAGCTCTGTTTCATTATTTCAGATTTATCACTGCTATGTTTGCCGGTTGTCATGTTTTCCTTGCGTATGTCCCTAAGTGTAATTCATAGCATCTAATAATGCACAAAGCAAGACGTTTTTAGGGACTGAAACTTGGACTTGTTCCCAGGCTTAGGAAGATTAGGGGCTCTCTAAGGGTTGCTGGGTAAAGCTGTGGACTGTGGCCCAAAGGAGGGACATACCACTCCCTGTGGATTGGACACCATTGGATTTGTACCCAGTCCTGGCATGATGTTGTGCACGGCTGAGAGGACAGCACAACAGAGAAAATAATGGCATGGATGTTATTATTTTCATATTATTTTCACCCCATCATTGCTTCATTTAGGTGAAACGTCATTATTATATCATAATCTTATCTACTGTTGATTTGCGAACACTGACCTCTTGATAACTGAGAACTCACAAGGCTGTCACAACAAATTTAAACTAAACGAGTTACAGATAAACATCAGTAATAGAGGGAAAAAGTGTGCTGTTTCACCACTCAGCACATCTTTGCGGCGGGACTTTGCCTCTA
Source organism: Myripristis murdjan (assembly GCF_902150065.1). NCBI lineage: Eukaryota > Metazoa > Chordata > Actinopteri > Holocentriformes > Holocentridae > Myripristis > Myripristis murdjan. The sequence goes on from NC_043994.1 coordinate 25,291,055, forward strand.
ATCTCCTCGGGGCCTCTGGGGGCCATTTAACTGTTGTGTTGTTGTGCCGGAAGCGCTGTGGCGGAGGGGTGGGGACAGGAGACTTGGAAATGGGATGGAGCAAGGAGGGAAAGAAAGCTGGGATTCATCCTCCATTACCATAATAGAATTAGCGTGGCAAACAAAGCAGGCATTAGTGCACCCACGGTGGCATTTGGAGAAGATCCATCTCTCTTTCCTCCGCAGGCCTGCCCTTACAGCTTAAAGAAAGAGAAAATCTACCCTTTGTTCCCCCTTTCATGAGCCTTGCCAGATTGCAACAAGGAGCTCAACAGACGCACATGCACAGATACGTGCACCGGCACACACAAAGCTCTTTGCACATGTCTGTGTGTGTGATGTGTGTGCGTGTGTACACTCCTGGCCTCAGCGTGCACCAGGCAGCTTGACCTGCCCATCAGAGGGGATTACATCTACATAACTCCAACAAGACACTGTCAGCACCCTGCCCCTCCCTCCAGCCCTCTCTCCTCTATCAACCCCTCTTTCCACTTCTCCTCTCTGTCATCCTGCTATTCCCCCACTCTGTCTCCTCATCACTTTAACCTTTCAATCCTTCCCCTCACTCTCTGCTTGCCTCTTTCTTCTGTCTAGTCTGATGTAATACATTTTCAGTGTGCCAGCACTTTCCCCAGCTGTGCTGCATCAAATCGCACTCAAAGTCGCCTCAAAGAGATCAAGCAAAAACGTCTCCGAGCAGTGACCTCCAAATATTTATCAAGTGCTGGCTTGATATACCTGGAGACAAAATGGTGTGTGCGTGAGTGCGTGCGTGTGTGTGATTTGAAGCATGGAGAGCTACGTGAGCTGTGGCTATAAGGGCTAGCTCCTTCACACTGATTCTCAGATTAGGCAATATGCAGTAGCGTTGGTGTCAGATTGTCTCGGTGATAGAGGGAACATGGCGCCGCCGTGCACAAACACAGCAGGCTGTTATGAAATGGACCTGCAGCCTCTGTGTGGCTCTCTCACTGCATGACCCACTAACACACACCTCAGCCAGCAAGAAACACATGGCAGACACACTGGAATGTGGCTCCTTTCAGTGGGATTTGGACAAAGATTCTGCAGCCTTCTTAGTATCCCAGGGAACAAAAGCTTATATTGACTTATTGATTATGGTGGATTCAAATACAATTCCCCAAAAAGCACGCAGCATTATAGCAGGATAAGGATCAGGACGACACATTGCAGTTGCATATTTGCATTGTGGCCCCTGCACTGCTGGCATCTAAAAAGCAAACAACCAAAAAGCTTCTATTGATTAACCGATTTCAATAAAATAATATAATTTGATCAGATCTAAAAATAAAAAAATAAATAAAAAAATAAAAGCTACTCTGCTTTTATAGTTGCTCTGAGAGGTCTCATGCCCCCTGAACTCAAAAAGAAAAAGTACTGCAGGCATCAAAAGGGTTAAAAGAGGAGGAAACTCTAATTCACAGCCTTCACACCTCTTATTCCCAGATCTCTGCTGCCCCCTAGTGGAGAAAATAAAATTTATCTCATCTTGAAAGAACACTCTGACGCCAGGAACCTAAGCTTGGGAAGAAATATCCTGCACTGTATATGTGATTGATTGTCGTCTTAGCTTTACTGCGCAGAGGATGTTTTCCTTTGAAACCCACAGGAGACTGGCAGGGCTTGGACCCGGTTCTCTTTTGGCAGCGGAGCACGTGCTTATCCCCAGGGGTGCAGGCTTACACACCAGGCCACAGCAGAACTGCCCGCTGCTCCTGCGCCTCCAGCGTCCCCCGTGGTCCCGCTCTCACACACAACCCTGCCGTGTCCGGCCGGGAGGAAACACACACGCTCCGCTTGACTAGCAACGAAAACACGCAGCTCCACAAGAGACCCCCCCCCTCCACCACAGAATACTCACTCGGCACCCACATAGGAAAAGAGGCCACTGCAGTCAAACCAGGCTCATATCGTGCACACACACACACACACACACATACACACACTCATGCACAAAGCAAGACACCGGCACCTACATACATGGGTGTGCACATGCAGACACTGCACATGGACACAACCAGCAATACAGGAAATGGGTCAGCTGCAGCACTGGTGTCCTTTACAATCTCTCCTGGCTCCCACCGTCTTTCGCTGAAAGGGAATACCCCCGTCCCTCCTGCCCTGGGCCTCGCTGGCCGAGCTTACGGCAGCTCATAACAGGCCATTTCCTTCATAATCATCCCTGCCTTCCCCTGCTCTGATCTCCCGAAGGACAGCGGCAATTAGCCCGGGGAGGCCTCCCCTCTGTGGCAGGGGCATCTGTGGCATCTCTGTTACCTCATGACCAGCCTCCAACACAAACCATCCCCTCTCCTCCTCTTCCCTCCCCTCCTCTCCCTGCATGGGGCTACTGCAAAAAAAAAAAAAAAAAAAAAAAAAATCGCATCACATAAAATGCAACTGATGTTTGTGTGATGGATCATGTTTACTGACTGAAATATTCAGTGTGTTTTTTTTTCTTTCCCCCATCAGTTTATTTAATAAAACTGGGAGCAACTCCACAGCAGGCACGCTGTCACTCACTTTTATGTTGACTTTTGCCTTTATCCCTCTCCCGTGCAGAGATTTCGGATGCCCTAAATCATCCCATGTCTGCGCACAACACGCCCGCCTTTCTCTTTTCTCCTCCCTCCATGTGGCGTACTGTTAGTTTAATGTAACCGTTTGCTCATATTAGGCCTCCCCCCCCTTGTTTCCTGTCTGTCTCCACCTTTTTGTCTGCTTGTTATTAATTCACTTCACAGGCCTTAATGGGATCCCTCTGTGTCAATTTGTTGTTTACACATAAAGGCACGCACAGACACACACACACACACACAGCCACAGAGAAGCGTCTGGCAGTGGTATAAGCTCAGTACACAAGAATAGTTGGGATGTGAATCTTTCAGCTGTGAGTCTGTCTGCCCTGTTGACAGCAGTGAGGATTCCCTATTATACATGGCATTAGTATCATCAGAGGTGGTTAATGCTCCCACTCCCTGTCTGGAAATTTCCCTCGGTACAATTGTCTGTCAGCCCAATGAAGTCTCCAACAACCTTATTAGCTGACCATTTGTCTCCTTGTCTCACACACATGTAGTGATCACTCTCCGGGGGATTAGCGGTGTGGGATCATGTAAAAGCCCGTGGAGAAGCTGCAGACCGCACTACAGTAATTGACAGAGGCAGCTCCACGCTCCCGGCACAATGTGCACATTGATTCGGCTGCGCTTTCTGTAAATAACAGCCCTGACCGCAACATGCAGGCGTGGAAGCCACAAAAGAGCTTGTTCCAGAGACGGCGCAAGCTTTTTAAAAGATTATCCTGTCCACAAGTCATTACCGGGAGTCGATAACAGCATGTCATCGCATGGTAATGTTCCAGAGATCCTGTTGTTCCCCTATGCAGCCCCCCGTCTCGCCCTCATCCCCCAACTCCCTTTCTCTCTCTCTCTCTCTCTCTCAAGCCTCTCTCCAATAGGAGCAGTGTGGTGCTGCGGCGAGGCGAGGCCATGGTCCGCTGAGCACTGTGACATTCATCTAAATGGAATCAGATAAAGCCGGGGGCCTGAATACCTTCAATGTAAACATCACCTGCAGGCCCCACCGCCACCGCGCAGCCAACCACAGTCGAGAAACACGGAAGGCAGCCGGGCTTTAACCAATAGCAGGAGGTCAGGCAGAGTGAGGAGCGCGGACTCTGACCAATCCCAAGGGAGCGGCTGGCTTCTGGTATCAGACGAGATCAGGCCTGTGGGTCCTGGTTTCCTGCCATGCCAGACGATACCCCCAGATGTGGGTGAGGAGAGGTGACGTGGGGGTGAGACCGACGGAGTGTGAGAAACGGATATGACCTTGACACGTGTGGATCAGGTTCCCTATGGAGGGGGAATGTGGGTAAGGAAATGTTGACAATGTACACAATCATGTCAATACGTAGACTGTTTTTAATTTGGGTTGAGAGGGTAAGAAGCATAAAAAGATGCAGGTCAATCCAGAAGATAGCGCACAAACTATATTATTTCAACATGGTTGGGGCAACGGCAATCAATATACCTTTTGGTCATAAGTGAGGGCAAATTTATCAAGAGTTCATTATCCTTATCAATCCACGAGCCATTTAGTGAAAAATCATGGCACCAAGAAAGCTCCAGAAGATCAAATGTCTGGTGTGGGCGTCGCAGAAACAATGGAAGGTGGATAATTACAGAGAAATGTGGAATGAACTCGGTGGTAAGTGTTGGAGGGAAGGGGAAAAAACAGGCTGGAAAACATCAAACGCCAGCTCCGAGGCAGAGAGAGTGGGCTTCCAGCAAGTGGTGGGAGCAGGTTTGGACCTGCCCATCCTGGATAAAGCCATCTGTCAACACCGGAGGAGAATGTGCTCATGGGAACTGGATGACCTACTGTACTTTAGTGTCTTCACCACACAGACTGGGGTTGTGCTGGCCGTGCCTCGGCCTGCCGCAGACGGGCCAGTTCTGATGGCTACTTACACAGATGATTGAGAATGCGTAACTGCCAGATAACCGTACATGATTGATTTTTGTCGCCGCTATTCTCACTCCATGAAGCATGAAACACAAGAGGCCAGGGACTTCCAACTGATTTAAATTAGCATAACAAATAGTCTTCATAAGTCAGCATCCAAACACTTAATCTTGTGCTCTTGAAACTAAGAGTCTTATCTTTGGTGGGGAGAGGTGAAAGCCAAGTAGCAGAAAATAGATGGAAAAAAGAAAAAAAAAAAAGTCTTCCAGGAAACGTGTGAAGACTGGACAAAAACACATTCAACTGAAGGCAGAGTACAATGTGAGCGTGAGTTGGCATGATGTCTCTCAATTTCCCTGAGGTATAAGAATAGGGGAATGCGGTAGAAATAAGGGGATGGAGCAGATTTAAGGTGAAGAAGGGTTTGACCAGAGCTCACACCACAGCAGTTTGGCGAGCTGGAAAGTACTGTATAAGTCATGGGACAGAACGGGATTCCTGTAGTTAAGCTGTGCAAACCTCTGCATACTGATGGCCTGGCTATAACGGCTGGATCTGCTCTCCGGCAGTCATTCATTAAGCCGTTAAAAGCAACACAATCAAGCCATTTGTGTGGCCTTCTGTTTCAGACTGTTTTCCCCCCTCTTTGTGCTTTGGCTTTTGCGAGACAGAGAAGAAACAGAATACACCTCAATGAATAAATGTGAGGCAAAGAAAGAGGGGAACGGTTAGAGCTGGGCAGTGAGCTGAAGCCAGCTGTGGCCCTCCCACCAGGCAGGAAAGAGGTAATTCATTGCGGGAGCAATTTACCCAGGAACTAATTCACTTTGTGGACACTTTGACAAATTAATCGCTCTTTAAGTTCAATGTATCTGGGTTGAAAGTAAAATAGCATAACTCCAAAAGACATGTGATATAGTGAGTCTCTCTAACAAAGTGCAAGCCACTTAATAGCTGAGCCCTTGTGATAGTGCTCTGCACCCACTTGCCTCACATGCTCTTAAATAAAAGTAAGAGCGCCCTCTTGTGTGGGCATGAACAGATATAACACAGCAAACTGGCAGGGTATAGTTGATTATCTTGATTTTTATTGCTATCCATATATACATCTCTCCCCCCCCCCCACCAGAATATTTATAAAGCTTAAAGCATGAGGGCCACTGTAAACAAAGAACACTGTAAAAGGCTAGACTGTTGATTTCTTTTTTTTTTTTTTGACACCATTGCAATGATTTGTTGTCTTCTCACAAAACATAAAAGGCATGTCTCTTTTATCTACTACATGATTTAACCTTTTAACAGCATTGTTCTGTAGAGTTCACCTAAATGTAAGTACAAAGCAAAGCAGCAACTGTTAATCAAACTATAGAGGCTAATCAATAAGAGGAGTACAGTACAAGTTGCTTCCACAATACCGAATGATATGATTGGAGGTGGAAATACAGCATCAGGTATATTTGCAGAAGATTAGCAGTTGGGTTGTGCGCTCAGCCCTCAATAAGATCCTATGTTAGTGAGGCTATGTGAACTGGCTGTATGGGAACTACATGTAGGCCCCTAAAATAGGCCTGGGTTGCCATAGTGACAGTGCCTGGGGTCATCAGTGTTGCAGACAAACACAAACGGCACTGACATGTTTCTGAATCACGGTAACACACCAAAGATCCCACACGGATGAAGTTACTAGCTCACTTCAGAACAACTAAACATCTTAAAACGCAACGAAACACCGCACGAAAATCTCATTCACATTGCACGACACATATTTTTGATCGTCCGTGGATATTTTCGATTCTAACTGAGATGAGGCAACGGAAACGTGATGACAAGTCCAAACATGATGAAAAGTCCAGTTCTGTAAACAGTGTGGCAGGATGAGCGACAGTGGGAGCTGCACAGATCATTTTTTGGTATGTGAATGACAGATCCATGGTCTAATAAAACTGTATTACAATACATTTTGACAGTTATTCTTGTAAGACACACACAAACCACAAACCAAATAATACCCTCATTATAAAACCATTAAAGAATACAGAACACATGTATTACAATATTACAATTTCATTCGTATTTTTTTAACCAGCATCTATTTAACTAAACAGGGGGCGGGTCACACGAAAACTGCACAGACAACCAAAGGCAATTGGATCACTCAGGTGCCAGTGGTCATATTCTCCCCTCTGTGCATTGGGGGATTATATATACTATATACTCTCTAATAAGTGCAGGGTGGCCTGGCTAACTTTTATTACCTCCTTCTCAGACTTATGGCTGCAGAGACTTTGCAGTACCAGGCTTTGGTCAGTCACTTATGCAGCGCTACCTACAGCAGATCAAATGTGCAGTCCATTGTGTATCTGTATCTGGAGAATTGCTCTGATTTGTGTCTCAAGTGTTGCAAGGATGGTCACTGAACCAAAATTATCATTCAAATAATACGGTGCATTTGGTTAAATTGAAAGTGCAAAAAATAACTTTTGGAATTCAGTCATGGAATGGGCTGGTGATGATTCCAGCCTTTTTTTATATATATATAAAGGGAGAGCATTATATGAAGGAGAAAACATATTTGAGGATAATTTTGTTGCTCCACATTTCAGCTCAGCAGCAAAAAGGCAAATTAATTTAAATCTAGTCCTACAGAGCTAGCACAGTACTGTAAAAATCTTTCTTAAAAAAATCAAAGAGGCACACAAAATAAAGCTTAACTAAAGACCATTCAAAATGTCAAATGAGTTAACAAGAAACACAGACATACTGATGTGAAGCTGAACAGTGAAGAGAATTACTCCATGTATGGAGGGAATGAGAATGTATGTCTTTTTCATTTGGGACCATTACTGGGGAGGGAACATGCATACACACGCAGACGCCACACACTGGTCATATGAAACGTCAAGAAACGTCAAACTCATTACAGTTTCACAGACACAGGCAGACTCCAGTGACAGACGGACAATTCAGCATCGAGGACGCTCCTCATCTCTGTTTTCTTCTCTTGATGTCGAGACGAAGACCATGTTGCTCCTGGACGCTGACACAAAGTCAGTGTTACATTTTCCTTCACAATGGATAAGCTGAGAATCACACAGAGGGATTATCTGACCCTTGATCAACAAAGAGCACCTCATCCCTTCTCCTGTGAACCTCCACTTGCTCGAGGTCACTCGGTGCTCTCTTGACCCAGCTCGACTTCCTCCTCGCCGGGCGTGACCTCTGGCACGGCTCCCTCTCCCTGGAACAGCTCCTCCATCAGCTGCTCTCCGGCGCTGCCCGCCCGCGACGCCCACAGAGCGGCGCCCTCCCGCAGGCCCAGCGAGCGCAGCAGGCGCGCATAGTCCACAAACGCAGCTCCGATGAGCTTATGTGCAAACACATGTCAAGGAGAAATGCTGGGTACAAGAGGACATATCGATCACACACTCCAACTTTTTTCTATTTAAAATATTCTTGCATTTGATTTCATGTCTCTCAAACGACTATGCAGACAAACTCGAAGATTTAGTCAGGACCGGTGGTTGGCAAAGACTGCTTGGCTTTGTGAGGGTTTATAAATTTAGCAGATTGCACACCGATCTGATTTAGGCTATTTAATACTGGAAAACAGCCAGTTTGCAGTTAGGTGAGACATTCGTGTTGTATTAATTCATGGTGTGATACCTCATGCTTTCCTGTTCATCTAGTGTGAGCACAGACAGACAGGAAACTAAAAGACAAACCCCAAAAATACAACACAAACAAACAAACAAAAAAAATCTGCAGTTAGGTGTGATACAATGTGTTTCCATAGTATTGGATTTTAAAAGTCTTCTGGTCTGTTCCAGGCATAGCTTTGCTCTGTAATAGGAGCGTGTTATTGGGAACATGAGAAATGTAGTACAATGTGCTCTGTGGGGCGGCTTAATTGCACATGCACTAAAAAGCTCCCTCCTATAGACCGATGTCCATTTCAGAAATGGTTAGCAGTGGAGCATTGTCAAGGTTATGAATGCACCTTGGAGTCCAGTAATTGGTTCCTGAAAAGGATATTGGAAGAGTCATTGGCCTCCATCACCCCATACTTCAGACAGGCTTCGATGAAGAGCGCAGCGCGGTCAAAGTACCTCATACTGCTCAGGCGATAGAGGGAGGAAAGGGAAAACAGAGGCAGGGGGAGAGGAAGAGAAAGCTATTGTCAGAAATGGGCATCTTCCTTGCCTTGATGTCTGGGATCCTGAAGTATATATCAATCCTGCCATCTTAATGCCTCTCTAATTCACTGCCAGGGCTTTTACTGCTGGAGGCATTTAAGAAAACAGGCTGTCAAGGAGGGCAGGTAGACCGAATCTTACGACAGCAGATCAATACTGAGGCGAAAGATGTTGGGTCAGATTGTACCATATACCATGTGAAGTGTCCTTCACTACGTTCAGAAAAAAAAAAAAAAGAAAAGAAAACTCAGCTGTTTATAATTGTGGATGAAGGGCGAGATGAGTCAAAGAGGGGGAAGGTCAGGCAGAGGAAAAGGACAAATGAGTTTGATGAGTCCAAGTGTCAAACTTAAAAAAAAGGTAATTTACTTTGGGAATCACAACAACGAGGCTGCATGTAAGAATGTATGAATTTCTGTGTGGATGGTAATGTGTGAGGTAGAGAAAGTTGCAGGGTTTCTATTCCTATTTCCATACAAGTGGACAAAGCAAAATTATTATTCATTTTTATGTGTCTGACTGATATCACCGATCCTTCATGACGCACACAGTGCCAAGAAAAGTGCAGCGTAATAGTGAGTTTAAACATTGTTTGAAACTTCCCAAACAGTTTTTTGTGTTTTTTTTTTTTTTCTGACATGCAAATTTCCCAAATCATTTCCATATGTGCACAGAAAGCCAGAGTTGGAGATGGAGATTTAGAGAGAATGAGTGAATGACGGAGATGGAGAGTTAGTTCTTTACCTGTGAAGCATCTCTCCCACTTTGTGAAAGCAGCCCAGGGAAAGCAGAACGAGGACAGCCTTTGACTTCTGGTTGACCTGCGGGGAGCACAGGTGCTCTGCCCAGCGCTTCAGCACATCTGAGCTCTCTGCCGGGTTCAGCCGCACCTGGAAAACACACAGAGACACACGCATGGCTGTGGAGCAAGGCACTGAACCTCCGACTGCTTCAATGGCTCTGCTCAGAGGCAAACAGTATGAGACCACGGTAATGACGGGCAGCTTCCGAGCGCGAGCCTATAAATAATACTAATAGAAGAAAAAGAAGAGGATGAAAAAAAAAAAAAAGAAAAAAGATGAAAACAATAATACTTTTAATGTAGCACTTCTAAAAACATAAGCCAAACCAAAAGATCAAAATCAACCGCAAAGGCTGTGAAAGCAATGGAAGAAACATTAACTTGCCCTAAGAAGTTGATAATCAATCAAAATAAGAACGTTACATAAAAGCAAATCTATAAAATTTATATACCCATTATCCTACCTCGCCCATTTTCTTACTCGTATTTTATATGGCACTGCTTTTTTACTGTCTTTGGACTGCTGTATGTCTGAGCACTGTCTTGTTACTTGTGTTGATGTTTTAACGGCGTAAACTAGTGTAAACCCTCTCGCCTGCAACACAGAAATGCTGTGAATGATATAAATGCAAGCATACACTTGCACACAGCACACGCATGCATACACATGCACACAAAAACAGTTTCAGTGGGGAGCACTGCACGGTGTCTGATGGAGGCTGCTGATGGACGCTGTCATGCTGAGTTACCTTGGCCAGCCAGGCGGCGCGATTCCACTCCCCGTAGGTCTGCAAGTAGCGGCAGGCATCCGCCGCCTTGTCAATCAAACACAACAGCTGCACTCCCTCTGAAGGGGGGGGGGGGTTTGCAAGTGAATAAATGTAAAAAAAAAAAAAAAAAAAAAAGAAAAAAGAAAAATTACTTGATCAACTTGTTAGCAAATTTTCCATGCAAGAATATCAACATATTTAACAGTACATGTCAATGAATTAATAGCGAATTCATGCTGAACCTGTATGTGTGAATCAAAATTTCAACAAATGAACAATCACATTTTTGCCCCTCCCATGAAATAAAACTGCATTTTTCTTCTCTTAACTGACAGCCCATTGGTTTACACTTTTGAAAACATGCCTCTCTGTGTAATACTCTACCCCAACATCATGTTTCAACAGGAAATACATCAAATTATAAAAAAGGCTCTAAAATGCTTTTTCATTGTGATTTAAACAGTTTCCAAAACATTTTAAAGACCTGAGTTTAGATAATCCAATCCAATGCTTAACTGAAGATATTTTAAACTTTTTCAGGATCTGCAGGAATAACTGGCATATCCCTACCTGCTAGCTTGCCGTTGGCTATCATGTTGGTGGCCACCAGTTTGATAGTGGACTGGGATGGGCCTGAGGAGGTAATAGTAGTAACGAGGCAGGCCTTAAGTGAATCACAGTAGTAGCTGGGGTTGTCGGCACTTGTCTCCAATAGCAACTGCACCGCACGGTCCGTCTGAGACCCAAAGGAGGAGATGATAAAACAAAGAGAGAGCGGTTACGGCAAAGAGGACGGAGACGTGAGGAGAGCAGGCAGGTGAACACAGGGGAACGGGAGAGAAACGCGCGGCGAGGTTATGGTCATTATCTCTCTTTTCATCTGGTACACCTGCGTGCTGCAGATCAAGGCTGGAGTTCGCACTGGGATCTGTGCAGGCTGGCCTCTGCCTGGCTGCCCATTAGAGGACTGCACTTCACAGCCATTCACACAGCCAGTCCCTAACAACTCCCTCTGAACTCTGGGAGCCTGCTGATTGCAGCCTGTGATTACAGAGGGAGTGATGGCATTGAGATGGGAAAGAATCATAAAGAGAGAGAGAGAGAGAGAGAGAAAGAGGCGAGAGGCAGCTCTGTTCCCCGCAGGCTAAGATGTCGGGGGAAAGAGAATCAGCTCTCGTCCCCCATCTTGTTCCATCAGCGCATCTTATTTACTGTTATCACAACATGCAATCGATGCACAGGTGACGGAGCTAGTCGGGCGGTCACACAGCTGGGAGCGAAAAACTGGGAGATGATTACACTGATGAACATGACTTTGTGTGTGTGTGGACCTGCATGTGATGCTGAATTCACATTATTTGGGGAAAACTGTCAACACGACTAAATATTCGAAAAAACAAAAACTTGGAAGAGTTCACTCATCTAAACCTTTTCAAGACAACAGGATTATGATTTTATGTAAACCTCGGCTTATTCCTGATCGCACACGATTAGTGAGTGGTAGAGTTGAGGTTTTACAGAATAACAACAACTGCAATGTCAACAGGAAACAGTGGGTCGATGCATATCAGAGAGTTAAATTTAACTTTTTTCCTGACAAATTTTAATGATATTTAAGGCAGACTTTTGGCCAAATCTGTTTCTCATTCAAATGATCTTTGCAGTTGAGCATGAGGGTAATTTCTATATATTTAGTCCAGTGAGATGATTCTTTGAACTGTTATAGTTTCTTCTAGTTTAGACAGAAATGTGGCACTGTAATAAATCTAACCATATTTTTTCCACAGAACTTGAGACAGTTAAGTACAAGGATTTTCTTTGATTTATCTTTCGAGGTTTGCATGCCAGTTAAGTATTCAGCAAGCTGGATTAATCTTCGATGGCTATTTTCCCACCAGGGACATAGAAAAAGACTATGTAAGATGTTATCTCTGATGCAAAAGAACTTGACTCATTTTGAGAAAAATGCAAATGACAGAAATTAGATAGAAAGTTTTTTTTTGTTGAAATTAAGGTCTCACAAACTCAAATATAGGACTATATAATGATTGCCAAGGCCTAAGACTTATAAAATTGAATTTAAGACATTTTAAGACTTTTTTAAGGATGTGTAAGATTTTTAATAGGCCTTCTTCAAAACATATATAGCATTTCCCACATTTGACCACAGGTATTTCCATGTTGGTGATGTCAGACATCAGGAAGCTGAAAACAGTACACAATATTGTCAGGTCAGAGGTCATACGCAATGTCTCCCCCATATAATGTGAATGCAGCGCATACTGTATCTGTAGTCTCCTTACAGGAGTAAGGAGACATGGTAGGAGCTGTATAAAGTGTAGTTGCTTACCTGACCCAACAGGAGGAGCTGGTCGGCGCATTTCTTAGTGTGTTCATAACTGGAGCGCTTCACCTCCTGCAGATGAACCCGATCCAACTGGAACTTCTGTTGCCCGGTAAAGGGAGAGAGTCAAGTTCACTTCCCTTCATTACAAGGTGCTTTATAGAAAAAAAAAAATCCATCTCAAAATTAAACCAACGATTAAATATGTGTGTGTGTGTGTGTAAGAAAGAGATGTAAAGAAACATAATGTGCACATGGTATAACAGCATGTGAGACAGCTGCTGGAAATAGGAGGAGAAAGAGTCTGAGGATAATTAAAATAGGGGCAGAGAGACCATAGATGGAGAGTGTAAGTATAATGTCTTTAAAATATTCAGGAGTTGTTATCTGTTTGTGGTGCCAGAGCCTCTCACACAGCCCTCATGGCATTTGGTGGCTTTCTCTGCAAAATTTTATTTGATGTTCCCTGACTAAAGATAAAATTCTTGATACAACTACAAAAAATGCGCACATGGTAACATCAGCAACCAAATAAAAGCCATGAAATGTTGGAAATGCGCTGTGTGTGGATCAACGCAGTCGATTTTTCTCATCGGTATCACGAGAGGAATGAAGGAAAAGCACGCATGGGAGACGAAGCGCGACAGAGTTCGAGATGGTTAACGGCCTTGAAGATAATGAGCTGGAGACAGCTTTTATTTATGTATGAGTCTGTGTCTGTATGTGTTTGTGTGTGTGTGTGTGAGTGTATAGCCTTGTGTATCTATATCTAACAAAAAGAGATATCCCTTTTTTGTACTTTGTGATGATGAATTCTGTGAGTCACCACCATGGGCATAAAACATAACAGAGATATTAAATGAGTTTAGTCACACAACTGCTCCACGCTGGAGTCTTACATATAAGTTATTACAGTCAGGCTGCTGCTTTTGCTGTTTTATGACAAAGGGAGCCTGGGCAGCTCTTTGAAACTCTTAACTTTCTGATCATTGCATGTTGCCTCATTAACAGGAACAGAATGTTTTATAAAGACAGAATGGTGCACACTCCATAAATCTTAAAATCATTCTTGTCTAAGAAACGTAGATGTTTATTTAAAGCTGCGCTAAGCGATTTATAACCACTAGACAGTGTCGAGAGCTCTAACTCTGCTTGTAAACAAACAGATTCCTGCTTCTGCATTCACAGCAGCTCGGCTGTAACAAAACCGAAAGTTAAAGTGAAAAGGGGGCGTTTTGGGGATGGAAATGAAGGATATATTTCACTCTCACGAAGGTCTTGCTGGATTTTTTTTGCTTCTGACCTTGAAAATGTGGTGAAGTTGCAGACTTTCAGCTACAAGGCAAACAACCGCTTTGAGTGAGTTTTTTCTGTCGTGGAAGCACTGACTGAAGCAACAGAGGCATTCGTGAAACTGATCTGAAATTTGATTAAGTTTGTCTGCACAATGTGGGCAGAGATACACTCCAGGCCAGAACAAAGAGAAGAAAGAGATGAAAAACGAAATGGCAAATGGCAAATGTCTGGGCCTCGCCACTCGGTATTGGTTGATATTATTAAGAGGTACAAAAGTTTCTGTAGGCCACAGGTTAGTTTCAGGATTGATAATAGGTTTAAAACTTTTGAATAAAAGGGCCCCTAATAACTGAAATTAGATGGTCCATTTCTCATTAACGGCTATTCGTGTTCTATCTGAAAACAAGATTATGTTCTTTCCTCTGCACACTTGAGTATATTGATGCAGCCTCGTGGGGGAAAAAAAGCGTGGACTTACCAGAAATCAGGTAACGCCTGTCTTCACACACACAAAAGGTGTACTTTTGTAATTACTAGGCACATTTTCTCCAATTAAACTTAGAAAGTTTGAGACACTTTCCACTATTACCTTGAAATTAAGACTAGACACACAAAACAATGTGGAGCGCATCGGAGCTACAAAAAGAAACAAAAAGCAAACAAACAATAAAAAAATACATACCAGATCTGTGATTAAAAACCTCTACCATCACCAAGGCAACAAACAAGCAGATGTCTGTTCACTTGGCTGCATGGCTGCCATGACAACCAGCAGAGCGATGTGGACAGACACAACAGAGGTGGACCAATCAATAACTTCTTCTGATGAAACTTTTCTGACACTCTACAGAGTTAGACGAGTTGATAATTAAAACTGAAAAAAAAAAAGGGTTGCATTATCTATCAGGGCCCTGGCTCTATACAAACCTCTTTCTCCATCCTGCTGTTTCAGCGATGCCATCAACGAGGCACATTGATCCAGCCAATGCACCTTACCCAAAACCCTACACAGACAAGAGGGGATGCTTTGTTCTTACTCTCATGGGGTCTACACTCGTCGTAGGCTGGGAGGAAATGTTGAAGGAATGAAAAACTACAGCAGAGGAGAGAAATCAAAGTTTGCGTCAGCTGCTACCTCAAGACCTGGGCTTGGTGAGAGAACAGAGGAGCCGCGACCGATAATGGCCCCGCTCAGGCCTGGTTTTAACATCTGCTTCAATTTCAAGTGATCCAACCACAAACGGACAGCGTGGACAGAGGTTATCATGTTTCACAAATGTGTCAATAGCGGCTGCATGTGATGGGATTCGTGTGCGGGCTCAGATCCGTCAGAATTACTTCCTCCCTTTCTTCTCTTGCTTGGAAACCCCTGGACCTTGCGCCCGTGCCAGACTGGTGGCACTGCTACTGACAGCCCTGTCTTTTTACATTGAGTTTGCCTTTGATAACGGCCAGTGTAATTTTTTCCAAGTCCCAGAGTAGAAGGTCACTGTAACACGAGACCAAGGCTGGCATGTTCAACATTCCCGGCCACAGAGTTGCTACGAGGCTCAGTTCATTGGATATGATGGGCAGCACGACAGGTAAAGAGTGGTAATCAGAGCAGAGAGAGAGAGAAGGAGAGAGAGAAAGGCATGTGTACTGTTCACATGCCTCCACTTTCTCAGCGGAATTGCTAAAATACGTAAATATATTTTTTCATGTCTGTGACCTATTCTACAGATACAGATGTTAAAATTATAGTGAAAGGCATTTGTTATGTCATGTTGCTGTTATGCTGTCAATATGACTATCAAACCAGGTCATTTTCCCTGTCTATTTTTGATGAGAACAGCGCACCTCCCGCAGAGAAAATAGGCTCCACGCTGAAACTCTAGCTGACAGCGAGGCTTGAGCCACTGCTCGCCCGGGCTGTGTAGCTGCTCTAATCTGGTAAAATGGGCACTGAAATAACAATCATGAGTTTCTGCTCAGGAAGGCAGGATGTCCCAGGCGTTACTCCAACTACATCCTGTCCCTTTTTCCTAGGGCTGACTCTCATGGTTCTGCTGTGAGTGGTTAGAGGAGGTTTTTCTGGTCGGTGTCAGATTTCTTAAATCCCTCCCCTCTTTTTAGGTAAAATCCCCCAATCTTGTTTTAGTCGTGCTGAGTCCTGTTCTTCATCGGAGTGTGGGGAGTTTCGCTCTGTGCCACGCTCCTCCGTGTTGTTATTGGAGCCAACATGTAGTAATGGTGCACTAAAGACAACCAGGAACTCTGACTGAACAATGTAAATGTACTGCTGTGATGCTGCTTGGCAATAACAGCGATACAAACAATAGTGGAAAATCTGTAATGACAGATATTTTTCTCTCATTTCTCTCAAAGATGCCGCTAAGACACTGCAAAAACAAAAAAATGGTCATATTTGAATGTCATGCCAACAGTTTGTTCGATCAAATGATCCTTCCTTCCACAAAGCCACTAGGCAGTCCTCTGATGTTGTTGGAGATGCATCAGGACGCATTAGTATTCATATTGCAAATGGGTGGCCCAATGTGTCCATTCAGACCACCTCCAAATGTGGTCTGAGTGATCCGATCATAATACCTCGTTCACATCAGAGTGCTATCTCTGTCTACAGCTGTAGAAAGTGTGATGCCAACATGAAAACACATTTGCTCTCTCTGGTGTTGCTGACCTGGAAGTAAGAGCTCTCACACAGGGTGTCATGGCAGATGTCCAGGTGGTTCTGCGGTGAAGGCTGGGCTCCTTCATTTTGGGCCTGGCCCTCTGCCGTGGGCACGCTAAGCTGGCGAGCCTGGGCGAACGATTGGAGGTAGTGGGCTGCCACTGTCCAGAACTGAAGATCCGACTCATCTCCAAACAGCCTGTTAGACACAACCACAACAAGAAAGCATCAGCTGGGCACTGAGTGGATAATTTTCTCTCTGGAGTAGTTAGTCAAATCCTGCATTCTGAATCATCGTGTTGCTCTGTTCCCCAAGTAGTCTGCTCACTAATGACCACAGTTCCTACATCTTCCAGCCCACGCCTAGCTCCTTCAGCAAGCCCCCCACCCCTTCTGCATCTATCTTCCTTTCTTCGTTTATTTGCCTCACTGCCTCCTTTTAACATATTTGTGCAGACACATAGCTGTTGCTAGGCTACCTTTCAACCTTCACAAAAGGGTTGAAAACTTGGATGTTGGGATGGGGAGACGTTATATGATCCTGAGCTCTTTGTGAACACGAGGTGACAGTGTTCATCTGTGCAAAGAGGGACTTTGAGAATTTCCAGGTAAATCACAGTTGCAATAATGGGATGCAAACACCACGGAGAAACTGCATTTTCAGCTCAGAATGGCTGTTCTAGGTTTGGAAGACGCTCCGGGGAAATGGGAACTGGAGCAGAGACAAGATCTAAGTTGCTGACACTGGCTCTCATGTCATGCATTTTTTTGCAGTAATACAGAATCAGGGTTGTACAGTTACAACTAAAATAAAGAAAACAAAAACAGCCTGTTCTTTTTCCTTATTATCTTTTCTCAGCATCTTGACTGTTTTCAACTACTGTATACATTCTGAGGGAAGATAAAATAGCTTCATGGAGAATAAATGTGATTGATGTTGCACAGGCTGGACAAATCAAAATTGAGATGCTGTTTACAATCACATGATGTGAAAACTGGCAAGCAATTTATCTGTACCATGTAACAGCAGTAAGTGATTGACATGTTGCTAAACTGTGACTCAGTTCACCTTCGGTTAATGAAAACTACAACCATGACACAAATTTTCCTCATGATGACAGGGCGGTAACAACTCACAGTCATCAATTACATCAACTATTCAAAATACATCAAATTGTTCATGTTCATAATCAGGGTGTAATTTATCTTCACTCATTTATATTCATAGCATTACTGTGACATGGCCAAACCCTGCACATATACAGGAGAGTCTGAGTGCTGAAAGAAAGGAAATACTGCAGAAAAAATAAAAAAAGATAGCGTGATGCTTTGTTCACTATGCAGACTTGCAAACTAGAGAGCTAGCTACCTTTACTGCAAAGGAAAAAAAAACACTCAGCAACTGCTACATTATTAATTGCCATACAGCTACTCACAGCTACAATTCTGAAAGGTTGTGCTTACTAAATTAGTCATTTGCTGTAGACTAATCAATTAGATAATCGTTGCAGCCCCAGATGATAAGTGATATAGGATTATGGCTCATTTAACACATAAAATTCTAGCTGCTCCACAGAGAGAGCTGTTCTGAATGAAGAGTAATATAACTTTGGCATGTGTATATGCAAACACATAAAAACAACAGCAGAGCATGCTGTTGAAGATACAGCTGCCAGGCAAGTATAGTAGGTTTTAATTACTTGCTTAATTATGTCTGTTACTGTAAAGGTGCACAGTATAGGCCCTTTTTTAATTGCCACTTAATGATTTTTTTTTTAAACCAGTCAATATATCAGAAAGCAACACATCAACTTTAATTCTTATTATCTAAATGCACTATACGATGAATGAGCGTTTCGACCCCTGAGGATTTATTCCACTGATTTGTGACCATGGACACTTCTACCACACACGATGCAACAGCATGCCAACAAAGGCAGAGGGACAGCTTTCATTCTTTTCACAGGAGGCGGTCCCTCGATGCCTGATGGCAAATCCTGACAGTCAGTGTCTGTGGTGGAGCTTGGGGGTGACAACAACCCGATTCTTCATGAAGACAGCAGTGGTGTGTAAACAGCGGTAACCTCATGCTGACTTGTAACTCACCGTGAGACCAACAGGCAACGCTGCAGCAAGCTGAGCTCAGGGTCCTGCAGCACACTCTTCGTATCACTGGGGAGCCAATCAGAGGCAGACAATCAGAACACAATATGAGCCAATTAAACTTCACACACAGCAGGCCCAGTCTGGCTGATTCTGAAGATTCCTCTTATCTGTTGACTGATAGAATACAAGGTCCTCTGGCCTGCTGTCTACACACAAAGTATCCCAGACAGCGTCTGCAAGCCGGGAGCGCATAGACACGACAACAGACACATCGGCATGCACATACAGCCACACACACACACCCACACACATGCACCAACAACTCAAGTTGTAACTTTTTAAGTCGACAAGACGCTGACAATAAAAATGCCATGAGAAGACAGAGGAATAATAACTCACTTAGACAAGGAGTTGAGCTGCTCCTGGATCAGGCCTTTTATCTCATCTTTCTCATTGTAGTCCCT
Organism: Myripristis murdjan; assembly: GCF_902150065.1. Taxonomy (NCBI): domain Eukaryota; kingdom Metazoa; phylum Chordata; class Actinopteri; order Holocentriformes; family Holocentridae; genus Myripristis; species Myripristis murdjan. The sequence goes on from NC_043994.1 coordinate 25,310,231, forward strand.
GGAATAGAGAGATCAAACTCGGTCAAACCACTTCTCACATCTCCCTAAAATAAAACCTGACCTGATATTAAATAGGAAGCAGGGAACCCATTCATTAGGAGAAGTCAATCTGTGGTGTCAGGCAATAATAGATAACTCTATTTTAATATTTATGCTGAGGTTAGGGAGCATCCTCAGTGCGCTGCAAATATAGCTGAGTGAATTATGATAAGCCAGACATTCAGCAGGGTGAGTGTGTTCAGTGAAACAGAAGAATGCCAAGCCGAGGGCTCAACTAAATGGGGGATAATTACATCAAGCTATAGTTAAACATAGAGGCAGCTATCTGACAGAGGAAAGACATTTCCCTGCTCTCTCAGGATAGCCTCTGCTGTTCACTTGTTCACAGAGGTGAGGTGCTCACAATGGTGATTTGGTATTTCTTTTATGGCAGCTATAAACGCAGCACTAGGATAGCTGGCAGGAATTACGGCGGTATGAGATGGATGGAACGCCTCAGGTCTGGTTAGTCCAAAATTGATGGGATTATTTTAAATTCCAGTTCCTTAACTATTTCTTCTTAGCAACCTGAATCCATAACACTTCCCTTATTGGTTGCTTTATTAAATTTACAGACCTTTACAGAAATTCCCGAAAGATGCCAGTCATACCGCAGCGTTTATTCTTGTACTGACAGTGACTCAAAAAACGACTCCAGCCCCCAAAACTGAACATGTGCCAGGTAACTATTTAATATGTGGGAGACTAGCTATAGGGTTGCATCGTGATGTACTAAGGCTCAAGATGCAGACTATGCACCCATAGTAACACAGCAGTAACAAAAAGGACGACTGGAGCTTTTATCAGAGAGCAGCCATACTTTCGATCACATATTCATTGCCATGCTCACGCTGCTGCTGTGCACATAAAGTACAAGGCAACAGCTCTTGTGCTGCAGAGAACTGAACTAAAAAAAAAAAAAAAAAAAAAAACTCTGCATCCCCCTGAATCTCATTAGACTACACACAGAAGACCAGAGAGGAATTGAGAGCTAAGCAGTTTGATTGTAAATTTAAACAAAAAAAATAAATAAATAAATAAAAAAAACAGCAGGAAAATGGGAATCAATGACTGGAATCAATGAAGCAAATTTCTATCTGACTGGTTTCTGGAAACAATGGAAATGGGTCTCACATCCCGGCTCCTATTCATGATAACTAGTGTCCATGTTAAATGAACTGCTGTAGTTAAACATTCGCTTTGTGAGCCCCTTCCTTCACAGACAGCTTGTTGAGTCCACACACAAAGAAGCACAACACTACGCTTTATTATATGTATATTCTGAGTTCTGGATAACTTTTTTTTTCCTGGTTTGATCTTCAGCACATGTACTGAATGAACTATTAGCAGAAGTGACAGTTTCTCGGCAAATTGAGGGGATGTTGCACTTACACCTGAGTGATATCCATGGTGAAGGTTCCTGACCAGGGCTGCAGCAGGAGGAAAGCCTTGAGGGTGAGGGCGGCTCGGGGAAGCAACAGGTAGGGACACCACACTGGGTCTGGACCGAATCAGAACAGAGCATTAAGCGATGGCTGTTAATTAGGGTGGAAGAATGAATCAATAGTGCAATTTCAACTTGCTTTGCACAAATAGCACATTTGTGTTCCCGTGACGTGTATTTGTCTGTTGAGGGCGTTTTCTTCCGCAGTTAATTACTGTGATGTATGGCTGATTATCTTACAACATATATCATATTACAGAAATGTGGGTATCATGATACCATCAATATTGTATGTAAAATATTGTGATAGTATCATATCATGAGCTACCCAGTGATTTCCAACCCTACTGTTTGTCATTAGTCCTCTCATGTCACATTTCATTAGACCCCAGAAACAACAGGCCAGGGATGTTATGGATTAGCCTCAACCGCTATCGTGTCTGCATCTGTTCCTGCAGATTCTGTCTGTGAGTGTGATGCTTGAATGTTTTCAAATTTGTCGTGCAAATTCATGAACCCTTGAGGAAGAACTGCAGTGATTTTGGTGACCCCTTGCCCTTTTCTTTCCACCATCAGGCCAGACTTTCAGTTAGTGAACACAACAATGTTAGCACTGATGTCAGTAAACAGATGTGTTGTGGGGTAGATTAGGAAGACTAAATCATTTCATTACTCGACACTGGAGATTCTGGTCTTTTTCAGGGTAGACCTTGGTGTCATTCAACAACAGCATGTCTAGTTATGCTGCTCACATTAATGTGTAACTGAATAACATTAAAAAGATATATCATCCAATGAAATATGTACTTCATTGTGTCTAGTTCCCTCCCATCTCTAATGATATACATTTTTCTTGAATTCAACTGCTTGCTCTCTTCCAGTCCGATCTCACCAGTCAGGTCCTGTTCATCCATGCGGTAACTGGCAGACTTCATTGCCATCTCCAAAACTCGGATACAGCCATCATCGGAAGCCAGCACCACCTTGTCCGATGTGCACCAGTCTATGTCCAGGATGCGGTAGTTCACATTTCGACCAATCCGCATGCTGCTCACCATCTGGACCTGCAGGAGGGAAAGACCAGCACGTGGTAATAAAGTTCAGCATGTGTTGCAATGTAAGTTACTTTTAAGGCATCTGCTACATCGCTAGGGAGGTAGAAGACGGACAGTTATTCTACAAAATTCAAAAGGTGTATAGCGGTTACTATGAAATTCCCGAAACATTATTGGATTTGATATAATAAGCCTGTCAAAAATTGATAGGGTGCAGATAAGACGGCAAAACTCATTTATGCTGGCTATAGCAGGATGCAAAAAGGAAGTCTCTGTGGACAAACAGGCTTTTCAGAAAGAGGTCTCCAAAACCTCTCTCCCTGGCTTGTTTATGAGGATTGTATGGGAGTCATTGTAACCCAGCTGTCAGCAGAGCACTGAAGCGTTTCAGAGATCTCTCCTCCACTTCTATCCTCCCCCCCATCTCTTATTCTCACTGCAGCTTGCTCCATCTGTTGTCTGCCTTTACTGCCGGGGAGAGAAAGTGCATCTTATCTCGGCTCCTCATAAGAAACTCATCCATCCACCAATACAGCGGTGCTCCATTGGGACTACCTCCCTCCAGCCCTCCTCTCCATACAGTTTCCACCCATACAATCAAACATTTATCTGCGTCCACATTCATCTTCGGTCCAATATATTTTAAGCATTATTTGCTGTTGAGTAAGCTCAGTTCAAACTAATATTGTGGCTTGGCTACAGATAACAACAAACAAACAAATAAAGGGCTACTCTATGACATTAGATCTGGTGATGAACTGAAATGTTTGCCGGGAGCATTTCTAAATGAGCTATAATGAAGACTCTGCAGAGAGAGGACTTTCCAAAATTCAGTAAACAAAGTTTAACAGAAGGAGGAGATGCATGACACTTAGAGGTACCAGGATCATCTATCCTGCTATGGTTGGGTCTATTAGTGTCAGCTGAAAGCTTTTAGGGCTTTTGTGTGGTGTTGTGCAGCCCACTGATTCTTTAAAACCAAGGGACAATTATAGTGGATGTACTATTACAGCAAACATTGCCGCTTTGAGAGAGCACATTAGTAAAAATAAATATATTTATATTCCACCACAACACTGCGGTGCTTCAGTGACTGCAGTCCCACTGAAACACATTAATCCTGCCACTGTAAATCCTTCTTTGGCGAGTTTGAGAAACTTTCCAGACCATTTCCATTTCATCAGAGTTATGGTCTGTTGGTATGCCATCAAGCAATGCAAGTTGGGCATTTATGGTGTATAACAGTGAATCAATCAATAAATCAACCGCATATTTTTGTTTTGGTTTTTGGCAGGCTTCATTGTGCAGGGCCTTACATCTTTGGTGTCCCAGACCTCTGCCCCATCTGTGTACATGACCAGCAGCTTCTGGTTGCCCTTCCCTGGGGCAAAGCGGATTTTCTTCACCCAGCCACGGTGAGTGGGGATTCCCCTGGGTCAAACAAAAGGATTAATCACTAAACACCCAAGGGGACACTGGCGCCTGTTCCAATGCATCACAGAGAAATAAGCCGTTACCTGGACAAACGAGCCTTGAGGTCCCAAAAGTTGAGGTTTCCATCCACGTCTCCAAGCACCAGTGTGTCTCCTTTCCAGGCAATGCATGCAATGCTACCCATACTGCCCTGCAATAGAGGAAGAAAATACAGATACTCATTCAAAGAGGAAGGGCAGAGTGAAGTGGCTACTTAGACACACACTTGCCCCTTGTCATAGATTCCCATTCAAACAATCTATTCTTGCATTGCTCATGTACAAAACCTAAATATCCATTTTGCATTTCTGATAGCTTGTCTTGATATTAACCATGTTGCCTTTTACATATAAGGATGCTTTCTACTGTCAACAGAACATAGTGTAAAGATTAAAAACTTAATAATGCTAACAAGCATAAGGAGTCCCAAGCAGCATCACTAGTGAGCCAGATGCACCCTGCAAGTACCTAGAGTGCCTGTGTCTATCTATAAAAACATCAAAGGGCTATGATCCTATGAGGGTAACAATCAGGCAGAATGATGCTGTAATGTTCACAAGTCACATGTCTTATAATCACTGCACTGCAAGTGCAACCTCAGCCTGAGAAACGGCTACTGCCAATTCTATAAAAACATCCATACTTCTGTGTTTGGTCTGAGAGTGTGAACAGGAAGAGGAATTAAAAAGAAATCTGTGACAGCCAAGTGGTAAAAGAGGCGAGACATTGCTGAGTCGAAGCAATTCAACACCGAAAGATGGAGTGCAGATGTGAAGACATTAAGTGTCAGCTCACCTTCAGTGTGCACACTGGATGATACGACAAAACTTTTTAGCAGAGTTTACGTCAGTTTCCTGACAGAGAGATGAAGATCCTATATCATCCTGAAAGGATTATAAAACCTATGGGGGTATGCAAATCTTTGAGCAGTGAATCTGCAGCCGTCTTGGAGATAAGGCTTTAAATCCCCAGGTAAACCTCCGTTGTCTGTCTGTGTGATACTAATGGATGCAGGTGGTGAGCAAGCAAACACAGTCTGCTTAACAATCCAATCTGCTGCTCAGAAATGGACAACTTCAGAATCTGATACACTGTAGTAGCTTGGTGTAAGATTTCTGCAGCCAAAAGACACTGAACAATGGGTTTATGCCAGCTCAAAATGAAAATGGGAAATAAGTGGGAAAAAAATGAGTCCTGTGTGACAGGGCATGAAATTGTGCTGATTTTTCATAGACAAAAGTTGTTAGCAATCAGCATCAAAGGACCTTATATAATCACCCGACTAGGGACAATTACACGAGAACATGAAGAGACAATTAGTCCCAGAGAGTTTTCATAATTCTTCCGATAAACGACTTATCAAATATTAGCCTGGTTTCTATGGTGCTCCTGGAGAAAAAAATGCATGCTTTGACAAATAAACACCTTTCTTAAATTTGTGGTCACAAGATTATTTGTTGTCGGTGGCAGATCTGATTGTAAAAACATCAAAAAGTCATGCTGCCATGATATTATTACTGCATCTTGCAGTCAACCAGATGAAATAAACCCTTCTGTATAATAATAGCCTGTCTCCATTTATCAGCTTGGCAATTTTGGTTGTCAAAGGAAATTACAAGATGGTTTACTATTAGAAGTTTTACAACCAAATACAGTAGCACTTTCTCATTTAATCTCGTCTTTCTCTGTGTTTGAGTGACACTCTGAATCACTGGAGAGAACACGTGCACAACAACATTATCTGGGACAAACTGATGACACACTTCAAGGCACTCAAACACAAACACACACAAACACACACACACACACACACACACACACACACACACACACACACACAGCTTGGTGGGATGTGCAATGAAAAATCAGGTTTATAATGTGAAAAAAGAGGAGGCTGCAAATTTTAGTTGACAAAGCTTCAGCTTGATTGCATGCCATTTATGACTGTGTGTGGCACATTCAATTGGCCAGGTTTGTTGTGGTGCCAACAGCTATATCATCCCCCCACACAAGTTAAAAAAAAAAAAAAAAAACCTGAGAGGACACAGGATGTAAAGAGTGACTGCTGATTTTTACTTTGTGGAGGAGGACATTGTACAACCGCATTCCTACAACCAGAAAGCACAGGGTTTTTTTTTTTTAGCTCCATAATAAGGTAAAAAGCCCACACAAACACACAGGTTTGACCTGAAAAAGAAATAACTGGGAGGGAAATGTCTTTCGCTATCATCCCTCCATGCTCTTTGGCCTGAGGGATGAAAAGTTCATACCACAAAGGAGAGGCAACTTTAAAAGAAGTGACGCCAAAACAAGGACACGAGAAGAAAGAGACAGGACATCATAAAAAACGTGGTTAGATTACACTTTGATTAAAGAAGTGACTGAATATTGACGGATGAAATGGTGGAGCTTTGAATGTATGAAAAAGAAATATGAGGACCGTCAGGGTCACATTACTATAGAAGAGTATAAGGTAATAGATTAACCAGACAGGTTGAGAGACAGAGAGAAAAAGGAGAAAAGAAAAACATTGGTACAGTAGAAGCAGCAGGGAGGGAGAAGATGAGAAGGAGCGTGTATACAGAAAAGTAGGTCTCTGTGTATTAATAAGGCATTGGCAAATCATGAATTTACATGAAGAGAGACAGAGAGATAGAGGGAAGGTTGGAGGTTTGTGTGTGCACTAATGTGGATGACCTTCAAGTGCAGCCCAGGAAGGTAAGAAGGCAACAAAAAATGACAAGGAGGAAGGGAGGAGTGTAGTCTCTGGACTCACGTCAGGTGGGATTCGTGCGCCGTCTTTGACTGTGTTGCCCTCTACAGTGATGTGGTAGACCTGCCCGTCTGTGTCGGTGAATACAAAATGCTCCCTGGCTGAGATGGCCTGGCTCGTCTCCGACTTGCTCTCTGCATCCTGCAGAAGACTGTAGTGAAGGAATAACACCGGTACAGACAAATCCCTCAGATACACATTACTTGACAGGTTTCTTATACTTCTGATGTGAAGATTCGTGACTGGACTTTTGGTGTTCAACAGGATATATATGGCTGATAGAGGCAGGGCAATAACACTAACAACTTGGCCATGTCTTGCCGTGGCTGGAGATTACTTTTTAAAACAACAAATGGGACCATCACATTGTAGTTTTAAAATGACAGATTACACAGCAGGAGGTAATTATTTTATTTATGCATTTATTTTCGAATGATTAATGAACTGACGGAATTGTAGTGTCTTGAGATCAAATTTCCCTCTGATATAAAATCATTATTCATTAAGTTAAAGGTGTGTGAGTCAAGGGTGCAACATTTGGTCACAAATAGCTACAGTATAGGTCTAAAATGGAGCTATAACAATATACTAGTTGGTGATACAACAGTGAGATACTGGTCTTTTAAATAATACTGGATACTGGCATGTCAGTGTTGTGTACCTTGGGTATGATGGAAGCCCTTCCCTAACCTCAGCTAGTCCGTAAGTGTTTCATATGATTCTGTTTATTTCAAATGGCTGAGCAGAGAAATCATTCCGGTGTTGTGCTGAATATTTCATGCAGAAGCTTCAGGTTTGGTTTTCGATATCTGGGCGATCGAAGTTGGCAAATACAAATATACAGCACATACAGAACAAAACATAGCTGCACAAAGCAAACATTAGTTACCCAGAGGAGAGCACATAAAGTATTATTTAAGAAACCTGCTTCCGATGTGGTCCTCTTGAGGGATGCCACCCGGGAAAACGCGCAATAGCACCTGCCTCATCCAGACCTGAGGAGCTGCTGACTCACTAAAAATAATTTCTTTAGCGCCGCCTCAGTGTTACATGATGCTCTAAAAGCCACTTCATTCCTGTATAGAATAACATTCTGGGAAACCTTGAGTACTTCAAACAAAGTGTAGTAGGCACACACATCACATAAATGTTGAGTCAGGCGCTGGACCAATGAAAAGCAGCGATGGAGACAGACGATGGTCCGCTCACTGTAGCTCCCTTAAATGAAATTTATTCAGACATCCACAAAGTCAAAGTGACGTCTTGAGATTCATGCTCTTCATCAGACTTAACAAGACATATAGTCGCCATCTTAAATAGATCATGAGCTCGAGTCACATGACTGACGACTATATGTCTTGTTAAGTCTGATGAAGAGCACGTAGGTTGAAACGTCACTTTCACTTTGTGGATGTCTGAGTAAATTGCACTGATGGGAGCTACAGCGTCAGACCTTCATCTAGATACAAGAACTGGATACTAAAAAAACTTTTGGAAACGTTCTGACATGACGGAGGTCAAATATTAAGATAGCCAGTGCGAGCAGTTCAACTGAAAAACACTGGTTTCAGCTTTCAAAGACCCATATCAGTCAAACCATAGTCTAAATGGTGAAAACGGAACTATATAATTATGTGTACTGGCACTGAGAATCTGTATTTTTGCCCAGATTCCACAGACATTTTCGTGCAATTACCACACAAAATGATGCTATTTATTTTCCCTACTATTCTAGCACTGCATAGCAACCGTGACTCCCAGGGAGCCTGTGTTGCCAGCGTTTTTGTTGCCACCACACACCCACCCACCCACCACCAACCAACCAACCTGATGACTGAGGACTCAACACTGCTCTGCTCAGCATCGGATACAGTCTGTCGAGCCATGGCCTCCCTCGCTGCCATCTGTTTCTTCTTCAGACTCTTCAGGTTGTGGGATGGGGACCACTCCTGTTTACACACACACACACACACACACAAATGCAAAGACAATAACAAACCATCAGACAGCAAAAGATATAGAGACAGGAGCAGGAGGACAGGAAGTGATTTGCACACAGATGCTCACATAAATAAAGTTCTGATGCAGCAGTGTTACTATCCTTGACCCTTCTGTCTTACTGTTGGATGACTGTAGCTGCAGCCCGTTTGGCTTGAGGTTGTAATCAATATGGAAATGAGGCGGCAACGAGGGGCTGGGGGAGGCAGGCATGTATTATTAAGGTTACTGGGGCTGTTATTGGCACTGTGGAGGATTTTACAGCCCCACTGTAAAGTTTGTCCAGCATAACTCTTCTTTTATGAGCATTTGCCCGGCCTAATGAAGCTACTGTTCCTTGCTGAGCTGGGTGAATTTTTTCAGGCTAATCTTTCAAATGGCCCACACCAACACTAGGAAGGGAAGGGGCAGGGGAAATATAGACACTATTACCGAGAGGGAGAGTCAACAACTTGTATTGCTGTAGCACTGACAGTTTGTTTTGTTAATGTGTGTGTGTGTAAAAGTGCAGACGCATGCAAATACAGCGTAAGCGCATTAGGATGAGGGAACCTGGGGAGGCAGTGATGTGAAACGCGTCATTTGCTCTGATGTTTTTGCTCCCATAAATTATCAATAAAAACAGTTAGAGTGTTTGGCAAACATGTATTCCTTACTGGATGTTCTTTCTTTTTTTTCTGCCATTAAACCAGCACGTCAGATTTAGAGATTAAGAGCTGTGCAAAGAAAACCATATCCCTTATGTGTATGTGTTTTAGTGTGTGAGTTGAGATTGTGAGTATGTGTCTTATTTGTGTTTGGGTGTGGATTCGTAAGTACCAGTGCCGTGACGGTGGGGAAATTCTTGGCCATCTCTCGAAGAAGAGTGCCTGTCCTGATGTCCCACAGCTCCAGGGGTTTGTCTCTGAACACCACCACCAAGTACTGCCTGAGGAAACACACACACACACACACACACACACACAATCATAAGAGGCTTAATCTAAAAAACCAACACTTCCACCCCTTTAAGCCACTGCAAATGAGTTCTTGTCACTGGATGCTGAATCGAAAGTGATTGTCAAACACTGATGGTCAAGTGGTTGAAAGGTCTCGACACTAATTAACCGCTGGATGCCTCCTTTTAGAGAGTTGACAAGTCACCTCAGAAGCTCTGTGAACTCAATCTGAGTGTGTGCTGTCTCATATTTCAATTTGACAAAACAGCAGTGGCATACTTGGCCTAATATTTGAGAGCAAACAGATAAACTGTTGACTGCCCATGTGCTCAGTTTAATGGCCAACTCTCTCACACTCCTAAGTAGTGGTCTACAGGAGAGCATACACTCACACGCACTTACAATTGAGTGGGCAACACATGTACTTGGAATTAACATTTTTAGACTAACATTGATCTTATATTGATCATTGAGCTAATAATTGTGTCCTTAATACCCGCTGAACTGTCCATCCTAGTACGGCTTCCCTTTCTTTGTGGTATCTCACAAGATTTGTTTCATTCTTTTGTTTTTGTTTTTCTTGTTTGCTGCCCACTGTGAGGGTTCAGGTCAGGGGCTGTCATTTTATTTTTTAGAAACTGCAGGACTGTGAAGCCCTTTGAGACAGTAAACGGTTATTAAGGGCTCTGAATAAACTTTAAGAGTAGAGTTTTCAATCAAGCTCATGTTATCAGCACTTGATTGTCTCTTCGGTTGTATGAGGGCACAGTTTGGTCTATTGCGGTGGTAAAGTAAAAACTAAATAAATAAATAAATAAAACTGAGGAATATGAGCAAAAATATTCCTGGGCAGATTTAGTTTGAGGGTAAAATTGAGAGGAGCAGGCCCTTGACCTAAGGTTAGCCGGGTTGTATTTCTGAACCGCCTGGGAAAATTCCTCTCTGGTCAAGTGAACGAGTAATACTTTAACATCCCTGAAAAACTACCATCTCTCTGTCCTTGAGCAAAGTACTGAAACTTCGATGATGCAGAGTTTCTGAACAGGGAATGATCCGATCAGAATCGGTTCAGAAGCATTTGTTGATGGCAAACACATAAATTCAATATCTGTCCATCATTTGTACAGATATTGAATGGAACTGAAATGGAGCTGTAAATCTGAGAATTACAGCCACCTCGTTTGGATGAATACTGTTAAATTGACTTTTCAGTTTTCTCAATTTCTTTCTATTTTCTCAAACGGACCAAAGACACGTAAAATAAATGAACTGTGAGATCACTGTAATCCATCTACCGAGGGCCTTGCTTATTCTTAAAGCTGAAGAATATACAAATCAACACACACCTATAGCTATGTGTGCTTACATTACACGAAAAACAAAAACAGCTGGCAAGGGCAAGTAACAGTGAGATTATGCCAATTATATTTTCTAATTTAGTCACAGTTTTCTCCAAAACAATGTATACTTTACTTTTTTATGACTACTTTCATTGTATTGAATGTATGACTCATATAATAGAACCACTATGTTTTTCAGTAGATTAATGCTGTTAAATTTCACACTTTTAAGATATATTAGGATTTAAGCATATATTTTTAATGAATTTGTGTGCCAGATGAAACAGTACACAGCAAATACCCCAGATGTCTTGCAGTCAAAACATATTAAAAATTAAAGGATTTAAAACGGTTTGTGCAAAGTTGCAAAGATGCAAGATGGTTTGTTTAATGTTTTAAGAAAAAACTAATGTTTAAAAAAAAAAAAATAAATAACCATGTAATTATTAGGAAATGTGAACAACAAGTGAACAATTTAAATTGTATCTATGTTAAAAAAACAAAACAAAACAAAACAAAACAAAACAAAACAAAACAAAACAAAACAAAACAAAACAAAACAAAACAAAACAAAACAAAACAAAACAAAACAATCAAACAAACAAACAAACAAAAACAAAACAGCAGCATATGTCCTACAGGTTTTTTTATGTGACTGGCCTAAATTTTAAAATTGAGTCCCCCTGGTCCAGCATTTTTTACCTGTTTCTTTTTTGTACTGCCCTGAGACACATAACTTGTAGTGACACAAAATAGGAAAGGAGTAGGGAAGTTCCCAACTCAAAACTTTTGGTTTAAGTTGACGATTTGTTTCATTTATTTATTGATTGTTTTTTTTAAGTAAACTTTAAGGCAATCAGAAAATGCACTGGCACAAGTTTCAGTGTTGACACACCACACTAAATAATGATTAACGTAACCAATGAGATGCAACAGACAGAGAGACAGACTTTGCGCACTTGACATCAATAAAATTAATCAAGACAGCTGCATAAAGATTTTAATTAAAGACCCGTTTGAATTATCGATCTGCTTTGTTGGAATAATGAGACCATACGCAGGTATGTCGAGTTAAATGAAACTGTTGTAACTTATTTCTTAATTTTTTTTAAACACTGGAGAACATGAACGATTTCATTATTAAAACAGCTAAAGAATGTTTCTTGTATTTTTGTCTTTCAGCGGCAACATGGTCCGAGGCGGCGTGTTTTCAGTAGAGTTCTCATTGGGCCTGAAAATTAAGACCCTACCCTAACCGGGCCCTACTGGGCCAGCCTGAGGCCCTACCCTAACCTACTAATTAGCCGAACTTTAAGCCCAACAGCCTGATAAAGCCCGAAAAAAAAAAAAAGAAAAGATTGCCAATTTCGCCATTATTTAGCAGCACCGGTGGCTCAAATTCTAGTAGCAGTGAGAGAACAGACATAATAGTTGGTGCTGGTGCCAGGTTTATTAATGATAGTCACTTCATGAATGGGGAGCACATGTCACGTGGTGTGGGAGTCACCAACTCACCTCAGTAGTGAAATCAGCTGGTTTGAGAGCGGGTTTTTTTGAATGAGCTGGAGAGAGGGGGTGAGCGTGGGAGGCTCACATTTTGCTGACCGCATTGCCAATGATTTTAAATGTTTGGTTCACAGTTTTTAACAATAAAGGTTTGAAATGCAGCATCAGATCATCGCTTTATTGACAGCCAGCCAGCGAGTCAAGCAGGTAAAATTCCCTCGTCTTAGCCTCTCGGCGATATCAAAATGTTCGCCTAATAGTTGGCGAAAGGCAGCTTCACATGTTCAGTTGTTCATAAAACATGCTAAGTTAGTAAAGTTACTGTAGTTCTGCACAAATCCCCATTCTTTCTCTCTCTCTCTCCTTCTGCTTCATGCCTGCGTCATTTATATTTCGTCCTTCAACGGCGACAGTAAAACACAGAACCAGAACCCGAAGTCCTACCCTACCCGACTAATTCACATACATTTTAGGCCCGACCCTACCCGAAAATGTCAGGTAGGGTCGGGTTCGGGCAGAATTTGAGAACTCTAGTTTTCAGCAGCAGTGACGAGAGAAATTCTGTAGGAATACTGCAGACAGCTTCCACATGAAGGTGCATCTTGGTAAAAAATAAATACAAAAATAAAACAAAAAAATAGACTGCTTGGCTCAACTCTCAGTCGACTGAAGGGGACTGTGGTTGTTGGTATGACATGTTGACATTGAGGGGGACATCCCTATAAAAAGGTATCATTAAGACTGTATAACAAAAGCGGTGTCATTATGGCTCAATTGATAGCAGCGTCCATTCACTGAAAGAAGGTCCTCGGCTCAAGCCCACACCCTGCACGTATATATTTTTAGTTAGTGCTTTTCATACATGAGCATACATTATTAAACAAATAGGTTTCAAGAGTGACCACTTTTTTTTCCTAAGTGTCACTCCAGCACCATTGTCCTAGATAATGCACAGCTCTCTTTGTCTCTCAAACATCCCTGAGACTCTCTCTTCTTTATCTGCCCTGTTCTTCTGTCCCCTCATTCCCTATCAGCACCATACATTTTTCACTCTCTCTTTGTTTGCTATTTAATCTGCTGCCTCCCTCCCATTATTTGTCTCTGGTTCAGCCTGGTCTTCAGAGGTGCCCGTGGCTGTCACTGGCTCATGACTGGCTCTGACAGAACATCAGAGAGAGAGTAAGAGCACTGCCTGGCCTCTTGGAGGAAATATCCCCCAGCTTACTGACAGCTCTGAGCTTTAATCAGAAACACCAGGAGGGGAATGGATGGAGAGAGAGATGCAAGCGCGGGGGGATGACCCTGAGCAGTTACAGTGAAGGTTATGCATGTGTGTGTGTGTGTGTGTGTGTGTGTGTGTGAGACAGGTGCTAGCGGGTATTATATGAGTATGGGTGTGTGCCTCAGGTACAGGCATGGCGCACAGGGAATCGTATGGTGCTGATGGTGTTTAGTTTTTCTGGTGGTGAGGGTGAGGTGGGCAACTCACTTGAGATGAGACACTTTAATCATCTCAATGGGTGGCTCGTCGTTCCCTCGCTCACCTCTGAAAGCGAAGCATCTACCTGGAAGAGAGAGAGAGAGAGACCGAGAAAAAGAGTGAGGCAGAGGGGTGACAATAGAAAGCAAAAGACAGGTGTCTGTCTTTTCACTGGCAGAGAGGCCGTTTCATTACATTTCACTCCAGCACTCCAGCATCCTGGTTTCATCTCTTTTGACAGAGCGTGGAGAGCAAACCGCCGACAACTCATTCTCGCTGCCTGGCCAAATCTCGGCTTTTCATTTGCAAGTTTCCACCCGACACAGCAGACATTATGCAGAACGCCAAAGACCCTCAGAACAAAAACAACAATGCCCTTCAGGTGTATTGTACCACATTTGACTAAGGAAGTGCTGGTCTGCAGGTGCAGAGGACACTTAGGAAGGTGGCCTGTTTAAAATGTGCAAGTGATGGAGCAGCCTGTTCTCAAAACTTTTTTTGTGGAGGCTAGAGGGCCTGACCTCCAACAGGTGTCTGGGGACTGTGATGTGTGTGTCACTGCCAGAGGGGATGAAGTAGCTGAGCATATGGCCTAGTGGAAACTTTCCCGCAGTGTGTGTTTTTGTAACTGTAATCAAGCTGTTAAGGACAAGATGCACCTTACAGTGGTGCAGCCCTCTTCACCTTTTCACATTTTGTTTCCTTATTTCTACACAGTGGGAAAGGTTGTTCATCCTGATTATAAAGCCTCAATTACCCACTCTTCAAACCATCAGCCTGTGCTCACTGATCACAGGGGTAGCATGAGACACAATGAACACATACACATGTTAAGGGCTTACATACAGCACATGGTGTAGCACAGATCACATAAAAACACACGCAAACGCATAAACACAGGTGTACATCTTAGAGCATCCTAGATGTTGTCCACACTCAACCGGGTAAATCTGAAAGTGTCGTTTTGGTTTTCGACCCATCATACACGCCACTAGTGTTTTCAGACCACTTTCCAAAAGCCAGTTATTGACAAAGATAGATGCCAGAGAGCTTTAACTGTGTTTCATGTTCTCACTACTAGATTAAAGCCTAGATCACATGCTAATCCTTTGTCAGCATTTTCCGAAACAAGTTTTCCATCATTTCCACAAAACTAGACTAGCATTTTCAAATTTACCCACTAAGAGAGCATTTTTGAAAATACCCAATATGTGTTTATAATTTTACCCGGCTTAGTGTGGCCATGGCCTCGCAATCAAAGTGCAGACCAGCCTCGTATGTCAATCTCTGTGGCTGCACCAGAGTGTCTCCAGATTTCATCAACTTCACTCTTTGAAAGACCTTCTTAATGCCACATATCAGGAAATGTAAGTTCAGTGTTGCAAGTCCAACTAGAAGACTGCACTCAGCCAAGTGCAGATCTCCACGAGGCGCGTCTCCCCTGAGAGTCTGAGGCCGACTGTATCGTCAAACGTTCTTCACATGACAAATTAAATTACTGAATGAATCAAATATAATACAGTGCGGTATAGAAAATGTACCGTAAAACTTCCAAAGCCTCTCGACTTAAACTATTTCTTGTTCTCTCTGTATCCATTTCACTTTGTGACACACATTATACCTGTGGTCAGGAATCTATGGCTTGCAAACCATAGATTACTGACCACAGGTATAATGTGTGTTGGCAATATACCAACTGCTGGGGTAAGTAATTGGATAACCATGGCAGTTGACTGACAGCTGTGATAACAGATAGGGAACTGAGTTACGAAAGATAAAATGAGGTTCAAAACTTCAACTCTGGTAGAAGTGCCCTGAGCTGCACTGGAGCAGGCAAAGAGCCGCAAGCTCGCCACACTGAACTGCAGACGGGTCAGAGTAAGTATCTGTGTTATTACACTGATTTCTCGGAAAGGGAGCATAACAGGACATCACATTTTTAAGACTGCTAAAACTCTATTAAATGCTTTTAACTGTGTCCAAGAACTTTATAAGCCCTAAGTATGAATAGCTCAATTTAAAACATTTTATCACTTTTTAAAGTCCAACAGACATCAAGTCAGAGCCAGACACACATACTGTGCATTATGCTCTCTCTCTCTCTCTTGCAAATACACACACACACACACACACACACACACACACCAGATGTAAGTAGTGACAGAGCCAGGTCAACACGGCCTCGGTAGTTATGTCTCCATGGGTAGCAGCTAAATTTACAGTCAAGGACTCCTTGGAGAATCTTAGTCACTTGAACTTGTTTGAACTCATTTGAGAAACTCTGAAGTGAAACAATTAAAAGCCTGTGTTGGAGAGTGGCTAGGCCAGTAACCAAAGCTAATGCCCTGGACTGTTAACTTTGACGACTCTGCTGCTTAACATATAGCCATTAAGAAAGTGACTCGCCCTTTCAATGAACTGAGGACACAAGCTCTGCTATTGTTAACTATTACAGTGGCCACACTTGCTTCACCGCACCAACAAAGTTGACAAGAGTCATGAATCCTCTTGTGAGGTAATCAATAAGACAGTGACCGTAGAGCCCAATAAAGATGACAATTACAGAACTGCACAGTGACAGCTTCTCTATCTTACAATCGCGTGCATTGGTGAACAATGCACGTGATTGTAAGGTGAACAGGACACACAGGGAAGAAACACAGGAATATGATTCATGAAAATAACTGATTTGCAATTTTTTAGTTTTTATGCTTTGGGAACATACTGCACCAGAAGGGTAGCGTTACAAAATTCTCCATGTTTTTTTCCAGCTCTCTCATCCCTGCACAGATTCCCTTCACCTCTTTCTCTCAACTCTTTATAGCCTATTTTGTAGTTTTTTTCCAGCGGCACAACCATCCATCTCTTTCCGACCACCCATCACTCCGTCCTCTACCCTTCTTGCTTTTTGGCAAAGAAAATGCAGCATTGTTTTCCACCCCCTCCAGGTAAGTGGTCAGTAGTGGTGCAGTAATTCCACTGGCCTGGCAGTGGGCTAAGCCAAGGATATAAGTCTCTGTGTACAACAGCATGATGGGATTTCAATTTCAGAGCCAGACACCCTTTGGTGTTGCCCTCACACTGTTAAGCTTGGACTTTAATTTGGTGGAGTGTTTGAGTGTCCCCTAGGGAACAAGAGGACGGCCTATTAGAGAACCAAATAGAGAAACAAAGAGAGATAAAGTGATGAAGAAGAAAGAGATAAAATTATAGAGAGAGCAAGAGATAAAGAGAGACACAAAGAGAGAGAGAGAGAGACAGAAGTGTCTATATTTTCTGTTATTGGGGCAGCAGGGACACTAAATAACATGCAAATTGCAAAAAACAATGCCAGTGCTGATATAATGGATGGTACACTCAGCTAGGTGTGTTCACTGTGTGTGTGTGTGTGAGCATCTTACCTGTAGGTAGGTCAACGTGCTGCAGTTCATTTCGCACCATGCCCATGTTGTTGGGAGCAGAAGTAGCGAAGGACAGGAAACTGGTAAGGCTCACCCATTCGATTCCCCTGTGGAAAAAAAACATACACCCAAACACACACACACACACACACACACACACACACACACACACAACAGGCTTTGTTTCAAAGAATAATTCTGCTGTCTACTTCTGAATTTCCTCCATTATATCATGGCAAGCAGGAGGGTAAAAGGTAAGCCTGAAACTTCTAGAACATCCATTAGAAAGTTGTAAAAATGCATAACAAATCAAGCCAGCAGTGTGTGAGAAGTGAACATTTTGGGAAGTGGGCCCAGCTCAGGGAGCACGCACTGTACCATAATGAGATGCTAAATAGCCACATGATTAATTAGTCAATTTCCCCACTAAATGTAAATGAGATGCAAAGCAGCCAGGCCCCGGTTGGCATGGCTGTGTTGGGGCAGGGGCTGCAGGGCTCATTTCCATGGAGCGCCTCCACTCTACCCACCACAGAAAACACACACAGAGACTGAACTCAATGTTGTATATCACAGCACTTCAAAATACAGCAGTGCTTATGTGTTTATAGTGACCAAGGAGCTTTAGTCTACACGCAAACAGAGGAAAGCTAATTTTGTGATGGAAAGACCTGATCTGACACCACTGTGTTCATGTGAGTGCGCATACCGCTTGTGTATTCATTATGTCTTTAAGGTGTAGTTTGACGATGTGGAAAAATAATTTCAATAACATCTCTGTCAAGACAAACCCTGTCGACCCAATTCTGTTGATTTGCATCTTTTAATCTCATTTGAAAATATACCTGCTTTTCTAAGGTTTAAGAAATTTCTACACCCTTGGGTTTATGAGACCTTTTCAAAACAAGTTAAATTAATTAGAAAATGCACAGTGTTCACAGTCTCTCAGTTCCTGAAAAGCTGACATTTTGGAGATACATGGTTTTCATCCGACAACAGCGATAAGTAGGCTGCTGCTGAGAGTCAGTAACTGCGTGCATGTCTTAAATATAATATACAGTGTGTGAGCACGAGGTAGCGCTTGAGTGAGAGCTGACAAGCAGATGAAGAGGCGGCTCTTGAGTTCCATGACGGCAGAGAAATTTCACAGTGACAGGATGATACCAGAAACCAGAAAGAGAAAAATGTCACATACTCCATCACTTTCTCTCTTTCTCTCTCACACACACATACAGCGCACACAGACTCAAGAAACAGCAAAATTTCATGCAACTTACACAGGAGTTGCATAGCTCATTAAAGTTTGCTGGAGTTTGCGTTTGTGGAGAGCAACTTCTCTCATTAAGGCAAGCCTGGCTCTGCTTGGACGGATGGTTTTTGCTCCCAATCAATCTCGCAAAAGCATAATTGATTCAATCTCGTGCTTAATTAATCCTGGTGAAATAGTTTCACTGCTCATTAGAGAATAGGGATTAATAAAGGATGGCCTGCTCCTTGTTGATGTTTGGCTGTTGCATTGTGAGGTGCTGGGAAGTTGCGGTGGCATGCTGACTCCATCGCTTTTCAGAGTGACCTACATCACAGACCGGAGTTAAACAACACACTGGGCACAAGCACGAGTGAAAGAGGTTAGTGTGTAACACAATTGGACTGCAACGAGGCTCTGTGTTGAAGTCAGTCACTTCATTATGGTTTCAACTGAATAAATCGGCTTTGCCTTAATCGGAACAATTAACCATGGCGCCTATCTGAGGCTGGTAATGCTATAAGTAGAATACTAATAATAACAGGTGCTCTCTTGTGTATATACATTTTGATATGAGCTGGTTAGGACAGCCAGAGAATGTAATGAGCAGTATTTGCAACATAATGCTTTTCTGAAGGCTAAATTACTTCTGAATTGTCAGAAAAACAGATTATTATTATTATTCCATTAAATCTATTTCTCAAAATTCAATTATAAACACTACAAGAAATGTAAAATCTACTCATTTGCAATTCATGACAGTACAGTAATACCTAAAACTTTTACTGTTTTTTCACTCTGGATTTACCTCATGTACTTCCATAAGTTTTGGAAGAAACTCTAGTAATTAAATTAAATGAAATCAAAAATAAGGCCCACTTTCATAACATTACTATCTGGAAGTTTTGCAAAACAATAATGTAGAGATAAGAGTTTTATGTTTATTAACCTTATGATGTCTGACTTGATATTTTTTTTCAAAAACCTTCTTTAGCACCCACGAATGACAGACAAGTCCTTTTAAGATCATAGAGAATTATGCAGCAGCACTGCTCTGTCCTTGCAACCTTGATGTTCATGACCGATAGCAAAGGCCTGTTGAACTCAAGGACAACAAGAGAAACAAAAGCTCTAAAAATAAATAAATAAAAAATAAAAATAAATAAAAAATCAGTTGCACTTGAAGATTTATACAGAAGCTCTGGGAATTGAGGTATACACATAAAAAAGCTTCACACACTGTATAAGAGGAGCAGACAGCCTCTATGTGTATTTACAGTGAGTGGTCAGGGGTGGGGGGTGTAAAGAGTGATGCAAACTAAAGCTTTAATACACCCAAAATAGGCTAACATCATTTATTTTTAATAGGTAGAATCAGTATCAAATGCATCATATCCTTCACGGAATAGCTCCATTTGTGTGGATTCTTAATCATTTGAAAAATTGTCACATTTCCAAAACCAACACTCTCTGTGCCTGCGAGGATTCACTTCAGTTTATCTTGCACAGTTGTCGCTTTGACTTCCTCCAGTCAAGACTATCATGCTAAGCTGCCAATGCAAAGGCGCTCTAGGAAAATATTGAGACAGAGCTCCAGCAAACCAGGCTAGGGAATGCTATTATTTATCTTCAGCAACCCGGAGTCGGCCAAACTGATAAATCAATCCGCCTCCGGTAGACTATCTGGCCACTGGGCTGCACAGAACACACAGGGTCTTGTTTTACAGATGCTTTCATCCACACTGCCTTACAGTACCATGACTGAATGCATTTTTACACCAGTGGGGCCGGAACAACTAACCCTGGCAGTGCAGTGCCATACTACACACACACTTAGCTACACAGAGGCGGGAGTCTTACCTGACTTCACAAGAGTGCACACTCAGCTCCTTGTGGAGAAGACCACTGGTCAGATTATACACCAGCACAGAGCCATTACTGGTTCCTGGGGAGTGAGCACAAAGAGAAATCAGACCGAGAGCAGAGCGTTAAGAAAGAGGAGACAGATGGATGAAGAAAGACAAAAGAGCACAAGCCGTACAGCTACTTATCTTAGCAGCATCTAGTCTCCGGTAGGATCAGAGAGTGTGTCAGTGTGACACCCCTCTGTGTTCCCTGTCACTAGGTGTGGTTAGAGGCAGCGTATCAAAGCCTGTCACTCAGCTCACAGCCGGTGAACATCACTCCATTTAATCTGCCACTGGGAAAATAGCACACCCGCCTCATTCCCTCTAAAACCCACCTGATTAAATGAAACATACTGCATTTGACATGTGATGCTTGGATGGGAAACTCTGAGCAGGTCTCGCACAGTGATATGTTTACGCTCTCTGCTCACAGTGTTAAAAGGAAATGAACCTGAAAATCAACAGTAAACTTTTTTTTTTTTTTTTTTTTTTTTTACATTTCAAATCAGGAAAAGTTCCCTGAACATGCACGCTCTTTTTCAGCGACAGCTTGCTTCACATTCAGAGTTTAACACATTCATACGTTGAGGCTGATCAGTACAACTACAGTTTTAGTACTGGTGGCCACTAAAGGACACCTTAGCAGAGGATGTTGAGAGGGGACAGTGCTGTTCTTTTACCTTCTCCAAATACATCTTCCCAGCTTGTCTGGGAACCTGAACTGCTGATGCTGCAGTTACCTTCCAGTTTCTCTAACCCCCAAGGTACCAGACATTTTTAATATCAAGAGACAGGGCACTCCATTAGTTAATGATGGGAACATCAAAAGCTAAAAGGTGGCTCCACCGTCCCTTGAAGATGCTATCAGCCAATGATGCTTTTAGATTTTGTGTAGCTGTACAACTTATAGATTTACAATAGACTTCACAAATAGGGGACAAGAAAACTGTTGACCCGCTCGACTCCATGGAGTTGATTTACGCTTTTTTAAAAGAATCCTCGCTGTCGCTCGACTGCATTCCTGTCATGACTGTTTACATTTGCGATGGCAAGGACAAGGGCTGTTGCAAAGGGAAATGTTTCTAATCTTGACGTTTCTTGGAGCCTCAGTGTGAGAAATATTCCTGTGGCACTAATGCATCTTAGTACAAATTTTAGCACTCCATGCTGTATTCCTATTCAGACATAGGGCTCTGGTCTCTGCCCAGAGGCATTTCGAAGATGCCATCCAAGTGCCTCATCTCTTTATATTCTTTAAAAAATCAAACAAACAAACAAAAAGCCCTCTTTTGGCTACCAGAGCCAAGATTATTCACTTGTAGGTTTACTTTTCAATATAGATGTCAAAACTCCAAATGTGTTCACTTAGAACAATGTATCTAATCCAATTTGTTTTAACATGTATCTAATCCAGTTTGTTTTAACATTCAGTTTTGTAAAACACAAGGCGAATAACCTATTTTCTGGAGGGATCTAAATTTCCTTTACAAAAGCAAAATACTTACCCAAGCGTTTTTATTTTTACTATATGCAATTTCTTTTTTTTGTTTTTTTTTACATTAGTGGGGAAATCAAGCAGTTAAAACAATCACACAACGAATGAGGTTGTGACCTAAATGTTCTCATAATTAGCCGAGCCGACACAGCACTAAAAGCTCCAAAGAAAATATGGGTGTGGATCAAAAGTCCATTCTCATGATGTTTGTAAAGTGTTTAATGAGTTTTGGGGGAATATTTTTGTGGCGAACATGGGCAGGTGCAGGACCACATTTAGTTCCATAATTAGCCTGTTTGTGATGGGGCGGGGCTGATGTGCTGAGGGTCCCTGTGCAAAGGACTTTCCAGTCTGTTTGAGGCCTCTGCAAGACGACCACATGCCGACAAAACATCTGGAGATGGTGCTATCCAGTGTTGCATGGACATCTGCGTGCATATGTGCATGTGCATCTTTCCCTATCGCTCACCGTTTGGATAGCATGTTGGGTGGAGTAGAGGAGTGTTTCAGCAGGTAATCTGCCTGCTGTGCTCACTTTTCAAAGAAAGCAGGCAGGAGACGGGTGGAGAAAAAGACTGACAGTTTTGTTCCTGTGTTTCCTCTTTTTTGCCCTGCCACCGGGGCTTGTTTGCATTACTAATGATAGAAATGCTGCTGCTCATCCATATGGCTTTGACTGCAAGGTGACTAGTGCTGGATAACACAACAACAGTTTTTATATCAGTACAGTAATGTAAAATTCAACACCAGTTGGAAAGTGATCTCTTTTGGGCATAAAAAGCCTGCCTTGCAAGCGTGCCTTGCCCTGCCCTCTCAGATGGCAAAGCCGATGCTCATAAGACTAGTCAGTATTGGATATACTAGTTTTACAATGCGAAGGACCAATCACCAAAGAAACTTATGCCTTGTATTTTAGGGGTTACAGTACCTCCTCACTGCTAGTCAGCACCTGATGTCAAGCAGCACTCCCACACCTCATTTTCTACTGTTAACTGAAAAGCCAATTTCACTACTCAGTGTTTAATATATTATGGTTATTTTCTGTTATTAGTGTGAGAATGCCAGCTGATTTTCCGAATAAAGTGCCTTTAGATGAACCCATAATGTGGACTCCTTTGATAAAAATCCAAGAATTCTACCATTTAAATATCTTTTGGCAACTTAAATCACACCTTTAACACCTAATTTGGTGTTATCAACAGGTATAATATTTCAACATTCAGCTCTACTGATGACAGGGTTGAGCTATCCTCAGATAAACCTAACTCTGCCAGCCCTGAGAAGTGTCAGGCTGCCAAAGATAATGTGTATTCTAGACTGGAGGCTTTGCATTGCTCCTTTTTTTTGGACTGAAAACATAATTGATATTCTCTTTGACAGACCACTGAAGCCAAGAATGAGAAACAGTGCATCTGATAATTGTGTTGCCTTTGGAGATGCTTGCCATCATATCAGTGGGTGCTCATTTCTCCCATTTTGTGATTGACCGTTTGCACTGTAGCTACTCAATTCAAGTCTTGATGCCGTCTCATTTTGCACACCCAAACAATGCAGCAAGGAATGGTTGTCAGGAAAGCGTGCATAAATTAATTAGATGCACCCCAGTCAAAAGATTAAGATATGGATGTCAACTCTGTATTCTGTATTCTCTGTATATGCACTGTTTGTGTGCATGTCACTAGGAAGCAGGGCTCTGAGCCTTGTACCAGTCAGTAATGGAGCTGTCAGGTCCAGCCAGATTACAGCTTTTCAGACAGGGAGCCCAGACAGCGGTACCTCCGAGCATGCTGGGTCTACGATGCAGCTGCTGTGACTTTCCCTTAGAGGCATGGAGGAAGACAGACAGAAAGAGTGAAGGGGAGAAGTGAGAGCTAGAAATACTGGAAAGAGAAATGTGGATCGCTTCCTTCCGTCAAATTGTAATGAGACTGTAGATGGCAATTTCAACCCCCAGTGCTTTCACAGCGTCAGCAGCAAGCTCATCTCCTCCTTTATTTGCACCATGTGGAAGGTGTAAAAACTTGGTTTCCTCTGGCTGTTCTTCTGACTGGTGTTGCATCAGTGAGCCCCCCCAACCCAACCCCCACCTCCTTTTTTTAATGCTGGCACACATTAGGGAGACACCCAACGCAGAGTGGGACAGCGGGCAAGACAAAGAGTGCAATGTGTCCGCCTAGCGCTCATCACAGATCGGTCTGGACTTATTGATTGGGAGTATTCTCTGGATCTCAGTAAACAGGAGGGGAGACAGATGCCAAAGTCTGCTCAGACACCTGTCGCAGTGCCAACCCAGGTATTATTACTGAGAAACTGCTGATGGCAAAGGTAACCTAGGGATAAATTCAATTTCTTGAGGGTGGCAATTAGGCTCAGCAATGGAAGTCACGGCAATGTTTAAACGTTTTGAAACATCTACCTTATTGGAGTAATACTGAGCTGTGAATGAAATACAAACGTCAAACTAGTCTTCAAATTAAAAATAAAGTAGTTTTTGAATTGTCTGGGTATTGTCTGCCTGCTTTCAGTCATGATCTCAAGTGTAATCATCCATTTGCCTGGGCCTACTCTTTACGAGGTGGCTTTCAGACAGTGGAACAAAAGGCACATTTCAATAATGCAGCTAGAGACTGATAAAGCATTTGACTGTGCGAGATGACTGTGGGGATTTGACAAACAATGTGCATAGAAAACTCAATCGTCGTGTTCTAGTTTCAGATTCAGAGCACCGCTGAGAGCCAGCTGTGCCGAGTCAACCCTGGACCATCTGTGGTGTGATGGACTCCTACTGCTCCTGATTGAGTAAAAAAAAAAAAAATGAAAAGAAAGAAAGAAAGAAAGAAAAGAAGAAAAAATGACAGGTCTCCCCGACTGCGCTGAAAAATGTTTTGAAACGGTTTTTCAAAGCAATGTTAGTCTTGTTTCAAATGTACAGATACACTTCAGCATTCAACACACAGACACAAACAATTGTAAAAAAACAGACTGACAAGAGAGGTGATCCTGCCCAGGGCCCTTTAGAAAGAAATTGGACTCATATGGTAATAACAGACACCTAGGAGAACCTCATGTCTAACCATTGCAAACGTTAAGTGCATAGTAGTGATACAAAAAAGGTTGTGAGGAGTTTAGGTTGTTGTGGAGTGTTATTATTCATCTGCTTGTCTGTGAGTCTCGGGGAGGCAATGTATCTTTGAGGTATGATTAATTTATGTGGGCTGTGTCAGGGGAATGAGAGTAGCCTATTTTTCAGCTTGACAACTAAACTGAAGCCTTACTGTGGTGAAGAGAGAACAGCAGCATGCTGGGGCCTTAAATGGGATTTTGGGCACAAGCTAGAGTGCATGTGCGTGCACACACATGCACAACAACCACACGCACACACTCACACTCATGCACGCAGACAACCAGAAAGACAAAAACTCATCACACACACATTTCTGTCCTTAATTTCCCATTCAAACTGAGACTTTCATAATTTTATGCATCATTACTGTGGGGAAGATAAGAGAACAGCTTTTGTAGAAAATTGGTATGCTGATCTAAAACAAATAAATCCAAACTTTCTGTTCCTCTCCCTGCTTCTCCCTCTGTCTGTCTGTCTCTCTCTCTCTCTCTCTCTCTCTCAGCAGCTGTCTCTGGGGAGTAGTAACAGAGGCAGATATTTCAGATTAAGTCTCTGCCTTTTGCCTCATTTGCAGATGCTGCACAGTCAAAGCGGATGAACCGCCACCTTTTCATTTTCTGCGTCAAGTAGTCAAATTCACGGCAATCGTTTGTGTAGTGAGACGTGCTGACGCAGTGCATTTCATTTGCATGGTCATACGGCTTTTCAAAACTCAAATATAAGCATTTTCAAGATACCAAGATAAAGTTTTAAAGCACTTTGCAACCCCAGAAGTGTTCAACTGCAACCTAACCACTTTCCATTTAATTGCACTAAACTGGCATAATTGAGACAGGAGGTTATGACAAATTTAGGCTTATTAAAACCTACTTTGTTTAACACTGGGTGTTGCTGACCCGGAGGTTTTAACAGATTCCCATTACTACGGCAACAGTAATTGATATCCACTTTGACAGACCACTGAAGCTAAGAATGAGAATGAGTGTATCTGATAATTCTGTTGCTTTTCTGAAATGAAGACCCGCTTGCCTCAGTGGCTGCCCTCATATCGCCGGCTGTACATTTCCCCATTTTGTTTTTGTGGCCTATTCGTTTCCGGTGTTTATATTTGTTTATTTCTCATTTTTCAGACCCAAACCGCAGAATAATATGGACAATGGGCTTTGATGTGTTCCAGCTCAGTCAAAAGATTTAAAATTTGTAGCTGCAGCTGCATAATTGCTCAAATCTGTGACCTCGAAAACACAACTCTCTGACTGTTTATTTATTTATTTATTTATTTTTATTTATTTTTTTTTAACTTACAATGGTGGGGAGCTGTTTCATAAATCAGACCACACAAGCTTCTTGAGATAGTGTCAAGATTCAAATCTGTGGTAGTTACAATAGTGGCATGATTAATGACAGCCACTAAGAATCGGGCTACATTTAGCAACTATAGTGTTTAAATGCTGTAGGTGGCCAACATATCTTTATAACCCATGACTGATGACACTCTCTGCTGCACTTTTTCATTTTCATTTTAATTTTCATTTCACAATCCAGACTTTTCTAGACCTGAAGTTCACTGAATTTGAGCATTTTGGTTGATGTTCAATATAATGTATACTGACATTTATTATGATTACAAATTAGGCCTCACATGGTATAAGCATTATTTTTCATGTGCGTGTATAATGACAATCCAGCTTCTCTACTTTCTTCCCCCACAGCACGTAGTCCTGCTGCCATGGGCTATGCATGGTAAATTGTGGTCACTGACTCACTGACTCACTCACTCACGGACAACCTGTGAGGGACGTTTGGTGGGACGCATGCACAGTATGCATCCACACTGCAGACTGTCAAGGTTGACACTGTGTGTGCGCAGCCAAAAAATGCCAGCGTGACAACTGTCAAATTTGCATCATAGTTAATAATCTGTTTATGTAAAAAAAAAAAAAAAAAATCAGTGAATCTCTTAGTTACATTAATATCGCTAAGTAGAAGCAGCCATTTTGAGTTGGTGCTGTTGATTAGTGAAAAATAAAACATCAATGTGGGGGGGAATGGTAGAGAATGGAGGAAAAACTACACCTCACCGAAAGAGTCAGTTCTTGAAACACACCGTGGGTAACGCTTTCCACGTTTTCCTTGCCAATCAATCGTTGTCTTGCCCGCAGATGTGACTGTCACTCACCTTTCGCCACAGCCGCACACAAAAGTCTGTCCAGCTGACAGGGTGTGGCTTTATTCTACTGACAGTTTTAAATGTTAGCAGAGTGTAGATGCAATATCAGCTAACAGTAAGCTAAAAGTAACGTTGTCTAGGCGTGCTAGCAGACTCATTTTTTTCCTTCACCGCTCACATTCAGCTACAGCTGGCTTGCTGTATCAGGCAGTATACTGTCTCACTCCTACGCAGAGCTGCCTCTGTACCAAAGAGGTTTCCAAGTCTTTGCAGTGCTATTTGTATAATAGGTTCATGGTTTATTTTTTTTAATATGGCTACAACAAATAGCTGATTGCCTATCAGGCAGCATACTGTCAAAAGCCTACGCAGAGCTGCCTCTGTACCAAAGAGGTTTGCAGGTCTTTACAGTTTACAGCTTTATCACTCTGGACTGCACCTGGTATTAGTCTGCTGCTGCCACCTTTCTTATTGAACACTGCCTTACTCCACCTGCACGTACAGCACAGGTGTGCAGTGTGTCTGGATGGTTTCATCCTTGTTTTGTCTAAATGCCAACCTCTTTGAAATGAGACGATTCATTTTGCGTACTTTCACAGACTCTCCAGACTTGTGTAGAAAATTTGAGCCACATACCCAACCCTGAAGGCAGCAGTAACACAGACAGAACTAGACAGGGGTAGAGAGCATATGAAATGGCACAGAAGGAGAGAAGTATTGATATCCCAAACAGGGTAACTTGGCTACTAGTGCAGCAGGTAATTTATTTGATCAGACCACCAATACTGTATTATAGCAGCAATGCTCACAAAACTACAAATAGTGAACATTCAATAATACATTGTGCGTCTGCAAGTTGTAGAAGCACACAAAAAGGGTAAGTTAGAGTCAGACTATATCCTTTTTCATGGTCTGTAAACTGTTGGGTGTTCATAACGAGTATTTAATTTTCTGCTGTGTGCCAACATTCACAAGGGCTAAATAGCATTATGAGCGGGGGGAAAAAAACACTTGCAATATTAATTAACATAAACATAAAAAAGTAGATTTAATGGGGTAAGTACATTGTTAATGGGATGACATTATTCATTAGAGGTACACTTTTAAGGTGAGAACACAACAGACCTAGAGCAATAAATGTACTGATTCTACCTGCTCATAACAGCTACCAATTAAGTGCCTTCTATGCTGCCTTACGGCCATAATAAAGCGAAAATAACTTAATTAAAAACCTTTGACAATGGCATGTCCAGTCAACTAACGGGTGACAACAATTCTCAAGGAATGGTATGGAGGAGACAGCCTGGGGAGCCAGCCGAATATCGCAGCTTTTCATATTGTGTGGTGCAAATTTGGTCTGTCTGGAGAAGAGACGCTTTATAAATGGTGCAAGACCCCCATCTAGCGGCTAAAACTGAAAACTTTCTCCAGTCAAACAGTCAAATATTTTAAAAGCACGATATGTGATAATTTACTTGCTCAAATGTTCCAATGATCGTAACAGAGTTAGTGGCGGTGTCGTCCAGTTACTGTTGCCGTGATGGGCCAGCCCCTTGGTTCTGTTTTTGGGGCACCCTAGGTATATATAACTGTCAAGCAATACACTAAAACAGCTTGTACTTGGCAATAACAGGGTATTACGACTTGCTGTAGCCTAAAATATGTGTCTACCTTGTTCCCTACGGCGGTAGCCAGTGCTGTTGTGTAAAACTATCGCCTCTAAATATGACAAAAGAAATTATTATCCTATTTAATCTATTAATTTATCTTATATTCCTATCCTTACGAGTCTGTATTCGGCTGCAGAGCGTAATGTCCACTAGATGGTGCTAATGCTACGTAAAATTACATTTTCATTAAAATAACCACCACAGCACAAAATTCAGTATTAGACTCCACAAGTTGACCGTATTTCATGACCCAAGCATAGTGTGTATATATGTGAGTGTGTGTGCTGTCATTACTACCTACCTACAGCCAGCAGGGGCTGGTAGTGGTTGATGTTCTTGGTGGTGAGAGGTGGACACATGCGGATGGCAAACGGGGGCAGTGGCAGACCAGAGAGCAGGCCGGTCAGTAGAAATTTCAGCTGGACTTCCTGCTGGCTAGACGACAGAGGAGGAGTCTCACCCGCTATCAGCGTCTGACCTGGAGATCAACACACAGCATGGAAAGGGTTTTTAGTGGGTGTTACCAAAACTGATACTGAACTTGTTATCCTACTAGTGGAGAAACTTTCTAAAATTTTAAAAAAGTAGAATAATTCAAGATGCTTGACACTGATATTTATGGCATGGGTTTCCATAAAATATTCTACTCTCCACTGTTTAAGGCAATGAAATTTGATGGCGGAGGTAAAGGGACTGCATTTTCCTTGATCTCATGACTCAAACCAGAATAGAAATCTTTGGAGATTTAGGGATGGAAGGAACTGTCTTTTTTTTTTTTTTTTTTTTTTTTTAGCAGAATAACAAACACATTTTGTATCTACTGCATGATATAAAACTGATGAATGCCACTGTAGAAACCGTACATTTTCATGGTATTCCTTTGGCTGCTGTTCCTTTCCAAGGATGACTTTTTCAAAGTGAAAAAAGAAAAGACAATTCCCATTTAATGTATCCGACTAGTTTCAACAGCATACTGAACCACATCCTGGTACATTTCCAGATGATAACAACTCGTAATCAAACTCATTAGCCTTGTGTTTTACGAATACAGCTTTGAACTTGGCCTTAACAATATGATCCAAAGTTGCTTACTCTGATTGAATTGGAAAGGCTCACATAATTTGACTGCCTGCAGCTGGCAGACAGCAATAAGCAATATAACTGTTAGTTGCAATAAACCTTGGCCTCAGTTTTCAAGATGGCGAGTTTTTTTATGATCTCAAAGTTGCAGACAGTGATTAAAGACACTGAGGCAACAGATATATGCTTTACTTAGAGTGTATGATCATTTCAACCATAACTACTTGTTGACTAAATGTGTCTCAATGCCATCGAAAATATAGGCCATTTTATCCTTCGTTTTTTTTTTTTTTTTTTTTTTCTCTTGGGCCTGCATGCACCCATTGCTGAAGTGCGGCTTTTGATGGCCATGGCCCTCGCAATCAAGCGGATAATGACTGTACATCTCAAATGGGCAATTATCTCCTTCTGTGCATTTGCAGTGGAAATATAGAGGACATCCCCACAATCTGAAGACATAATAGCTTTGAAGTTAAAATTGGTACTGGTTGAAAAATCCATTTTGTTTTTCAACTCATGCACTGTAATAGTCGTCATTACACTGTAAAGTTAATGGCTATCTAAATGAGTGTTATTGCAGACTGAAGGTACACAACAATAAGATGCGATGGCGACTGAAATGCAGATAGGACAAACAAACCAAACTAACTCACAACTTTGAATTCTGGGTTATTATCCCATAGGTTATTATCCCCATGAAATGGACTCCAGAACAGGATGTTTAGGCAGGACAAACTGCAGGGAAGTAAATTAACAAGTGCAAACCAATAGGATATCAGCTGGGGATAGAAAAACAATTTCATTTGAGGGGATAGATGGATGAGAGAGGATGTGTAAAGATTTGTGAAGGGTTTATTGACATTTTAATGTACACCCTCAGGCGCACCATTTAAGATACTCTGTTTTACAGGAAGTCAAAGTCATGCGAGGTCATTTACTATCTGTCATTATTGTCCACTGGCTGATATCAGCTGGCCCAAATTTACCATTTCATACCAGTAAAAACTAAGTAAACTACAGTGCTTTGCTATTTGCTAGGGCTGGGAAATATGGATAAAATCAAATATCACCATATTTTTAACCAAATACCTCAATATCAACAATGTGATGATACTGTACTAGAGATAATAAGATATTTTATGAAAGACTTCTGATTAAAAAAAAATTGTGACATGGATATGATAATGAAAGAGGTAGAGGGAATATTAGAACAGCTAACAGTCTAGTAAGTTCAGAAAACCGCATTCCTTTACTTTAATTCAGCCTTTACAACCATGAAAACACAACACATTAGGCCATATCATGATACTATAACACTGAAAATCCCAGGTGATTTCTAGTCTCATCTCATAATATCAGTATATCAATATACCCTGTCCCAACGTAGGTGCTGTAAACTCAATACATTGGATCAAGGCCAAATTGCAATGGCAGCTCACATCTACAGGATCAATCGATTGCCTTTGACCATGCCCGATGCCCTTCTAGTGTCAGCCCATCAACAACAGATGTTAACAACCAGTAGTTGGCTAGCTTCACCCGTGCTTTCATGGAATCCTAGCAGCCGGCACACTAGCAACGTTTCTTCATGACAAGAGCTTTAGTCAGCATCTGTCAGACAGAGCTACCGCTCCAGGCAGTAGTTGGCTCCTATCTCAAACAGAGATACTATGGGAGAGAGACAACAAAAACCTCCACTGCTTTGCCTGCATAACATCTACTACTCCACCTCCCCAAGGCCTACCACTCATTGGCAGCTTGACTCTTGCTGAATACAACTGACAATTCTCAACGAAACAAAAAAAAAAAAAAATCACAAAAGAACAGAAAATCCCCCATCTCATTGGTATTTCAGAGACACATACATTTTTGATAGGCAGCTCTGTTCTAAACCAACAGGGAGGTGAGAGGGAAATGCATCACAAGCAAGAAGGAGGACGAGGCGACGGTGACGAGGAAAAAAGAAGGAGAGGAAGGGCCAAGAGCCCAAGGGAGTCGTCTCTGTGCAGGGCCATTGAAACCGAGGAGTAACGCAGGGCCTGTGTGGCGCACTCTGCAGAAACCAGCAGTGATAGATAAAATCAGACAGTGAGGAGCTGCCTCAAGGCCCACTCGGCTCACACAGGTACAATAAACGATATGAGCAGGTGGAGGCACGCACACACACACACACACACACACACACACGCACACACACGTACAAACGTTCACACAAACACAAGTCTCTCGGTCTCATTATTTTTCCCATTTTCTGTCTAAAATGAAACTCATTCTTCTACAGACAAAGTTGACGGCAGCCTTGCATAGAAGCACTGCATACGACGCAAGACGTTTGCCTGCAGGCTACAATACGAGCGATGTGTTGACTCAGAAACACCAAACTTGGTGGCGCTGTAGACATGCCGAGTGTTCAGAGTCGTACCGATCATGGTGTTGAGGGAGAGGTCCTGGATCTTTTTCTGGTTCGGACCCAGCGGAGCTCCACAGAACGACACAGGGGAGTAGAGCGGCGACAGACCCGAACTGACAGAGGAGAAGAAGGAATTTAAAAACACAAATTAAAAAGAAAAAAAAAAAAAACATTCTTAAACTATGAAAGATCCATTACAGAAAACAAGTATTGATTCTGTACAGTACCGCAAGTCTTGGAGATTATGCAGTTGTTTTTTTTTGTTGTTTTTTTTTTTTTGAGTATGTGAGGAAGATGGTGACAGATATATGAAAATTTACTGCTTAGCTGCAAAGATCCATAGTTCAGGTTAACTTTTTACAACGATTCATCTTTAATTTCCTTTTTGTCTCCTCACAATGAATCAATATGGTAGCTTGTGTAAATGACGCATCTTGCCGATATCCTCTAGCTTTTTAAAAATACACTGATTAGGTGGACGGGGGATACATTTCTTTTCATTTGTCACACACCACTGTTTGT
The DNA here is from genome assembly GCF_902150065.1 of Myripristis murdjan. NCBI lineage: Eukaryota > Metazoa > Chordata > Actinopteri > Holocentriformes > Holocentridae > Myripristis > Myripristis murdjan. Next base: position 25,343,302 of record NC_043994.1, read on the forward strand.
ATTTTCATCAAACTCATGAAAATGATTAAATAATTAATCTCACCTCTGTGCTCTTTCATTTTCATAATTGCTCACCCGGAGGGGCTGAAGTGTAGCGTTCTTGGGAAATGATACGTCTACTGTTTCCTTGCATTGATTACATATCACTCAATAAATACCAGATGTAATGGAAAATGATTTTCTTGAGTGCTGTTAACTATGAGTCCGATATTTTTACAGAACTGAAGTGTCTCACCCCATAAATGACTCATGTGAATTAGCTTTAGACGATCAAGGACAGTGAGATCACCACACCTTGTAGAAAATGAAAACAGCATTTCCACAAATAATATGTACGGGTCAAACCTAGGCCAAAAAGCATTTCATAAATATTTATTATGATTTGTTTGATCCCTCCTAGGTGTCATAAAGGTTAGAAAAACACAGCACCAGATTGCAGAGTTCATGGCAGACAGTATGTATAGCGTGGTTTAACATCAGCCTCTAAGTAGTACTCTAAGTAGATTAAAGCGGCTTTAGGCAAGATTGTAAAGCAAAATTAATGACAGAGAAGAGCATCCTGCCTCAATTTAATCTCAAAACAGCAGATTTGCCCTATTTGCCCAAACTAAAAGCTGGCGTAAATACAGTCACTGGCAGGAAATCATTTCTACAAAATGAAATAGCTGTTTCCTACATTGCAACAAGTGAGGTTTCCATCCCCCTAGAAACAAAAAACTGGACTCACACACAAAGACTAAACCCTTCCCACCGCCTCCACCCCAACCAGAAACAAGAACAACAAAAAATGTCAGAGTTTTGGAACGATACAAAAAGGGGTGTGTCTCAACTTTCAAATGAGGTGTTATGTGACCTTAAATCACTTTTAATCAACTCTTCCTTGGCTCAGGACTAATCTTTTTACAAAGTTTCATGTACAGTTGTCCCTCGCTATTCACCTTTTGCAGCCTCGCAGTTTCGCGGATTTTTTTTAATGCAATTTTGCATGCTTTTTTTTTTTTTTTTTTTTTTACAGCGCATTGTGTTCTGAGTCCTGATTGGCTAAGGGACTGTAGACCATCTCCTGTACAGCACAGAATGCGTTCACTCTATAATACTGGACTTATTTTTCTACAAAGGTTTGAACTTTGAGAGTGTTTAAACAAGAGAGAAAAGTGAGAAAATGTTGATGCCTGTCTGAGAAAAGTGTATAAAGTGTGTAGTGAGGGGGTTACAGCCTTAAAACATCTATAGTAATTGTAAAAAATAAAGCTGACTACTTCGCGGATTTTGCCTATTGCGGGTTATTTTTAGAACGTAACTCCCGTGATAAACGAGCGACCACTGTAAATCCATTCAGACTGTTTTAAAATATCTTGGTAACAGAAAGACAGACAGGACAATCACATTACCTCCTGGTTGAAGGTAATTATTTGAAGATACTATTTGATCCGGGTTTGCTGTGTGTCGCTTTCTATAAGGCTGTATTTCTGAGTGTGTACCTTGGGTTGGCGGCGGCCCTGCCAGTGTGGGCTTTGAGCTCCCACAGCATGGCCCTTCCATCGCTGACCATGAGGGCGGCGTTGTTCTCGTTGACCGGGCAGATAACCATGCGGTACGGTCGGACCGTCTTGGTGACCCTGATGGCATCGCACTGAGAGCGCAGGTCGTACACGAGCTCCTGCACGCTCTGCTCGGGATCTGACAGAGAGGAGGAGGGAAAAAGGGAGAGAGAGAAAATACAGAGGAGATAGGTAGATGACAATAGAGAAGGGACATAAGGGGACAGAAATGGTAGAGAGGGAATCAGAGATGGAGATGAAAGGGGACAGAAAAGACAGATAGAGGGATGGAGGGAATCAGAAAGCAAGTGATCGGGTGCAAGATAAAAGGCAAGGAAGGAGTGAGAATGTATGGAGTTGAAATGAGAGCAGAGGCAGGAGGAGGAATGAAAGGAGGGAAGGATGAGAGAATAGTAAATGGAAGAAGAGAGACGGATGAGAGAAAAAGACGTGGTAGATGGAGGAAGAAAGGTGATAGGAGTGAAAACAGGGGAACGAGAAAGTAAACGAGTGGGAGACATACACAGGGGAATGAGAAAAGGTAGAGAGAAAAAGTGAGATGGAAGAAGATAACAGAGGGAGAGAAAGGACAAGAGGGTGTGTGTGTGTGTGTGTGTGTATCCGAGAGAGAGAGAGAGAGAGAGAGAGAGAGAGAGACAGAAAGAGAATCATACTAAGCTCAGGATAAATGAGAGAGTGAGAGTCTAAATGCCCACTGGAGCATAGAGAGGCTGTGGGCTCTGACTGCAGTGCTGTGTGAATGAATGGATGGATGACTGGAGGAGGGCAAGGGAACAAGAGCACTTATGTGTGTGTGTGTGTGTGTGTGTGTGCGTGTGTGTGTGTGTGTGTGTGTTCTTGTACCTCTATCCTTGCGAGACCAAGTTTGAGTTTCAGACCTTCAGAGTTTGAATATTTTAGCGACGTGCGGTTGCAGAGGTTATAAATCCCATCAATGGCAGGTCCCCATGAGTATATTAGTGAGTCCAGTGTTTGTGTGTGTGTGTGTGTGTGTGTGTGTGTGTGTCTTTCTGCAAAGGGGTCCTTACCCGCTGCTTCATCAGGAGTGGTAGTGGAGCGACACACACGGAGAGTGATGCACCCGTTCTCATGGAGACAGTAGAGGGCATCTCTTTGAGCACACGGGATCACCTTAACACATAGACAGGGAGGGAAACAGGTGATGCGTGTGTGTGTGTGTGTGTGTGTGGTGTGGCATATCCAGTTTATCTTCCTAGCTGTTAGTCTGGTTCAAGACCATGAATTGCACATTCACTTTAAGTGATTCAGTGGGTCTGGTGCTCAGCTACGATTTGTTGGTTGAAAAACTGACCGGGCCAGTCAGCGCCGGTGTCGGGCGGGACAAACATTACTGATGTAATCAAGAGACAGATCATAACATATTAACCATTAGTGGCTAACACAATAAAATGGATGATAAAGTTATCCACGCTGCATCCATGCGACATTTGAACAAAACACCCAAAGAAGAGCAATGTTGTGATGATTTGGCAAAAGTTTAGTTAAATTTAATTTAATTGTGGGTATTAAGGGGCACCCTGGTGGCTCACCATGTAGAGCACATACAAAGAAATACCAAGGCTAAGTCACTGCGGCTGGGTTCAAATCCAGCCTGGACCCTTTCTTGCTGCCCTGTCCTTCCTATCTCTCTCCACTGCGAAATGTCCAAAAACTAATCCTAAAAAAAAAAAAAAACAACCTGTGAATTTAAATATTTTATATGATTCTACAGTCGCACACACTGAAGGTAGCTGAAAGGTGGCTGAAATACTTGACTATTCAGATATTTGTTCATTGAGTAGGTATTTAATTTAAATTTTGGCATTTGGATATTCAATTTCCTTGTTTTTTTTTTTGTTTTTTTTTGTTTTTTTCATGGTAAAATGTGAGGCTCTGACATTTTTTACAACGTTGTATTTTTCTTGTGTCAGATCTGTAGGCTGTTGACTTGCTGAGAGCTAGACCACAGATCGGGTGGGAAAAGCGATGTAGCGAGCCCGTAATATGAGAAGACAGAGGAAGAGAGCTGCGTGGCAGAGCGAGGGAGACGGTGGACTGCAGTGAGGGACCGCTGCATCGCGACCCTGGCAGAGAGAGGGAGAGAGGGAGAACGCAAAAGAGAGCGAGACAGATGGTCGAGCCAATCAATGCAGAGAGAGCCGGGGTAGCCACAACAAACGTTTTGCAAAGCTTTTGAATTACCGCAACCGAGAGAGCTTCTTCATCCTGCAGGCACAGCTGTGCACAAAAAATCTGTGAGTGGGGGGAAACTAAGCTTCAAATATTCACTGTTGATTATTACCAACTCTGGGACAGCCCTACTCTGGATATATACTACATATTTAATGTTTACACTATAATATTTAAATGTAATTTCAATGTAAAATGCAAACTATAAGGAAATTTAGTGGATTTAAATACAGCATAGAAAACACTGCAAAAACGCAAAATCTTACCAAGATTATTTGTCTTATTTCAAGTCAAAAATGTTTTATTTCAAGTCAAAAATGTCTTATTTCTAGTCAAAATATCTCATTACACTTAAAACAAGACATGATCACCTCAGAAGAAACTTGTTTTTAGACAATTTTCACTTGTTTCAAGTGAAAATTTGCTTGTTTCATTGGCAAAATTTGCCAGTGGAAAAAGTGAAAATTCACTTGAAATAAGTGAAAATTAGTTTGAAACAAGAAACAAATTTTGCCAATGAAACAAGCAAATTTTCACTTGTTTCAAGCAAATTTTCACTTGAAACAAGAGACAGTTGTCTAAAAATAAGTTACTTCTGAGGTGATCATGTCTTATTTTAAGTGTAATGAGATATTTTGACTAGGAATAAGACATTTTTGACTTGAAATAAGACAAATAATCTTGGTGAGATTTTGAGTTTTTGCAGTGAATGTGTTTGTCTGTATGGGTCTCTACAGACAGTGGTGTAGCTGTTGGGAGGGAAAAAAGTTGCCTAATATAGCGTAGACTGTAAGCCATTTTGTGTCTACGTGTGTGTGTGTGTGGATGTGGATGTGTGTGTGTGCGTGTCTGTGAGAGAGAAATCTGACAATGCAGTGCAGAGTCTAAATGTGCGTGTCAAATCTGACAAAGTAGCATACATTTTAAGCGTGTGTATCAAATCTGACACAGTGGTGTGGAATGTAATTGTGTGCGCGCGTCAAATCTGACAAAGCAGTGTGTAGTTTAAGCGTGTGTGTGCGTGTGTGTGTGTTTTCCTGTCTCTCCTTGGCTCTGTCTCAGGGCTTCTACACTGCAGGCTGGACTTTTGCTGAAGCTGTATCATCAGTCATGCAAATTGGCTGTGTGACAAGCACTTTATAACACTTAGAGAGGGGATGCGTTGGCTGGACAGGGCCTGGGAGGCTGAATAATACGCATCTACTGCTGCTCGGAGGCTTCAAGGGCTGGTTCCGAGAACAAAAAGCTCTTTTTTTTTCTTTTTTTCTTTTGTGCTGTTTAACACACTCAAACACAAACACACACACACACGCATTCGCCAAGATCAATGACAAAGCAAACATGCCACCATGTCCGGACACACAACATAGTGCAGTTTGATCATTTATGCACACGGCGACCAGCAGCAGACCATTACTGTTAACTGAGGAGCAGCACAATGGCCAGCAGCTGCACCTTGTGAGACTGTGCATTTAACAGGGACTCCAGATTACAGTTACTGTTTTAAGTCCTAAGATCCTCAAGGGAGCATCTATTCCCTGTCCAGATCCCCCGTGCTTTTATCTCCATGTGGCTTCTGATTTGCGGAAAATAAGGTCTGTGGTTATCGTAAGCCTCAGAGAGTTTTCTTCTATGACATTAATTACACCCGTTAACATTTCGCAAAATTTTTACCTGTTACATGCCTCAGAAAAGCAAGTTGCTGTACTGAATTACAATTACAATTACAGGGTGACACAAAAAAACAGGAACTTTAAAACCAAGAGTGATGGAAGAAAAATATTTTATTCATAGTAATTGAAACCTTAAAACATGCCATTTAAGAAACAATGATGGAATATTCATTTTTTAAAAATACCACTTGCTCATGTCTGCCAATACGCACTTCAAAGATTCCCGTTTTTTTGGGTCACCCTGTACATGTCAGTACGTCGAGCATGTTAATTCACATTGCCGCTCTGCTCTATAAGCTGCATCTCAAGTTTGTCTGCACTCTTATTAAACTTTTCCACTGCACATGTATATAATTTTAATATTTCACTGACAGTTAGCTACTTGAATTCAGGAGAAGTAGCTACTACAGTGAAGAAACGAGGTGGCTGGTGATGAGGTGAGCTTTCTTCCATTATTACGTGTAAGTGGGGTTCAAAGGTTGATTAAAGATTATCGAACTGAAAAAAACATGTAAGTATTACAAACTAAGCTTGCTTTCAGCAGAGCTCATTTCCTTAAATTTTTGAGAAGCTTATGGAGAAAAAAAAAAATACTAGAAATCTACCCATGGTTGAGCTAACCTCCAGGCTGGCCTACAAACACACATCACTCGAATTCTAGTAGAAACGAAACAAGGCAGATTTGCTTCACTGAAAATCCCGAGATCTACTCAGTATAATAACAGGCTTTGAAAATGAAGACTTTTGAGCAAAGCGAGCACAGTCAGACCAAGAAATAGTTTCTGATCCATTACTGGCTCCGCAGCCATGACAAATCCTCTGTATAAAACACCCACAGTCTTCATCAATTTCCAATTAGAACTCCATTCTCCTAAAGAGGGAAATTGGCACCAAAAGGTCACTGGTCCTGCTGAATGTAACTACTGAGGGGAGCACAAAGAAAGCTGATCTGCGCGCTAGTGAGATTTTGTGCTACAGCTAAAGCCTGCACAGCCCGCTATGCCGCTACCGTCAGACCTTGATGAGAGGAGGGTTTAGAGGGAGGGAGGAAAGCAGTGAACTTTATCATCCGCGGCAGGAGGAATTGCCTTAGTGGCAGAATCATTCATAAAAAAAATTATAATAAAAATGATAGATTTTGGTGGGGGAAAGCCAGTAATGCAATAAGAAAAGTCGAAATCCTAAACTGCATATTGGGTTCATTTGAGGTAAGGGAGTGTGTGATGGTGATAGTAAGGCAGAATGTGACTGTGCATGTGTGTGTACGAGCAGGGTTTCCCCTGTATAATGAGGTCCTCAGCAGCCAACCAGAGAGTATCTGTCTGATGGCCCAAAGCAAAACTAGCTGCCCTACGATGTCAAGGAAAAACATTGTGTGTGTTTTCTTTCTACAGAGCTTCCAAAAAAACATTAAAGGTGTCATCAAACTGCATTTCAAACCTTTGGAAATGAGCCTTTATTCTTGACCACACCTGTCTGTTTTGCACCACACAGTGAAAACGAGCACCCTCATCCCTTCCAAAAACCAGGCAGGATCCTGCTCAGTGTGCGTGTCTGTGTGTGTTTATCCTCTCCATTAAGACTGATACCAATGAGAGTTTCAACACACAGAGGTCACTGCGCTTGTATGCTTACACCGATGTATGTGAGTGTGTGTGTGCTTCCTGTAAACACCAACTCCAACAAGCTGTAATTGGCTACTGAAAAAAGAGAAAGCTGCTTGAATTCTGTGCCTGCTGTGTGTGTGTGTGTGTTTGTGTGAGTGTGTATGTGTGTCTGGGTGGGTGGGGGGTTCACATCATCGTGCCCCACCTGGATGAAGGGCACCCCGGAGCGCTCAATGGCCACCACTCCCACCGTCTGGCTGAGCTCCAGGTCCAGGATGAGGATCTCTCTGGGATACAGCAGCAGCATGTGGTTCCTCTTGGACGGCAGGTAGGACAGCTGCAGGCAGTCGTTCAGAGTCACCGCCTCCGCACTGCAGCATCACCACGGGAAAAGAGAGGGCAAAGAACACACCGAGTATGAAACTGCAGTGTTTTTTTTTTTTTTTTTTTCATGTTTTAGTAGGTAGGTGTGATAAATATTTTACACGTCTTGCATTTAAATGTAATTACTCTAATCTCTGGAAAAAAAAAACATCACAACGGTGATCAAACTAATTTGTTGTTAACAGTAGCTCCTAATTTGCGTGATGAATTGGAAAATGATAAAGCTAGTTTATTCCACACAGATTATTTTCAGATGGATAAACACTCTTTCAACGCTTAACAGCCTGAAGTGACAATGCAGGCGATTAGCAACCGGTGAAAAGAGCCATGTAAGGCAGGGTTTACGGTCTACAGAAACCCAGTTTCTCAGGTCAACATTTGCCAGAAAGAGGCAACACTAGCTTTGAGGTGCACTCGTATGAAAAATCTAAACGTTCATCTAATTTTAACTCACAAATGAAATGCATACATGCTTATATCTCTGATCCGCTAATCTTCCACGTTATTTTTCTAAAGAACGCAGATCTCATTTCAGATAACTGTGCGGCAATGTCGTGTAAACATCCACAGCGAGTTTATGAAGGAGAGAGGACAACATGGAAAATGAGGCTTTCATCAACACTGGAGGAATATTTTAAGCGTGATGACACTGCCCAAACCTGTTTCTACTCACTAATTTGAAGTTGCTCTAAAAAAAAGGTCAGATAAATGCCAAAAATGAAATTAAAATGAAGTAAATAAATAAATTACTTAATCTTACATGTAATTCTTCTTTTAATTTTCACAGCAGTCTAATTCCTGCTTTTGGCGAATGTCTTGGTTTTATGTACTTCTTTGATGTTGTAATGACTTTTTGTCCTCCTCACACTCCCATCACATCTTCCAGATTTCCTCTGTCTTACTGCTTATTATTTTAATACTAAGTCAGGTGCAGCTAAACTTGACTGAAGTCAGCGTACTGAACATGGCTGAAGGGCCAATGTGCAATTGAAGGGAAAAAATTCCTGCACACGGTCCACTTCACTTGCAACTGAACCGTTTTTTTAAGGAACTCGTTTCGGTACAATGACCTAAGTTGTGTAAGTTGTGGCATCGCTGGGTTCACTCGGCATTTTACTGTTCACCTAAGTGTGGAGAAATGTGGCTAAAGATGCAATAAGACTCTGCTCTAACAAAAACATATGCAAATATTATGTATGCCTATCTGATAGTAATGCATTAAATAGCTTCAACTTTTAATAATGCAGTAAAAACTTTCACATTTTTCAGATCAAACTGATCTTTATTCATGTCTTCCCATACAGCAGGCTGGATGAATTAGTCATTACTGTTGTGGTCTCTGTGAGTCACAGGCAAATGAGGGAGAACTTAAAAGTGAATTCGGTCTAATGATGGGAGGCTGATGAATTAAGCAGGTATCGTTAACGTCAGGGTAAAACCGCTTCTATCATCCCGGGTAGCCACAAATAAAACTGAGTTAAACCTGTTAGATGCTGCAACTTCAGAGTGCTAGCAGGTGTTTTTCACTGAATTAAGCAGGTTATTAGCCATGGCACCAACTGGGCTCTGGGCTCTCCGAAGGGCAACGGAGAAGTCACAGATTTTTGTGGAATAACAAACCCGATAACCAGCTCATGCCCATAACTCACTCTTTACGGCTTCAATCTGCAAAGTCAAAATGAGAAACGGGGCGTAAAGCAGGGACAGAATTAACAACACAATGGAGATCATTATCATCTGGGGAAGCTGTGACAGACATCTTAAAACAGAGGACCCTTTAGGAGTTGCTGCGCTAAATCACACTTTTACCAGTTCATTGAAGTGTACTAAAGCCAAGATAGAGGCTGGAATGTCTCAGCGACCAAAGCCAAAAACATCAGAGAGGGGGAGTAAAAGGGAAGAGTGAAAGAGACTTCTGTGTCTTAGCATACAGAGAGAGAGAGAGAGAGAGAGAGAGAGAGAAACAGCAATGGATCTTCAGAGAGAGAGAGAGGAGAGAGAAAGAGAGGGAGAAGCAAATCAGTGTCCCAAGAAGTCCTGCATCCCCCTCAAAAAAAAAAAAAAAAAAAAAAAACCTCAGCCACCTTCTAAAGCACCACACACTCCTTACATCTCTCTCTTTACTGCGAAAAGGGCAAGGAGACGGCTGCAGCAGATGATGCACAAAGCAACATGGTAATGCACGTCAACATGCACGCGCACAATCATACACTAAAGCATACATATTTCATTCAGGCCTGCGAGTTATTTTCCTAGATGAGACATGTAGGCAGAGGGAAAAACACACAGGAGCTTAGAGTGATTATGCATTTCATGGGGCTGCTTCTGCAAACAGCGGTGTGTTTCAAAGAGCACGGGGCTCACTCCTAATTAACAAAAAAACATGCAACGAACAAAAATACACTTTCACTTTTTTTCTGAGATTTCATGATTGCACAAACATGGCAACAAAATGACAACAGCGTAAACACAGCATTTGTACTTTAGAAAATTACAGATTTTAGCTTTAGCTTTTGATAGGCCACAGAAAATTGAGGAAAAATAATGTGCAACCTGCTGATTTTGGCATGTATTTGTGCATCAATCACTTCTTTGGCATGAATTTGGTCGTGAGCAGAAAATCTGAGCATAATTACGTTTTATAAATGAGGCCCCAGGTCTCAGCCAACAGAGGATCTCCAGCAGCTGTGGATGAGTCACAACGCTGGGGACTTCGCAGACAAAAAACTGAGATGAAAACAAACTTGTATTCCAACTCGTTAGGGGCTCCGCGACATCACACACACACACACACACACTTTTTACACAAGAGAGTACAGCTAGCTGAACTCACTTCATCACATCCCCCATGAATTGTAGATGGCCTATTTTCATTTTAATATTTGTGAATTACTTGGTACATCTCTGGGTTTGGCCAGGTGCTTACCCATGTCCTCTCGCTGAAATGATTTATTAATTTTATTTTCCTATCTTGTCCCTATTCACTCCCTTCAGCTGCCTCAGTATATAAAATTTAAATTAATGAATAAAATAACCATGTGTGTTCCCTGACAGGCAAGTTATGCTTACAAGATTACATGTGTGTGGGTGTGTGAGCCGATGGGGGCAGCCTTTGCAGTCCCATTCAATCTTGATAAAAGGACTAAATCTATCCAAGGGACAATGCTGGCTACCAGCCAGAGTAATGGCTGCCAGATGAGACACTAATGTGCATGATATAGTACTGTATTCGACGGGTTTCTGATAACAGCCCGGGAGAGCAGAGTCATGTTTAAATCCCCAATCTATCAACCAGACGGAGTGAACGCGAGAGGAGGGAGATAACGCTAAACAGAGTATGAAAAACAAGCAAAACCGGCACACAAAGGCAGAGTGAAGGAACGCCGAATTTTCAAGAGCAATTACACACGGAGAGCCAACGGGGTAAAGAAATAAGCGTCACATAGCAGGGAGAGGACACAGAGAAGACAAGAGGAGAAAGAGGTAGAATAAAGACAAGTAAGATTAATGGAGTGTTTGTTATTAGAGCTGGTTCGGTGGGTGGACAGAGAGGCCGGGGCGGTGCTGCTATAAATAAGCCTCTCTGACAGTCACAACTGCTCAGGCAGGAGGCTGGCAGCACATCAAACAACTCTTTGGGCTCTATCCTTCTAAACTTTTTCAAAACTAATGACTTAGACAATTTCACAAGTTAGTCTGCTAATGGTATAAAAATGAGACTAGCCATTAATCCCGGTGCTCTGCAGTGTTCAAATGACGCAAAGTCACAAAAACGGAACAAATCCGTCAAATGGTTATCTTCAGTGCATCTTTCCCACATTTGCAAGTTTAGACTCTCTGTTTTACCATGGACAGACACCTGGAATGATTTAACCTGATCATTTAACCTTAAATCAGACATGACAGACAATCAGACAGTTCCGATGAGAAAAGTCTGCATCTCAGCTTAAACGAGTCACACTCACATCAAGTTGGAAAATGTAGTCAGCTGTGCAACACAACGTGGACAGATACTGTAGACAAGATATTCCCCGCATGTTAGGCACCAAATGGAAAAAATGACCCTATATTCATTATTAATCTCAAATACCGAAGCCTCCCTTTTCATCCTGTGACAATTTTATTACAGGAAGCTCACATCTGACAAAATCCTGCAGGTATGATAAATAGGCTGGCCTGATGTTTCATTCCTCCAAAACAAACAATCTGTCACAATTCACATTCAATAGGCGAGTTCTGTTGCAGAAAAATGGGGAAGAGCAGAACAATGCATGAGTAATGGGCAGTGCTTAGCTCCTCAGCAACGGAGAGATAGTGCATCTCTCAAACCGCGATGCAAATGGGCCGGCTCAGCTCCATTGATTTGACTGGAAAACCACATAAGCCATACATTTCGTTGGACAGCGCTGTCAAATATGGTGTGATAATGTGTTAATGAGCCCCATAGTTTGGATTTTCAGTCACATCTATGGGATTTAGAGCTTGATTAATCAAACAAGCTAAATTCTTTATAACTGTCTCAATTGCAGAAAGTGCTTTGGCAAATTAGCTGGGGGCATCACATTAATAATGCATGCGGACAGGCATCGATACACTATAGGTCAAGGTAGCTGGATCTCCGCTTCCTATTCAGCCTTTTTGACAGCATGCCCTGAAACTGAGACAACGTCAGATAGCAGTAGCTCGTCCAGTTCTGTGTGAATGAAATCCCATCTAGGTGCCCTTGAGCAACGTGCCTAATCCCCAGTGGAGGTGCTTAGTGCTTAGTACAAGACATTGGTTATACTGAGACGTACATGTATTGAATGTGTGTAACTGTATGAGAGGAAGACACTGAGAGGAGGACAGTATAATTACTGGCCTACATAGCACTTACAGGGTAAGTCCAACAGTACCACATATTTCAAAAAGGGTGAACTATCCCTTTAACATTCTCCAATACAGTTGTCCCTCGCTATAACGCAGTTCACCTTTCGCGGCCTCACAGTTTCGCGGATTTTTTTGTGTGCAATTTTGCATGCTTTTTTTTTTTTTTTTTTTTTTTTTTTTTTCAACAGCGCATTGTGTTCTACGTCCTGATTGGCTAAGGGAGAACCCGCACATTGTGTTCTGCGTCCTGATTGGCTAAGGGACTGTAGACCATTGTCAATCAATCTCCTCTGTGCCGTGTCTCCTGTACAGTACAGAATGCGTTCACTCTATAATACTGGACTTATTTTTCTACGAAGGTTTGGACTTTGAGAGTTTAAACAAGAGAGAAAAGTGAGAAAATGTTAATGCCTGTCTGAGAAAAGTGTATAAAGTGTGTAGTGAGGGGTTTTACAGCCTTAAAACATCTATAATAATTGTAAAACATAAAGCTGACTACTTCGCGGATTTCGCCTATTGCGGGTTATTTTTAGAACGTAACTCCCGCGATAAACAAGGGACCACTGTACACTATTCCAAAGTGAAGAGTATTAGGTGATGCTTACGTGGGCTTCTCATTGGTGATCAGCACTTTGACCTTGTTGAGGGCCTTCTTGGCACCAGTGGGCGCCGGGGCAGCAGCGGGGGCAGGCTTTGTGTGGGCGGGGCTTGCATGAGGACTGGCAATGTAGACCTTTTTACCGGCGCTGCCTGGTGGCTTGGAGTGCGAGAAGTCTGTGATGAAGACGATCCCTTCACTGGTAAGCACTGTCGCGGGGGAAGGGGAGAGTGGGTGTGAAACACTGTGTATCCAGGTGCTGTCGCAATGAACACGAAAACAGTACCAAAACAGTACAAGGGATGTCATTTGAAATGTCAACAAAAACTGCAGATGCTTGTCAGCGGGAAACACTGTCCGTGTATTTTTTCCAACTAGTAAGCTGCCACTTGTTAGAATAATGTGTTTTTCCATTCCACAAGCCTTTTACAAAAAAAAAGCCAAAACACGGAAAATTAGATTTTACCGATTCGCCGGTTAGCATAATAGTATGACACACGTCTCAGTGGAGGCAACACAGTGTATCTGAAATGTGTTAACAAATAAAGAGGCGCAGTATTGATTTTCATTGTGTGCTGAGTCTGGTGAGCTGCAAAGGAAGGACATCTGTTCACAATGAAGATGAAAACGTGTGTCAGGAGAAAGAAAATGTGCGACAACGAATACTCAAAGACAACACCAAACTGTTGACCTACATGCCATGTTGGAGGGATCGAAGGGGTCAAAGGAGAAGGAGAGGATGTTTTCAGCGTAGCTCTTTTTCCACAGCTTGGTGCCCGTGTCTCCGTTCCACAGCACAATGTAGTTGGGAGGGTGGACAGCTAACAGAAGATCGCGAGATGCATCTTGATTCCACAACCACTCCAAGTCTGAAAGACACAGCGAGAGGCGAATGAGTGAATTTAAACAAAAACAAATAGTGAACAATATCTGTAGTCTGCGTTGCACTGCTCGGCGCTGCTTCTTGACAGGGTTTCCAGGCTAATGCCCTCTCCCTGTAGTGAGCTGATGGACAAACATTAAATCCGAGCAAGTCGGGGTGGGGTAGTGAGGGTGAGCTTACCCTGGATGGGTTTGGAGTGCTCCTGGATCTCACAGTGGGCAGTGCCGCTGACCACATCCCAAACTATGATCTTCCCCGAGGCATCTCCTGATGCCAGGCGCAGAGAGTAAGGTGAGCTCAGGCTGTGGTGGTAGTTTTCTCTGGACCATTTCACCTAGCAGCACAAAAGACATGAGTGTCTGGCAGATGCTGTGCAGCCACTGCATTTCTCTACAAAAGGGAAACTGATGGCAACAAAATCTTTCTACCTACCGACTCCTCAGATAATGAGATTTGAATTGACAGAAGCCAACATCTCAGGATTTCTCTCTATCCAAAGACACCAAAATCAGTCCTGTTTTTCTATCAATCACTCCAGAGAGTGATAATATTCAACATATTAGTCACATAAAAAGGTAATAAAAACCTAGAAAAAGTAAGATACACAGAAGGCCTCGGTAATGTAGAGATATCGTTATATAAGACTAGATATATTCTGGATTTTTGGATATCGTAATATCATGATATGACACTGTATCCTGATTTTAAGGCTGATGTAATTTTCTAAACTTAGACTATTCTAGCTGTTTTATTATACGCCTCTGACTGCTTGGTCATCATATTCACATTAGTAATGACTGTTAATGAAAAAATCTCCTGGATGTAAATATGTTATAAAATCAACAATCATTCCTTTAGTATCACTACCATATCAATATTGAGATATTCAGTGAGAGATACTGTGATATTTGATTTTGTCCACATTGCGCAGCCCTAATACAGATGCTGCGAAAACCATACAGGAGCAGAAATGCAGCCAACGCAAGTTTACTGATTGGAAAAAATGAATGTCTCCACAGCTGAGTTTGTGTTTAAATAATTGATTATGTCTACATATTTGTTCCTGGATAGGCAGGCTCTTTCCTGTGGCTATTCCTTTATCCACCAAGCTTTATTGTGTCAGACTGGGTGGTGAGGAATGGCCTGGTGCTGTGGCTGCGGTGCTTTACAAGATTAAAGTGTGCTTTGGAGTGAGGAATGAGAGTCGAAGATAGAGCCCTGGAACTGATAATCACTGCAGAGTTTACCGGCTATTATTCACCCTGCTACAAAACACACAAACATACAAACACACAAATAAGCACACGCATGTGTAACAGGGGTGTCCATCAAAGAGGAGGCAGTCTTTATCGATGTTTTTGTTTGGCTTACACAGTGGAGCTGAATCTATCTGCCACAGAGAGGGAGGGCAACTTAGCTCAAGGTCATGCAATGCTAGCACTAGGACTAGGTGATAACATATTACTCCACCAGCAGGCGTGTGCTTGTATTTCACTTTCAAAGCACATTAACAATCAACAACAGGCTGCCATTTATGTCAAGGACGTGTGCAAACGCGTGCGCCAGGATAGCATTTCAAATTGGAACGCTCGTTATTAAAGCTTACAAATCAGGCTTCTCTTACCGACCTAAAATGGATCAAGTAAGATTCATTTTTTGTGCTCCAGGACCATGTAGTCTCTGAATTATTAAACTTTTCTGCAATAATTTATTTAAAAAGAAACGGAAAAAGCCTGAAGTGGTAAAACACACTCCGGTAGGTAAGTTAACTGAAGTTGGCTGCTCAGACAGGGGGAAATAAAATCAAAAGGTAAGTTAAAATGTCTCTTTAACCAGCTTATGTGTATCATATTAATGTGACTAAACTGTCTATAAGCCTAAACTTAAAAATTCTAAATTAAACCTAATCTTAATTACCTTTATCATCGTCATTGCTGCAGAAATTTAATCAGCAGTTCTATACTACCCAGCACAGCTATATTGGCACAATGTTATTGTTTTCTCCTGTGGTCTGTGGTATGTTTATTCTTTGTCAAAGCAAATGTTAACATTTTAATTATTAAACAGATGTAAATTTCTGATCTCATTCAATCTCCTGTGGGCAATACTGTTATAAAGATTAAAAAAAAAAAAAAAAAAAGGCAGTAATTCACCTTGACAACATTGGCTTTGTGCCTCTCCAGCACCTGGATAGTCTGGGCCGTCTTTGGATCGATGATGAGGATGCTGGAGTGACATCCCTGAGCAATCAGGCCCTGCCAACCCCTTGAGGTTAGACAGACAGAGGGGAGAGAGGGGACGGAGTCAGAGATAAAAAGGACAACTGAATGATGAGGCGAGTGTGAGGGAAGTCAAAGTCCCTTGAAAGTTAAAGTAAAGGCTGCGGTGCATAACACATAGTGATGTAATGCAATTTCCAATACATGATTCTAACCTTTTGACCCCTCACCCACTTTTTTTCTTTATGGTATGTCTCCTCTTTAGAGTGAATTTCTTTAAATCTGTTACATTTTCCTGCTCTCCTCTCTATTTTACACAGCTTGCGTGCACACTGTGGCTCAGCTGCATCCGGAGTACACAGATTTCCAATCACAACGCAAGACCAGCCACTTTCACTATCTGGTTTTGCATCCAGACTTAGTTTCACTTAGTCAGTCCTGGTGTAACAGGATGGTACAAGTCACAAGGTACCAATTTTCGACACCGGTGTCAATACTTTGACTTCGATATATGTTTCTGGACGACACTTTTTCAACACTAAGTCTAGTTATAAAATCAATTTTATAAGGTCTGTGGGTGTGACACAGTGTTTCTACAAGGTATAACATTAAACAGCCAATCACCAGCATTATTACATCTTAGTACAAACATGCTGGGTGCTTATTGGCTCACTGACGCTGATGATATTTACTCCTTGGGTCATTCAGTACCAAATACAGGAACCACAGCATTTTGGGTATTTTTTGAAATTTATGGAAGCAATTTATTTGGTGCCATATAAGCATCTCAGTTCAGTCCCCAGCCCTAGACAAGTGTGACCATACGCTGCCATGAAGGAGCGAAAACACGGGGGGGAATGATGAGGTTATTATTGCACTAATTATGGAGGAGTGATGCTCATTAACAATCTCATTAAGATGCAGCGTTCACCAATGTGATGCATGAGAAAGTGTGCACCAAAAGCGATCAACAAAGACAGACACGCACACACACACATTACACACCTCAACCGTGAACGACCCAGGATTTAAATTATACTGCTAAACATGGATTGAATGGGATCTAATGGCTACAGCTGCAATTCTACTTATAATACTGACGCAAATGATTCAAATGGTAAAGTTTGTCATTCCTGTGAGCGGAACAGACTTAATGAACAAGCTCAAGTGGATTTCCACAACATGACAAGGGTGTGTTAGTGTGGAGAAATTCATCAGGCCCAGTAGGAAGGATGGCATAACATTATCACATGACACGAGATGCTCTAATGTCACCGATGTGATGAATGGGAAACTTTAATCTGTTTTTATTAAAGCCACTCGTTTCCTACTCAATAATCATCAAAAGTCAGTGCGCTGTGGTGTGATTCCTTGCAGCCGTGAAGGGAAACAGAAAACAGCCGCCTCATCTGTCAGCTGAGCATCCCGACCAGGCGGCTAGCTAGCGATGCTAACGCGGACGGCTGCGGTACTCACCAATCTACAGCGGTTTTGTTCTGCAAATTGAGGGTGCCAGTCAAAGTCCGAGCCGCGAGTTTGATGTTGACAGTGTAAGGAATCATGGTTGTGATCGGGTAAGTCTGCTACATAAATATTTATTGGCCAAAATTCTGCACAAAACACGTAGCCGCGGCGGTTCGGCTCTGTTGTGAATAATAAACAGGAAGTGTCTCTGTGTTTCAAGCGAGAATTCCGTGTGGGAAACAACCGCGGGCTCCAACACAGTTCCACAGATGGCACGTCGGATTCCTCAGTAAAAACAAACAAACAAACAAACAAACAAAAAAGTAAAAAATTGTCGAAACCAATACTTGTTCGTTAAATGATAATGAGCCACTGACATGATTTGATTAATGATTTCTAACACAATCAACATCACTTTTTCAGTCTCTAATGTCTACATGCTGCAAGGCATGTAGTGAGTCCAACCCTTGCTGACTGAGATTGAGCCAGTCACTGCAGACAAAATATTTCTGTCATTTGGGAATAAATATCCAGCAGCAATCAGATTTTGGCTAGACTGGCAAATGGGCTGGCTATTGTCTGTCCCCTCATTAATTTTGGTGCACCTCATTAATTATGCATACTGCTGATGATTAAGAATATTCATTAAAATCTGATTGTGCTTGTGATATTGTTACACCAAGAAGTTTTATTATTGTTTTATTCTTCTGCTAACAAGGAGAAGGAGAGTTTTTCATAGCATGAGACGAATTTCCATAATGCTGTCGAGCACAATAATTTGCATGAGCTCATGTCTTTTCTTAAATAATGCCATGAAATTGTGAAATGCCGTTCTCATTGCCTGGACTTTTTTCTTGCCAAAAAAGTTTGCTACTACATTGTCATTTAACAGCAGCCAGGCTTATCAGCGCTTCTGAAACTAAAAGGAGATTTTTCAGTGCAGTGAGTGGGAATTTAAACCAGTTATTTCTGAGTATCACATTTCCATCAATTAGATCAGCTGTTCCTGAGGACATTTATGCCTGTAAAATCTTTTCCATTTTCATTTTCTTTCCTGAATGTGTAGCCTCAGTCTTGTAGAGCTGACACAATTCCTAACGTACAATGCCGACCTTCAACCAATGGATTTGTGCATACAGTATGTTGTCCTTGTATAATATCACTCAGGTTATTCACTCATTTAATATCACCAAGGTTATTCAATAAGTGACAGTAATGTGTTTCTTCAAGTACATACGTGATGTGAGTTATTCTTAGTTCTGGAACAGGAGGAGTAACTTAGAAAGGGATTATGCCCAAATACAATAATATACAGGATACTCTTAAAAAACAAAAAGAACTTTTCTTCTATGTCCTGTCTAAAGATACTGACAGACTCTGATGTAGCTTCAGTATAGTCACAATAAAAACATACAGAAACAAAACAACAACAAAAAAAAGACACATTAAATGAAAAATGCATGGTCTGTACAGTTTATCTGTTACAGTCTAGTGACCTTAAGAGAGGAAGATAATATCATTTGATTAATTCCCATGAAACCCAGGGCTACCCTATATACACTGACTCATATATTGGAAATGACAAATTTATCAAGACCTGAAGTATTTCACAGCAACCTCATTGTAAAAGTGCAGCCCATTTCTTTTCCTTCGTGAGTTTCTAGAGGCATTGACATGTTGGATGTGCACAATATTACAGTACATGTTCCTAACATTCTTTGCATTTGCAAAAGGTTCAGGTTGATGTAACTTCTTCATTCTCAGATGATCTGCTGACCCTGATGTTTCTGACAATACTCACAGATCAAAATTGTATTTGGAAGATATTATAAAAATTCCCCATTATGTATACAAACTCAGCCTTGAGCTCCACTGTTGATTCTGACACGTTGAGCTGTTTTTAATTGAATCTTGTTCTCAAGATTTATTATATGGTGAGTCCAATATGTCATGCCAGGTTGGAAAAACATGATGTATATAAGCACAACCAGTCATCTTACATTTCCAGTGGAGCAGGTTGACAAAAGGAATCTGTTTCACGTTTCTCACACGTCACATCATTATTGGATTTTGTTGACAAATTTCCTGGAACGTCCCCTCTTATTTGCATGTTAATGGTCAATGGATGGACTCAAGAGTGCATCATAATTTATCTTTGCACATCATAAATATGTCTTTGTGTCTGTCAAGTCATCCTGTGGGTTTCCGCACATTGAATTTACATGTGAAAGTCTGCCACATTCATCTTAATTATTGCAGACCTGCTGTCTTCAGGATCACCAATGAGCTGATATAAAAGCAGGGACACTATTTGTTTGTCTTCCCGTGACGCACGCATATCTAAATTTCAGTGAGAGGTACAAGATTGTCATATCTGTGAATACATTACTGACAGGTTACAGAAAAATAATGTGGGACACCGTGATATGTGCTTGGCAAACATATTTGTTTCCACTATCATCTGCAGGCTGCCCACTAGGGATGGGTGTTATTTGACAGCGCAGAAAACAGTGCAAAAATAAATCAGTCTTATATTTCTCTTGCTTGTTTTCTTCTTACCGTCTTAAAGATGTAATGACTGTATTGGCCTAGAGACCCTGGGCGGTGATGTGTAATGAAGGTGCTGTAATGAAAATGGAAAGCGTGGATAATCACACTTTGGGTCACGTAAAAACCCAATTAGAGCCACAGTGCTCTGAGTCCGCCTGAGTGCGGGTTGCTGGCTCACAGCTGTGTGAAATATCCCCATTATTTCTGCTACCCATCTGTACACCCACCCTCAACACTCCATCTTTCAAACAGCCCTCACTTCTTTGAGATGTGTTTATCGGCCGGCTGAAATCTCTGATCAGCGCCACAATGCGACTTCCACATTTTTGACTCGTGCTCACGCCGACTTTGTACACTTTTGCCTCCTTTGCCTTATCGTATGTCTCGTGTGATTACTGTGAACAGCATGCTCATGTCAAGAGTCTGATGTCAGAGACCATTTTGCTGCAGCTGCCATGTGAAAACTATTTTGAAGGATTCCTGTGTGTACTGGAAAAATGTGTACCATCCTTGGTCGTATATGAAGCCCTTTCAAAACCCACTGGATAAACACAAAAATGCAAGGCAACCCAGCTGAACACCAAAGCCATGTTTTTTTTTTGTTTTTGTTTTTTTTTTAAATTTCCAGCGACAATTTTATTTGCACGGTGTCTCCAAAATGTAGCTACTGTATACTTTAAAATATACAGCCTATTATCCTACATGATTGTAGAGCATCATTCTCAGTGCTGGTGCATCTGTCCTAAAAACTCTTAACTGACTCGCAACAGAATCCATCCTCCTCATGTGTGTTTTGATGTTTCTCAGAAAACAGAGAGTTAATGACAAGCTCCAGCTTCGCCCCCAGAGTATCTGTGCTCTCATTTCTGCCATCCTGTCTGCCATCCTCTTGATCTTCACATCAGCAGAAATCCCTCTGTGCACATAGTGGGCATAACGAAAGAGCGAGATGAAACAGAGGCAACAAAGCCATAAAATTCTCACTGATTTGACTAAAACAACAACGGCTCATATGAGATACTCATGCTAATGTTTTACTATACCGCTGTGGTCCAGCGTTCATTTAACAAAGTTTGAGCTGGTAGGAAAAGAAGCAATTTTTTTTTTCCTGTTTAAGCTCTAATCATCAGATAAATTGGCGAGTTCTCTTCAAACTTGTCAGATTCACATGAATGGGCCGGCCGCTTAAATCCTGGCATGCCCACAGAAAGCGCTAAAGCACTCTTCCATACTTCAAGCAGTCTTGCATGATAGTTACACTACTGGAAGCCAGATTGAGCTACAATGTCATACTCTCATGCAAGAGATTCCTACCAGATAGCCCTGATTTATTCTTATCACCGAGCCGTTCGAACATCTGCAGTATGAATATTAATGAGACCATGAATGAGTCATATAATAAAGGCATTGTCATCTGTTTAATTGGCCACACTCTTCCAATTACTTCTCCTGGTATGAAATAGAGTCTAAATTGCTTGCTTGTAGCAGGGAAATGATCCATCAGTTCACACTCGGGCTATGTATTCCCTTCAATTCGGGAACAATGATACATTATTTGTTCTTGTTATTTTTAACAAGAGAGAATGAATTCGGAAACAACCGGGATGTCACTATTAGGACATGATACATTTTGAGACTAAAACAATCCTACATAGCGCCTATTGTGACTTCTAGAAGGGAGATGGCTGATGGCCTCAAGGAATTGCCATATGATTGTAGCCCGGCAATCTTTTCAATCTCTCTCTGAGCAGAAACAAGCTGACAGCAGAGTACGAATAATATCACAAAAATCATCGTAGATAATCTCATGAATGCATAAACAGAAAGTGCTCCCCCACGTTATTGTCCATTTGTTATTCACACACAGACGTTTTGAATTCCAGGATTATTCAAAATGCATATATTTTTCTTTTCTTAAATTTTGCTTTCTGAGAGCAATTGAAGGCCGTTTCTCTTCCATATCAACAATATCTGTACAGAGCAATAAAAATGCCTGGGCCACGGCTGACTGCAGAGTGATAGCTTTGGATTGTAGGGGTGTACAATCAGACAAATATTGTATTTCACTACATCGCTCTAGGAAATAAATAAATAAAAAATAAAAAACTTACATAACAGCAGTAGCCTATTGTCACACAAACTTTAGAATAAAACTTATGATACCACAATGATATCATCTATCCAGTTTAGGTGTTTGTGTGTGTTTTGTGTGTGTGTGTCTGTGTCTGTGTGTGTGTGCAGGTATACACGTGTGTTTGTGAGTGAGTACTTGAGTAGTCAAGGATAATTGTTATTATAAATTAGTGAAGAAGCCTGAAGGTTTTCCTGTTTATGTGCAGCCATTTCCTCTCCTAATACATGATGATATGAACGGGCGTAAACGTAGCTCAACTGTAATACTACTCATTAAGCTTTTCCTAAGCCATTATCTGCATTCTCAAAGCTTTTAAACATTAGGGGAAATGAGTCAATAAAACTCTCGGGCAGCTACGACAGCACAGAGAAACTGAAGGATTGAAAATGGTGGAGCTTTAAGTGGATGGGGTGTTGTCTTGTTAAAGAGAAAAAAAGACACAAGAAAAATGGTCATGCATTACATTTGTTGCCTTAACGGCTATTTGTTGGATTTTTTTTTTCTCTTTTTTGCTCTTTGAGTGGCTGTATAAGAAAATTGAATCCTCCAGTGTTAAGCACTAATATGCTGAGTGCATCCCATGATCACTTAAACCCAACCCTGAGAGTTGTGTTATCTGTCCCCTGGTGACACTCGTCCTTGATTTCTCATCAACACAAACTACATATGCTGATGTGACTGTCAGCGTGACTTATAACCATTCTAGCTATGGCCTCCCGCTTGATGTTTTATTAATGTCTAATAAATGACAAGGTGACAGATGGCTACACATGAAATGCCGTTAAAGAAAACGAGCCTCTCCCAAGAGCCGTATAAACAACAAATGAATTAAACCTTGGATGTGTGATGTTTCAATAAAAAAGGTGAGACTATTCAACACTTCAGGCTGGCTAGCCTTCACAGCCTATTAGCTACACCAAGGGAGGGTGAAGGGCCGTGAGTCTCCGAATGAAAAGTACATTTGAAAGCAGTTTTTGCCAAGCAGTTTTACATAATGTGATGATGAAGCATATAAATCTTAGACATGATGAGGCTTAAATGTACAGTTAAATGTAATTTGTTTAGGCTAAATATATTACGGTCATGCAAACCATCTTTTTGCAGTCAGCGGCTCATTTTTCTTGATCATTGTTTGTGTAACCGTAGTTGATTCCCTAAGGCAGGGAATACAGCTGTGCTACATTCACTTAAAGCTTTCAGCACAGACACACACACACCCACACTCTACTAATTCACTCACACTAATTTTATTTATCCATCCTGCCTCCAGTACTTGGCTCAGTAGCCCCTGCATGGTGGCTCTGTTACTGGGACCCTCATTAGATAGGGAAATGCAGCGCTGCTGGTTTGCCCAATATGCCTTGTTGAAAGGTCCAGATTTTGGAAATTAATGAATTTATCTGAAGCCAACTATAGTTGGTAACGGAAACTACAGAGAAGCTGTTGCCAGGGCTACACTTATATCAGTATCTTGTAGATGGAGAGAGAGAGAGAGAGAGAGAGAGAGAGAGAGAGAGAGAGAGAGAGAGAGGGAATGTTTTTATCTTTGTTTACCTTGATGAAATCTCATTGCATTTTGATGCTTTTGCAATATTGATCATGTTGGCTTTATGCCAATGAAGAATATTGATTGGAAATGAAATTGAACTGAGAGAGTGAATTTAATAGAAGGAGAAAGAGTGAGATGGAGAGGGGAGGGCTTGAGAAAGAGGCACACTGTAGGAAACTCTCAGTTCAAGGTGCCAAGGGAGACGAAAGAACAGCAAAGCACAGCGAGCTCAGACCCTCATTATCACAGCTCACCTCCGCTGCAAGAGGCTGCACTCCGTAAACTCCACTAACTTTCTCTGCTCTTCACAATGATTTTTTAGCCATCTTATAGACCATGAGGAATTACAACTGAACTCACCTGTGCATCTCTCACTGTAATGATGTGTGCGTGTGTGTGCGTGTGTGCGCGCGTGTGTGTGTACACATGTGCATCATGTTCACTGGTGCATGAACAGGGTTGAAGCACTCCATCTTAGCCCAGGGACGAGTCATGTGCTAATTACCACAGTCTCAATTAAAGCAGATTACTTTCCAGATGCAAGGATGCATGGCGGTTCAATATTCATTGACTAGTACCTGTGTGAGTGTGTGCATGTATGAGCGTGTGTGTGTGCGTGTGTGTGTGTGTGTGTGTGTGTGTGTGTGTGTGTGTGTGTGCGCGTGTGTCTGTGTGTGTGTCTGTCTGTGTGTGTGTGTGTGTGTTTGTGTACACTGCAAAACATCACCATTTCATTTAGTCTCATAATGAGTTTTAAAATCTTGCTTTTCTAAAGCAAGTGAAAGAAATCTGCCAGTGGGATGACATAATCCCACTTGTTTTCAGTGCTAATCAGTTTGTTTCCAGGATTTTTCTTGAATCACATTTTCTTGATACTAATGGGCTGATTTGCCTTATTCTGCCTTGTTTCAACATATTTATTATTGTTCCCAGCAAAAAATCTTGAAACAAGTGAAACTGCACTGGAAACAAGAGGGATTATTTCATCCTGCTGGCAGATTTTTTCACTTGTTTTGGGAAAAAACAAGATTTTAACATTGAATATGAAACTAAATGGCTTCAGATGGATGGAAACCAGCTGAAGGTTTCGTGAGTGTGGGACAGAGGCTGCCATAGGGACAGAAAGATAAATGGAGGTTAATGAGAAGAAAGGCTGGGCAGCGGTCTTATTCTTACAGTAGTGTCTTAATAGTGGTTTATCTGATGCCACTGGGTGTTTATGTAGCTCCTCTGTCCTGGATGATCCATTATCAGAGCTGCAGGTTAAACCCAGACAATGAGTGTTGGAGGGCTAATTGACTGCATCACTGTATGGGAGGCGAGAGGCTGTGGGTTGGCACCTGGCCGGACTGAGTTTGCTGTCAGCAAGCAGGACCTCCAGCCAAATCAATCTGTCAATACCATAGCAAATACTATAACTAATCCAAAGTACTGGTTTTAACTCAAGGCTAAAAGGGCATAAAAATTGACAGCTGTATAGTAATGTCCTGAGGAAATGGGGTGCCAGTTTTTGGACACTTCTGTTAGCAGAGGAGCAACGCTGCTTTATGTAAAGCAGATCAGGATGTGAGGTACTGTGAGCTGACATGGACATTTCAGACAGCCACACAATGAAGCTACAAGAAGAAGACGAATGTTTGTGAGTAGATCCTCCTCGGACTGACTATTTTTCAGAAAAAAAAAAAAGAAAACAACAACAACTGCAGAATAAACGGGAGATTCCCTTGAAGGAAAGAAAATCCCCTCATCACTTTAACTGCGTCTTCACCTTTTCATGAATTTGTTGTAGATGTTATAAAAAAAAATGGGACAAGGTTAAAAATATGATTAGGAGGGATTTCAGGGGTTGGTAGATGTGTAAACTTGTTGAAATATTTTATTCTGAACTGAAATGGAGTTCAGGGCAGCAGTCCAATACCAATTTTTTGCAGCAAAAAAGATATTGTTATTGGAGTCCTGTCCTGAACTCTATTTCGGTTTCATGTTTCGAGGGTTCGGCACCCAATGCTCAGGATGTTCAAGTGTGGGTCGAGTATGTTTTTGAATATTAAATTTTCATTTTCAACCATTTAGGTTTCACAGGGATCCATTTCCAACACAAGCCATGCCCACACTAAGATGGATGAATCTGAAAATGCATCTTTTTTTTTCCTCCTCCTCCACACTAAATTGACATTTTCCACCTGTGAAAACAGGGCTTTTGAAAACACTCACCTAATTGTTTAAATTTGAAAAAGCCACCTTGAGATTGTTAAGGGAAATGTAGCTTTTTGAAATCACTTCAGCAGGACTGTCATGTCATGGCTGTAGTCAAGTTGAAGAGGATTCAAGGAGACGGAAGACGTGTAACTCAGGTCAAAATGAATGAGAGGCAATCTGTTCTCAAAACAAATAAGCTGCTGCCCGTAGTGGGCCTCATGCACAAAGCTAATGCTATGTATTCATATTGTGCACATAATTGTGTTACTTCATATAACTTCAACTTTTTAAATCAACAGAAGTACAGTCTGAGTCAAACACACCACAATGTTACTGATATCAGACAAATTTCAAATATGTTGCTGAAACAAATAAGTGGTATGTGCATTTATGTGTAAAAGAAGAGGGAAAAAAAAAAAAAAAACATATTCCCAGCCCAATTCTGTTTTGGCGCCCAGATTCTGCTTTTTTTTTTTTTTTTTTTTCCAGATATGATGACAGGATTAGCCAAAGAGTGAACTGTCTTGGCTCCAGGTCTAGCATCAGGCATCCGCAGGACCTGTGTGTCACAGGGCAGAAGTGTGGGTTTTATGTTTTATTGTGTAGTGCTTTTTATATGCTTGGTGTTTATTATTTATGCATGGTTTTATTTGAATTTGTGTTTTATCCTTAATTTTATTTGCATGTGCATGATTTTAGACACACTTCTGGCCTTGATTGGCGCCTTAATTGTAAGCACCTGCGCTTGTAAGCTTTTGAGTGACAATTTCCTTCAGCCACTGGGGAAGGAGGACGAGACTCCCGCGGCCAATCAGGGCCGTGGAGGTGGGCCTCAACTGAAGGGCTGCAGGGAGTAAAGGCCCGGCAGGAAAGGTGAGGAGAGACGGCAGTCGGAGATCGGAAATGGTCGGAGCGGCAAGGCGGCCAAGCGGCCAAGCGGCCGGCCAGGCGGTCAGGCGGTCCGGAGGCCGGCGCCGAGGAAAATGCCGAGGGAGGCCAGAGAGACGGCAGGACAGGTGTCCTGACAAATAGAGCTACCTCTCAGAATGACCTACCAACACGATGTGCGCATGTGCAGAGCGAAAAAAATGTAAAAAAAAATTTTTCAGAGGACACGCCCATAATTTTGAGCTACCCGGCGTGATCTTCATCTATGGTGACGGTTGGAAGTGCGGTCTTTGACAGGTAAACGAAATTTAAAAGTGTAGATTATAATCTTATCTCTAAAATTAGCAAGATAAAAAATCGAAAATGTCTTATTTTTCAGGTGTATCAAATAGTTTATGACAAGTAAACTAACTGTTTGGGTGCATTGAAATAACGTATTATAAGCATGTTTTAGCTGCTGCAGATGGAGCTAACGTTAATTAGAAATACTTTATATGCAGTTAACTATTTTATTTTATTATTATTATTATTATTTTGCTAGCTTTCTTACCGAGTTTTGCTAGTATCTTGCACTCTTTGATACTACATTTATAGAGGTAGTAGGTCATTCTGATGGATATTTGCTACCTGACAGAATGTGCTACTCTGCTTATAACCACATTTATAGAGGTAGTAGGTCATTCTGATGGATATTTGCTACCTGACAGAATGTGCTACTCTACTTATAACTACATTTGTGGAGGTAGTAGGTCATTCTGATAGATATTTGCTACTTGACAGAATGTGCTACTCTACTTATAACTACATTTGTGGAGGTAGTAGGTCATTCTGATAGATATTTGCTACCTGACAGAATGTGCTACTCTACTTATAACTACATTTATGGAGGGTCATTCTGATAGATATTTGCTACCTGACAGAATGTGCTACTCTACTTATAACTACATTTGTGGAGGTAGTAGGTCATTCTGATAGATATTTGCTACCTGACAGAATGTGCTACTCTACTTATAACTACATTTATGGAGGTAGTAGGTCATTCTGATGGATATTTGCTACTTGACAGAATGTGCTACTCTACTTATAACTACATTTGTGGAGGTAGTAGGTCATTCTGATAGATATTTGCTACTTGACAGAATGTGCTACTCCACTCATAGCCACATTTATAGAGGCTGTATGTCTGCTTCTCACACATATCTGACCTGAATCCTTACTAAACAGTGTTTTTTTGCTAGGGTAGGTCATTTCCAGTGAGAAGCTTAGTTAATCAGACTAGTCTGATAGGATGAGCTACTGGTAGCTCATCCTGAGAGGGTAGCGCAACTTTTCAGAACACCGGCCAGAAGGGAGACGGGAGCGCACAGGTGGGAGGAAGGAGTTGGCGCGTGACACCCTCGCAATGGAGAGGCGGACGGCACCGTGGGTCGGCTGGAGCGGCTATAGTTGATAGCAGCGGCCGGGACGGACAAGGGGTTTCCCCGGAGGACGCCAGCGAGTCGTCACGTTGTCGCCAACGCGAAAGTACTCCGGCCTGGGTCGTCAGCTCTGCTGCGACCCAGGAACTGTGTGAGTATCCCTCCCGATGCACTGGCGGCACGCATTACTCCCGAGACTAACAGTGACTCTCCTGTATAGCTGCAACCGAATAGGCTACTCGCCCGAGTGTTTCTTGTTTCCGCAGGTTGTTACAACGCGGTGATCCGGTGGCAGAAGCATGGCGCCAGGACCCACGAACGGGACTAGGGTCGGCCAAGGATTACACGGCAGCTACCGAGGAACCTTATGGACTTGTTGAGACTGTGGGTTGGGGAACAACCATTGTAAATAAATTCCCTTTTTATGGTAGCTATTTTATCTGTCTGGTCATTTTAATTCTCTGCTCATCCTGATTTTAAAAGAACCTGTTTTTAGAGTCCTAGGCTCTTTCTCCTAGGTGGCGTTGTCCGGTTTTTAGGTTTTATCGTTTTTTAGGTTATTTATAGCGTTGTTTTTAGGCCTTAGACGGCCACCCGGGTGTGACATGTGCATACAGAGAAGTCATATGAGTGATCATTTTGGCTTATTGGTTAGGGTTTGGGTTACATTAATGTTAGGGTTAGGCATTAACACACCAGTGTATTGCAGTATGGACTAAACATCAAAACGGTGTCTTCAAATTTACCCAGCATCATGTAAACATGGCCTTAGGGACTTAGCCCTTATTCTCATCCACAGAAATCACAGCAAAATTAAAGTAAGCTTCCAAGATCCAAGATCAAGCCACAATGACGCGCGCAGAGGTCACAGCCTTAGAGTCCTTGCAAATAATCCTGCGTTGACATAACAATCATGTAAGCGTAAGCACTATTGCAAGAAAAAGCATAAGAGCTGAATAGAAATAGGGGGAATCTTCTGAGGAAAGTAATTAAGGTGAATAGATGGGTGATATTTCAGTGGTATAAGGTGACCTGAGGCACTCATTACTAAAAGATGAGTTTTCATCCTGTGATGGAAGATTAGGAGTGACTTTGCTGCTCTAACTGGAGTGTGAAGGTCATTTAACTTTTAAAGCTGAAGCCAAGAGTTGTAACCGTCAGGAGCGGTTGGAGCATGGTCGGCTCCAACGCCCCTGTTTTTTTGGCACCGGTGACCTGCTCTGACCAACAGCAGACCTGAAAAAAATATCGGACAAAGCGCAGCAGCGATGATGAGAGTAGATGTGGCTGAATGCTGATGGGTAATCAATCACCTTCACCGCCGAGATGAGAGCAGGTTCCACTGCAGTGATCCTGAGACGGACGAAGACGGCGAGAGAGAAGAGGGGAAGAGACACTGGGGTGGCTGCAGAGAATAAGAAGAAAGGAAGGCTAGTGAGACCAGGTGCAGCAGAGCGGAAAGACAAAGTCAAAGCTTGGTCACGTCTTCCTCAGGCACAGGATCCAGCCCATAACCACACAGCCAGACAGCATACTTACCAGGATGACTAATGGCGGCAACCCTCGTTTTAAAGCTAAACCTCACCTTCAAGTCGTCTCACATGTCAGTATCAATTAGTAGCACACAGTTTGTGGTTTATCTGTGTGGGTGAGTTGGGATAAGCAGTGAAGTGTGGAGGATGGGGAAAGAGCACTTTAACTGCCACTTGGATATACAAAAAGGGTTGCGAGCATTGGGGCTGAACAATATGCAACCAAAATCGGTACTGAGATTATTTTCAGTGGGAATGATCATTTTCACAACATAATTTTCAATATTCATTGAAAAACGTTGATGATTGCTGAGATCTGCTCTTCACAATCATGTTTTCTTACATCTTGAGTATATTATTTGTATGCCAGGGCATCTCTGCAGTTCCGCAATGCTTCATTTATAATGAAATATTGTTGCACATTTTACCTTAATTAAAAAAAAAAAAAAAAAAAAACTTGCGGCTCCCGCGTTTTGGATATTGCAGTTGGCCATGTTCCAATCTTGATAATTTTTCGATTAATTGCTCAGCCCCAGCGAGCATCAACTGCACAACCTATTTAAGCGCAATCAGATCATGCAAAGCACAATATCCCCCCTTTGCTGCTTAACAAAGCTGGATTTTCATCAGTATTGGAAGTGATGGACGCAGAGCCGTGTGCCATTACCTGAGCAGGTGACAGATTTATTTTGTTTTGCTGACAGCTTGATTACAAATTCCGTCGGCGAGACGCATACAGGAAGAGATTCCCGCGCTGTTGCTATTCATCACCTGTCAGATTTTAAGAGCCTGGTGATTTCTCCATCAAAAAAGAACAAATTAAAATTGTAAATCTGTGGTTTTTCAAACAACAATTTATGGGTAACTGTAGAGCAGATGGAGAGTGGTTATTGACATTGCACAAACACACTAAATTTCTCTGTGATTGTGATTTATGATGAGAAACCTGCATATGGTTCACATATATGTTGTTTTAAAAATCTGGGTGCACCTCTGTAATTTCGAATTTAAACAACATTATACGAATCTGGGCTCAGAGTGGAGTGGCAGTAATATACAGTATTTAAAACTGAAAATAGAAACTGGAAATGGAAGCAATTTTTGAGAAACCGAAGGCAGCCAACAACAATAATAATAATAATAATGATGATGATGATGATGATGATAAATAATAATATGTGAACTTGAACATTGGTCAAAGCAAAATGTTCTCAGCTAAGAGCGATGCTATTGTGGAAATTGAAGGGAATGCCAATTTAACCCATGTTTTTGAGCCCAAAGGAGCATATTGGACTGCAAATGAGGTGCAGTTTTTTCAGCTTGAAACGGATGCTGTCAAACACAGGCAAATTTCTGCTGATGCCTCCTCCTCCCTCTTTCTCTCTCTTTCTCTCTACCCGCCAAAAATGTTTTTTTTTTTCTTTTTTTTTTCTTTATTTCTTCCAGGTCTTTCGTCTCTGAGGGGTCCTGAATAAAACATAGCACTCAACTCAGCTGTGTTGCTGCTGATGCAGCTCCGCCACAGTTTGGGTGGTGAAGTTCACTGAAACATCGCCTCATGACCTCGTGAGCACGGCCATAAGGGAGAAAACACCACTGAAGTAAACGATAAGCCATAAAAGAAAAACATTTGGACCGTATAGGCTTGCAACAAATATGAACACATCAAGAACAGTTAGTCGGGATTTTTCTGTCCCTCATGATGAATTCGCCAGTGTGTTGTGTGTGTGTGTGTGTGTGAGTGTGTGTTTGTGAGAGAGAGAGATAACGTGTGAGTGGTGATGGAGAGTCAGTTCCATACGAGTGGATTCTTCACCTCTGACAAGCTGCAGAGTCGGAGTCGACTCTAATGCAATCACTCCGAGAATCGAGATTACATTAGAATCGACTCTTTCTATTTGTTAATTCCATCATTTCGGCTACTCTGATTGACCAAATGGCATTAAGACGCAGGAGAACAGTGCCTCGATTTGTCTGTCTTTGTGTGCTGTGCTGACTGCAACTGCGACTTGCGTTTTAGCAGAGAAAAAGTGCGTCCTGTCTGATCGCAGGCTTCCTACATGACTTTGTTTATGGAGTTGAAGAGTCGATTCCATTGATTCCAGGCTTTAAGCTGGAGTCTGAGTTGATTCCAAAAATATGCATCTGCAGGTTAGGGGGCCTGTGTCTGTCTGTCTGTCTGTCTGTCAAACATGATAACCCACCTTATATGTCATTGATATTTTTAGGGAACATGAGAGGTGAAGCTTCTTTGCACTGTTATAGCATTTAAAATACCTGATGGAGGTGTCAAAAAAAAAAAAAAAAAGAGTCAATTTCTGACTTTAAAAGGACCAACTCCAGACGTGAAACTTAAAGCTCCGTTAAGCAATGTTGCATGCCCTCCACTTCACCCCGTCTTAGCCATCAACAAGTTCAGCTTCTCTGAAATCGCACATTCTGCCCATAAGCATGTCCAAATTTCAGATTAATCCTGCAAGTGCCTTATAAATCAGCCATGCAGTCACAGAGAAAAGTTCATTCAAAGCTTACCTTGTCTGCAGTTAAACTGTAGGTCAGAGGGAAAATAATCCAAGCAATCCAGCAGACGTCTTGATAGAGAAAAATGTGTCCCTCATTCCCATCAATAAAACCTATTTCACTTTACTTTTGCTCTCGACACCCTCTAGTGGTCAGAAATTCACTTAGTGTAGCTTTAAAATGGAAATCCAGTTATCCTTACAATTTACACTGGAGTAGGGGGCGCTATAATTAATGTTCAAATTTTCTGAGAAATGTTGGTTAGATCCTGGAGAATGGGGTAGCTTTACATCTCACCCTCACCTTTCAAGGGACAATCACACTAGTGCAAAAGAAATATTTACGTCCAATTCACATTGTAAGGTGAGCTGAGTGCTGGCAAAACAGCCAATACTACTGGCTTAAGTGCGACTAGCAAAAATACTAACCCCTATTTGGTTCTTGCCTCTTCCAAACAAAAATCCTGTCAGCATGCAAGTAAATTTGACCCTGTAAAATATAGTGCAAATCTCAGGTGGGTCATTTGTATGACTTGAAAACATCATACAAACGGTTATATAAGAACACAGAGAGCTTGAGTTTAGACACTGGACAGGTAGGAGCACAAATACAAGCATGCTTGCTTTTTCACTACACACTGTGTTGCTGTTTCAGTACCTTTTTGTGCTAAAATATGGCAAAATGACATTTTTGCATGAATAATTTATTGCATATCAACCATTACTTAAGAAAGCTTGAAATTTTAATAGTTATTCTGTTGGAAAAAAGCAAACCAACTGAGAATTGTGAAGCACAAGCCACAATTTGAAGCAATATTTAAATGTACTTCACCGGGACTGATGACAACCTTTTTGGCCGAAGAAAAGCAAACATTTTTACAAATGCATCTCCTGCACATCAGCATGTGTTTATTTTCCATCTCAGCAGTGTGCTCATTAAAGTGAACTTGGGAGCCTAACCTAAGAATCAAGTTGCAGCATAAAAACATTTTCTATTTACAACAGCATGAATCCATACTGACCTCACTATTTGTCAGATGTTTAACTGGGGTAAATGGTGGAAGCAGCGCTGATCTCTTAGTCATTCAGTGGGTGGGAATGCATGTGGAGTTAAAACACGGATTTCCCCACAACTGCAGCTGGTAAAACAGAGGATTCCTCTTTTCTAACTGATTCTAGCTGTACTGTAAGACCTTGACAGAAAAATAAAACAAACATTTTATGGTAAATAGCTAGAGCAACGTGCAGACCTTCAGATGTTCAGCTGGCATCCTTGAATTGCATTGCCATCCTAGTAAATGCATGGCCTTTTACCCTTATATACATAATATTATAGTCTAATGTGCCCGTGTCATTTGAACAGCTGACATCTTTCTGAATAATCCATTCACCCTATGAAATCCCACCAAATGCAGAATGAAAAAAACATGCCAAATCAAAAAGCAGTGGGAAATGTACTTCAAAATTAAAGACATATCTTCACTCTAATTGGCATTTTGAAAACAAAGTTCATATTTTTATGTATCATCATTTATGCATATGCTGCAGTCCTCGTTTCTTGGTCGCAATGCCAAGACTTGCTGTTTGTGATACAACTGGCTTTCCTCAGTGGAAAACCAAGTGCCATTATCAGGGTCCAAGAGATAGTAATTTAGTAACCTCTGTGTTTGTGTCAGAATGTGTGGCGGAGATTTGTTTTTATGAGTCTCCACTGTATGCTCACTAATGGCCGCTGCTAATGCTTTTTTCTCTTAATAGCAGGGCCAGTTTCCCATACACAAGGAGTTGGACCTGTGCCACTGTGTTGGCCAAATCCCTGATAATGCAGTTGTGCTCCAATTTTAAAATTGCATCTGCCAGAGCAGACCAGGGAAAATTAACAAAACTCTTCTCATTTGGTTTTGCAGTTGCTGGGTTAAATGAAAAAATTCCTTGGTTTTGAAGGCTGGGATGAAGCTGAAGGAGATGAGCCAGCTGTGTGTGTGTGTGTGTGTGTGAAAGAGAGAGAGAGAGAGAGAGAGAGAGAGAGAGAGAGAGAGAGAGAGAGAGAGAGAGAGGGAAGACAAGAGAAGGGCAAGGAGAAACACTGCCCAGGGCAATTGAAAGAAGTGAGGAAGGGCTAAATTTGCCCTTGTCTGGATGTCACAACGCATAACTCCCTCTCTCTCTCTCTCTTGCTTTCTCTCTCCATCTCTCTTGCTGTCTCTCTCCCTCTCTCTTGCTCTCTGTCTCTCTCGGTCTCTTTCTCTCTTTCTCTTGCAAATCCCCGGCCACTGCAGCATTTAGCTTTTAGAAAAGAGAGCTGGGAACAGAATAGCACAGTCAATGAGTGATTGTAGCTCAAACCAGGTGCCTGCCTTTCAGCCACTGGCAACAGTTGCTCATCAGCCAGACAAAACAGACAGAGAAAGGATTTGCAAGGGACCTGAAGAGGCCCATTTGTATGGCACATTAGAAGGTTTTCGGATAATTAACACTACAAGGTTGAAATCACTTGAAACACCCTATTCACGTCAAAACAAAATTATGCACACATTCTTAATTTAAAAAAAACAAACAAACAAACAGTTCTGTCTGATTTAGGAGATTATCCAACCGTGATTAATGTGCATAATGCTCTGGCATTATCAGTTTTTGCAGGAAGGTTTCACTCAATAGTTAAGCAAACAAAGCTCTCTTGCAGACAAGAGAAAGAGCGGCACATGTCTGAGAAAGTGTTCAGATAATATTCATGTCGGATATAAGATGGAATCCCTGGATGCAGTGCAATTTCGCTGTGCTTCCAGCTGCAACTAAATGATTACTAGCTGCATCTTCTGCCTGGACACACTCACAAGACTGGAGAGCTCTAAGGAAGGAGGAGAGGGAAAACACATGGAGATTTATTCAACATATCAGCAGTCAGGTAATCCGATTGGCAGTGGAATAAGAAGATTAGCATTACACACTAATGGGTGTGAACACAAGTATTACTGCTGGGGACTCTGCGCTAGGTTTAACTGTGTACCTGGACAGGTTATTTCACTGGGCATCAACATTTGGGATTGGGACTTAAAACCGCAGGTTGGAAAGGTGGCAGGGAGATTAAACGGGACAGTGAAGTGGTTTTATGACCAGTGAAGTCATAGTTGGAAATCCCATTTGTCTCTATTGACCTTGACAAGTTTTGCTCCCATTTATGTGGACAGGAAGTGCTACAGTATTTAGGCCTGGGTGATATGAACAGAATCAAATATCATGACATCTACCGCAATATCGAAATTGCAGGTGTGACTACTGGTGCTTTAATAGGATATTTACACACAGTAATTTTTGATAAACAATCATTAGTAATATGGATATGATGAGCAAACAGGACAGGAAGAAGCATACAATAGAACAGCTAGAACAGTATAATGAATGCAGAAAATTGGATCCATTTACTGTGATGCAGCCTTTAAAACCAGGCAAGACAACACTTATGTGATATATTACAATGTCCAAAATCACAAAAGATACGGTATCTAGCCTCATATCACATTATCAACATTATATCAAGTATCACCTAGCTCTAAAAATTTAAAGAGACTGTTGTTTCTCTTTCATCAAAAAGGTTTTATTCAACAGTATTGATCTCATGTGTCCCAGGTACACACTCACTAAGTTCCCAGTGGTGTACTGTACCGTATTATAAGTGTTTGCCGTGGACCACCCTGTTTCCTGAGGCTTGCATGCTTCAGAGCTGTTTTTGCATTAATGCAGCCGTACAGCCTGGAATGTAATTGTCTTCAATTAGTGATAATGAAACTGGGGAATGGGAGTCCCTTCAGTGGATATTTTGATTCATAAATAAATGCAGATGTAATATCCATACATCACTTCAAAGCAAGAGCGCTGACTGCTTTGGACAAGAGAAGGCAAGCTTGAATTTGAGATCTGAGCTTGTAAAAACATCTGGTACACGCTTACACATGTAGCTATAAGAATGATGCATTTATGTGATATTTTCCGTGGAGGACACTGCAGCTATGGGGGGGGGGGGGCTGAGCGAAGTAATATATTTTTTCATACTGATTAGCTGAGGAGGTGTATCAGTTGCCAGACGGCATGGTGAGACGTATTAAAGATTCATAGACGGAAAACCATCTGTAAATCACTGTTATGATTCATGCATATTTAACAAGGCTTCATAAGCAGTAAAAACCTTAGCCTGAGTCCAGAGCCAAGACTTCCTCTGCTTTATATGACAAGGAACATACTGTAGGTGCTCTAACCAGCCTGCCACCCAATCAACAAGCTCAGAGGCATCATCCTTCACTCATCCGCGAGATGAGTTCCAAATCGAGTTAAGATGCATAAGAGGCATGCAGGCCTGAATGGGTATGATTGGATAAACAAACATATGTGTCTTCCATCCTTGGTTTGATTTTGCCAGGCAAACAGTCGGCTGTTGTGGCTTAATGTGGCTAACAAAAACGTCCCCATCAGGAAATGGACCGAGGCAAGCAAATTAAGAGAATCTCATTTAGCCATGCAGTGCAGGTTTAGCGTCTTATATTTTTCTGCAGTAACCCTGACAAAGGTTAAACACAAAGGAAACAGTTTCCTCACTGCACAATATTTGCAGTGCTGCTGTCAGACCTGGGGCCAGCCATTAACAAACAATGCCTTTATACAATATACAATATAGTGTAAGTGGTGTAGGTGTATCAGATGCTTTTATGCTAAAAAAAAAAAAAAAAGAAAAAAAAGAAAAAGAAAAGCTGTTTATCAAGAAATTACAGAAGAGTGATGAGGCAAGCAAAGATAGCTGGTTATATGCACCAAATTTCATGCCGGCTGAGCTTGCATTATTTTTATTATTATTTTCATTTTGACCTGTGATTGCAGCAGCACCCTTGGGTCAAGCCGCAGGATTTTGTATATGCAAAGTCAAGATGATCACTCCCTCTGGACGGAGAGGAGGTTAAGACCATCCAAGGATGCAGAGGAAGATACTGGATGGAGAAAAACACTTGGCAGGAGGATTTAAAATTTAAATAGGGCAAGTCGACTATGCCTGCTCTGTTCCACCAAATTGGATCCCGCAGAGTTCAACACATTCATATCTGGGAGCTGTCCAGCACAAGTACACTCTCCCACTGATGGTGTTGATCAATAGCACCTTGGAAGTAGATGCTAAGGGAAATAAGAGTGTACGTTATTTGCTTTCCTTACCCACAATTTCGCAGCCAATATGAACATTCAAATCAAATGAAAACCCCCTTGTTTCAACAGGCCCTTCATCACACATGATACAATCAAGACTGGGGGAAAAAAAACAACGAAACTTCTTCAGGCTTCTGCCACTTCCTGAGCCATCCAAGCAGCCGGAGCAAATGATACAGGAAACAAGACATTAAACCTGCTTTTCAGCAAGTTTGACCCAGGGACATCAGACAACCTTGGTGAGCCACAGGAATTTGCCACCGCTCTCCGACTTTACACCCACACTACCCACAACTACAATGGGACTGACTACATCAATGCCCCCTCACACCCCACACTGTCCGTTAATACGAAGGTCAGCACTACAGCGCTGACCATCAGCTCACAAGAGCCGCGTTGTTTCACCAACAGGGTTTGGAGGTGTCACAGTCCTACCAGAGAGTGCATATTATCAACAAATGTAAGCGGTCTGTTAACACAGAGGCACTGCACAATGTGGGCAAATATGACAATTTCATAAAGTCACAAAAAAATTCTTCAACTCCTTTCTTACTGATGGCAGTAAAATCAGCTTTAAACCACCCTAAACAGCAGTACTTGAATTTCAGTGCAGATTTTAGAAAACAAACACAGGAAAATATATAAAATAAATCAGAGTACATAAATAATTCTAGTGGCTTCTTCCTATCAGGCGTTACCCAGTAAGAAACAAACAAGGCACATTCACTTCACTTCACATTCACTTTCTGGTATAAAATAATCCAACGAATGTATGTAAGGTTTGAAAATACAAACCTTGGCTACATATACTTTTGAAACTGAAAGATGGCTCTCTATGTTAATCTCTGCCCCCCCCAAAAAAACACTATTTCAACAGGAAATGCGTCCAATTATAGGCAGAAGAAGCTCTCAAAATGCTGTTTCATTGTGGCTTTGAGGATGTTCGGGTTAGTGCATGCAGCTGACTCAACATGTGGCAGCCAGGGCGCCGCCCTCAGCGATGGTATGCTGGGGAGGTAGCGTTAAGCCTGGGGATGCTGGCAGCATAAACAGACAAATGCAAGAGGCTAGCTCTGTTGTAGGGCAGAACCTGGACAGCCTGGAGGCAGGAGCAGGTGGGAGGATAAAGATCAAATCCAAGATAGCATCATCCAGTCCCTTCACAGTGAGCTAGTGCAGCTGTAGAGCACCTCCAACCTCCATTTCATTCCCCAGTTGAGCAGAATATACTGTGGACGCACCAGAAGAATTTTAAAATTTCAAGAGTGCACTGCATCGCCCACATAACAATGGACAAGGTATCCACCAAGATGTAACTGAGATTATCCGCCTATCTCCTGATATGTTAGCGATGTCGGGAACCTCTAATCTCGCTGCAAAAAAATGCCCAGTCAATCAAGTAATTTAAGATCAAATTCAGTGTTTTTTTTTTTGTTTGTTTGTTTGTTTTTGGTAAAACAACAACAACAACAACAACAACAACAACAACAACAACAACGAAAACAATAAAAAAGTAGAGTAAAAAAATCCGCAAGTGGGATGTGAAGATACCAAATGTTTTTAAGACAGACCAGCCCACCAGTATCATGAAAATGAACAGTGAATTAGCACTGGAAACAAGTGGGATAATCACACTTTTTTGTTTTGTTTTGTTTTGTTTTTTTTAATTTCTTGAGAAAAAATAAGATTTTAAGTTTAAGTTTGGATTCTTAGTCATATAGTGGTATTTGCTGCTCCATGCAAATTTAAAACATTTACGAAGTCTGCTCTGTCAATTCATTTTTCGAGTAGATTCCCTGTGAGGCTCTCGTTTGTGCAACAGGGTAGGGGTTAATGGACCAAACCTGGTGGATGAATTATGCTCACATGGAGCAACAAAAACCACCTTGTGGGTAAGCATCCGATCCATCACTT
The DNA here is from genome assembly GCF_902150065.1 of Myripristis murdjan. NCBI lineage: Eukaryota > Metazoa > Chordata > Actinopteri > Holocentriformes > Holocentridae > Myripristis > Myripristis murdjan. Next base: position 25,382,641 of record NC_043994.1, read on the forward strand.
TAACACTGAATGTGACGCTAAACGACTTGTTGAGATGGACATTTTTTTTTTTTTTTTTGAGTGCTCACATGAACTCATCCAGTCCAACATGAAACCAATCACACAACAATGGAGGCGGACAGCCAGGCTCTGCTTGCCGTGCCTCACCTCACTTGTTCAGTACCCATCCAGCTGTGGGGAAGCTGAAATCAGTCTGCGAGCCCATCGAGGTGGTGAAGATTTAATCTGCAAACCCCTCACACTACCAGATAATCTATGCCGACTGGCTCAGACCAAGCATCCAATTGGCAATTCCCATCCAATTGTCCTGATGTACAAATCTGATGTAAATCACTCCTATAATCCTCCAAACCTGTTTGCGACTGCAGCGACCCAGTTTCCCCTTGGGGATCATCAAAGTTTCATCTGATTCTATCTCATCTCATGTCTCCCACTGAATTTGAGTGAATTAACTCTTCACTGCATCCTTCCTTTGCTCTTACTGTCTCTGGGCATGATGGTAGCACCACTTCCTGGAGGTGAGCGAGGACCTCCAGACACTGTCATGCCCAGAGAGAACAAGCACGGAGGAAACATCCATCCTCTAAAGTGAAGACAATAGCAGTGTCAGCTTCCCAGAAAGGCCTCTCGAGGGTTTGTGAATGGCCCTATTCTTAGTCCTGCTAACAGAGCACTGAAGCCAGGTTCCTGTCGTTCTTGATGGTGCATTTTATCCAGAGCAGGCCAGCTGTAGCCCCTCCACTCCGCTGGGCGCCTCTCAGCTTTGGGAGAGTGGCAGTGCCAATGCCCATCAGCACTGCACATCAGTCACAGCATGCCCCAGATTCACACATCATCTCCACTTCAGAGGGCTGGCCGACTGCGAATGCTTGTATCTGCACGTGTGTGTGTGTGTGTGCGTGTGTGTGTGTTGTAGTTGTTTGTGTGTGTGTGTGTGGGACAGAGAGAGAGAGAGAGAGGGAGAGTTTATGTGTGTTTGTGTGCATAAAATTAACTAACTGAAGCAATTAGAGATTTCATGCACATCATCTATGCATGAAAGCGGCCCGACACAAACAGACCCAGTGTGTTCCCACCACCTGGAAAGTGAGGAAGAGCTGCAATTATCTTTTTCCTTTGTGGCGGAAAACCGATTCAACCTGTGGACTCCAGCAAGTCAGATTCCAGCTCGTGCATATCTCAAGTGGCATACCAATCACACAAAGACACACACACATATGCACACAAAGCACACACACAGAGCTCAAGGACACTTGAGGAAACTTCCACTGACACTGAGCAATTCTAGCCATTACACCCAAACATTATTCCTTCAATTAAAGGTTAAATAGATTTCTTGACCCTGCTAAAATACCCTTAGGATTTGGAATCAGATTTCCATCTCCATTAGTTTAATAGTTATGGAAAAAATATATATAATTGTTCAGTGGCAGAAATCCCAGATCTAGTGCACCACCAAAATCTAATCAATCTGTTCCCTGAATTCAGTGTAAATCCGTTCAAGAGGTTTTTGAGATATACTTCTGACAGACTAAATAATGAGAGAAAATATAACCTCCTTGCAGTGGAAAACAAAGATATTCTGATGGTGGAAACGCTGTACATTTTCAACTAGCTCTCGTTTCTGCTGTCACGGACTTTTTTGAGACAATATTCATCAACTCGAACAGAGCGAAGCAGCTGAAAGGCAATTAAACAGATAAAAGGAATAAATAAGAAGAGAGGAGCCGTGGTTGGATGAAAAGAGAATTGAAATATTTCCCTTGTCATTTCTTCCCTTTGCACAGCCTGTGTCCATTTAGTATTGATGTGTAACTGTCAGCGTTGATCTTAAAATACATTCCTCTGATGAGATTCCTGCTTTTTTTTTTCTTTTGTTCCATTCTAGCTTTTATGGGTACAGCTCCAATGTTGCTGCATCGCCAACGACCAACACAACATATTTAAAATGTATGATTAAAATGTTTTATGAGATGTGTAATAAAGGTGTGGTTTAGTGCCATGCATTTGTTAACATGATGTGTTCTGTTTCCTGTGATGTATCCAGAGAGAGAGAGAGAGAAAGAGTGAGAATGCAAGTGAGCTTCAGAGTGCCTTGGGGCAGTAGAGCTGTCAGCCTGAAATGATGCACAGCTTTCTTTAAGGGACAGATATTTATGAGACACTTTTCTGCCTGCAGCAAGATGAGGCTTTGTAGTAAACAAATGATTTTTCTGTTTATTAAAGTACAAATCAAAAGACGACTCAATGCTGAACTCAGAAAACCTTTGTTTTCTAGTCATGCTTTGTGGGTGAGGTACATTACGTACATTTCCCATCTACATGCATGTATTTTTGTTCTACCTCCTACTATCTTTGTACACATCTCGGCTCCGCTGTCTCCCAGCTCATCTGAATCTATGACTGCATCCTCCAGCAGTTGTTCCTCACCCCTGCAGAAATGTTTCTGAGTGAAAACATGATGTTAAAGAAAAACTACACTGTGCACAGTGAGCAGTAAGTTGGGAATACTGAATTTCTTCCATACGCATATTTATCTATTTTTATATTTTAGCCAGATGGACTGAGCAAAAAAGCAGAAAGTTTCTGCTTTCTAATCTAAGAATTTGCTGCAATTAGGCCTATAATTTATCCCACTCACACTGAATTCATCATATTATCGACTATTCTTACATCCGCAGAGCTTTTACATATCCGTTCTTTGACCTGACAGCAGATTAGTTCCTGGTGGCTCAGTGGCTTCAAAAACAGGATTATGTGAAATCTTAGCCAGGGCTCCCAGTCGGATCAGCAAAACTGAAAACCAAAAACTTAATCAACATATATAATGTTCCAAAACAGAAACACTACGTAGCATTATATATAACCTTTTTTTTTTTTTTTTTTTTTGTTCTATCCAATATTTGATAAAAAGCTGAGGGAGTCTTCTGTGCTACTATTTTCATTTGATGTCCAAACTCCCGCATGGCATGCATTTCTGCATCTCGCCTTTAATAGATGAAGCCATGGAGTAACGCAACACCTAGTTCCCTTGGTAACGTGTTTTGTTCAGTGCCAGGCCATAAGAAATTTCTGTGTGTTGTATTCAAGTGAGGTACAATGCCTGAGTAAGTTATTCCAACCTTTATAATAATGAATGCAACCTAAAAGAAACCATGTTCTCTTTCCAACTGACCTACATTAACATTTTTCTTCAAATTATTCAGAAGTGAAACTTTTTGATAATGATTATTTTGAAAATAAATCCAAGGAAAGCTAAACATGTGTTACTTATTTTCTAGCCCAGGCCTCTATAATAATGCATTTTGTGCTTATTGCAAAAATGCATGCACAGAGAACAAAATTAACCTATTAATTGGCTTGTTTTTGTTTTTTATTTTGCTCTAACCAGTATAGGAATGTTAGGACTAAGTAAATCTAACCCTAAAATAAATCTATTTTTAAAGCCTGATCTTAGCTATCATGTTATTATGGTAAACAGCAAACGGAAGTGCAAGTGACTTGAGGATCTCTCTTCATCCAATAATATTTCACGCTACGTCCATCATCCTCACACTCTGACAAGCCTCACAGAGGTTATTTTATTCATTCACCATTACGCTGTCACTACTCATCCTTTCACCGTGCACATTACAGGTGTAGGGAGACTTTAAGAGGAAGCAGACGGTCATGACAGAGCGAGAGTGCAATGTCGCCTTCACTATAAACTCAATAAACCCAGAGTTATAGGCTGCCAAGCGCGCTGCTGTAATCAGAGGCAACATCAGAGTAAAATATATACAAGAGGGATAGGCTGATAAAGTTTTCACACGTTCCAATTAGTTGAAAAAATCCTACAAAACAGTGTCTCTGATGTTTCAATACAGCGCGGCCCTTAGTTTTCTGGTAATCTGTCGGTGTAATTCCGACACCCAGTCATCATGTTTTATGGGCGGGCTAGGCAAGAGAGGCAGGAGGTAAGAGCGTCTAATAACAGCAGCCTGTGGTTCAGGTTCAGATACAGACTTTATTCTGCACATGTAATTGATGAAAGGATCTAGTCTGTCAGATCTCAGGCTGGAGGTTTGTTAGACGGCAACCTCGGTGTGAAACTGGGAGAGAGGAAGGCAGGTTGTTGCGCTGCAGAGATAAAACCAGAAACAGAGGTTTGTAACCTACAATGAGCTATTGTACTTGTTGAATAATTGATGTTGCTCTGCCTTTAAGAAGCAGGTGGAGGCACTCGTGACAACTCTGTCTAATCCTCACTTCTTCCTTTTTCACTCCATCCTTTCCTGTGTGGTTTCAGTCGCCCTCCTTTTCTAACATGGACAGACAGACCAACAAGTGCACAGGAAGATATGTAGTCACACACACACACACACACACACACACACACACACACACACACACACACACACACACACACACATAGAAACACATCCAGCAACATGCTCAGAGACGTGAGCACCCAGTGTCCCCTGAGTCGGTGTGACTGTGAATAGGCTGACAGGTAATCCTCTGGTTTCTAATGTTCCCCAAGTCACTCAGCTGGAACAGATTGAATTTTGGGTTCTCTGCCAATGAGAACTTCTTAACCCGGCTTCTCACAAGCTGGATCCTCAGCCTGGGACCTGCATTTTTTAGGGTACATGCATGCAAGTACAAATGTCACTTAATGGTCAAAGCTCAATATTTGAAAACCTTAGATTGGGGTATTGTGAGGTGACCAAGCCCAAATGAGGACAAGCTTTGAATATTGCAGGACTGGTGAGTAATAAGCAGCAGTACATTAGTTATATTTTTTAATATAGTCTGACAAGGCTTAAAATTAAATTCAACCAAATTAGATTCAAAAGCAGGCCTAAAACACTACTCACACAGTGACACAGTGCAACTTCCATTAAAATAGTTGAATGTCATAAATAGAATTGTTACTGCTGCTATTCCAAATGATGATGATTTTCACTGGATGAGACACCAAAAAAAGCTCAGCTGGATGAAAAAACTTCACATGTAACATCGGCCTAATAATGTAACAGGCTAATATAGACTGCAATATAAATCAAATGTTATACTATCTTGCGTTGCATCATGTAGTTGTTAAATGTTTATGTTAGTGTCCTACTATATCTAACAGACATCTGAAAGATATGTTTCATTCAAATTTCATTTTAAAAAAGGCAGGCAGCAGCCATGTCAGCTCTAGATGTCACTCAACTTTTATTTGCCGCAATATTAACACAGTTTTCAGTATCGATATCATATTAGCTTCAGTGTGAAACGGCAGTATTTGCAGGGTAAATCTGGCACATAATTGCTGTTACTTTTGTTCCATTCAGCTGGTTGAGAGGCCACCGTGTCACAGTTTTCAAATGGCAAACTCTGAAATTGACGCTTCATTTCTCATCCACGCCACTAGACACTTCACTAGTGTATGCCAGATATTAAAAAACACTAAACGCTAAAACGACACAAATCTAAGCACAAACAGTGCTCACTCATGCCATTATAAATGTCTTTTTGATGGTTTTGAATGTCACAGGATCACTGTCAGCACTAGAGGTGTTTTGGATTTGTTGTTGGTGAGCTATGTGTGTGTGTGTGTGTGTGTGTGTGTGTGTGTGTGTGTGTGTGTGTGTGTGTGTGCTCATCTCAGCATCACCCTTCCAGATTGGTCCAGAGCGCTTGATAATCACAAAATATTTATCTTCCATCACTGTGCTATTCCCCTGCTCACTCACTCTCCTCCTCTGTCTAATGCACACAGACACACACACACACACACACACACACACACACAGGCATGCATGCATATACGCTCTGAGACTCTGCGCCACTGAGCCCAGCACGTCATGAATGTGGACAGTTTTCAGATTTCACATGACAGCAGAGGGGACACAACTTTTTCACAAGTTTGCATACATGTTTCATACATACAGACACGCAGAGCAGCAGGATGATGAATTCTGCCAAGGCTCATCAGTCATGGAGTTCAGACTTTGGGTGGGAGAATAAGGTTGGGGGAGGGGGGTGTTTAAGCCGCTGCCTGAATGGAGCTGAGATAAACCCCCACCATTCTGTGGCAGATAACGCCTTCATCCCACAGTTCTGCAGATAACTGATAAGCCAAGTCCATACAGAGCAGCACCTTAGCGATTAAACTTTTACCCTCGACACCGCATTAAAAAAAAAAAAAAAAACAGATATAGGACGGGATCATGTTCATAAAAATGAATCCTATTCCACACCTTACATCCATTTTGGGTAAAAGAAATCATTACCTGGAGGCTATCACCCAACATCTCTCAAATATAGATGTTTCAGCCTCTAAAAATGTCAACCTGGGATATAACTTACCTACAGCCATCATTTTTTTTCTTGTTCTTTCTCTGAGAATCATAATTTGCCTCAGTTTTGTGCTGTCAATCAGTCCGCTCGTGAGCTGGTGTCACACTGGCGGATGTGTCATTTTGCAATGAAATTCCTCAAACACACCATCAGCGGTTCTTAAATGACAGGTTATGAAATGTAGAGATGATTTTTCTTGACGTGAAATTTATTTATTTTTTCACCGACAAGTGGATCAGGCAAAACATTGCATTTTTTTTTTTTTTTTTTTTACAAATGAGGCCGTGCTGTGAGTCGGGAGGATCCTGCTGTAAATCAGCAAATAGGGCTGGGAAGGCATCTCTCACAACCGGACAAACACGCAGACAAATAAACAAACAGATAACAAAAAAAAAAAAAAAAAAAAGAATTGACCAAGCAGCTCCCTCTGCACGCTCGCTGGTCGGTCATGGTGAATCTTACACTGCCCCATGTATGCTCAGTTATGCTTGGCTTGTCTCCACACTCATCTTTGCTTGTGTGCGTATGCATATTCATCACTACTTTTTGTAGTTTTCTCCTTAATGGCTTCTCGTCTGCACAGCCCACCCTCTCTGCCTGCCTCTGTACACTGATGTCTGTGCACAGGAAACTGTTTCTTCCACGTCTTGTTGAGGGATTTTTACAACCATGCTGTGGGTGAGAAACATATACGCCGTTAGATTTTTCACCCCAGCATAAACTTGCACACACACCTACAGCAAAAAATATATATATATCTATATACCCACTTCTTTTTGATTAAACTTAGTGGCATGATCAGAGTCTATTGCTGCTTTAAGGGCATCATTAGAGAAGTGAGTTTCAAACAGCACAGAGTCTTTTTGTCAAGATCAATAAAGGTTATATGCTTTTGTTAGAGCACTGTTAGTTGGTCCCGATGATACTGTGTTAAAAAAAAAAAAAAAAAAAGAAAAAGAGAAAAAAACAAACGTGGGTGAACTATGATCTGCTGGCAGAAATCATCAAAAGGCAATCATCCAATAATATGAACTTAAAACAGCTAAACTTTTTGAAAAAAAGCATAACCTTTGTTTATTTTCTTTAAAAAAACACCATGTTCATATTTGATACTACTCACCATTATGCAGACTGTGAATTTACCTCATAAAGGCCTTCATATCACTCTGAAAAGGAAATTCAAAAAGTTGTTAAAATAAGTTTCGGCAGGTTAACGCCCCAGCATGTCTCTGGTTGATTTTTTTTTTTTTTTTTTTTTTATATATATATATATATCTTTAAAAGGTGTAAAACAGTGTTACATGAAGTCCAGGCTGACAGTGGTGGGTAAAAAACTTCTTGAAGGTGATGAGAAATCGAAATTGTACTTTTGGACTTTTGACAGTTTTGTAAAAGGTTAGCGGTACGTAACTTTAAAGTTTACCGGTGCTGACAGTGCAGAAGGGGTTTGTTGAAGAACTGTCACTTAGCTGCCTTCAGTCCTCCGCCCGAGAAACAGCACCGGCAAAGAGGAGGATAAAAGAAGGTCCTACGGAAGCTTAACCCTGCTGATTCAAATGGGAATATCAGCTGAGGGCAAAACTGATAATACCAAGGATGAACCTTCTGTACCTCTGAACAGTTGCTGTTGATGGTGTTAGTCTTTAAAAATATCTACATTACAATTTAAACAACTTATGCAACCCGTACTGTATGACGCACTATTGCAAAGACGTAACATGCTTCACAAAGAGCAGATCACTTTTGTATGAAAAGTTATTTCAACATCTGCTGTTTAATGCTGAATAAATAAAGAAAGAAAAAGAAAGAAAGAAAGAAAGAAAGAAAGAAAGAAAGAAAAGTAAAGTAAAGTAAAGGAAGAAAATAAGAGATGATTCATATTTCAGCCTTACATGCAGATCGAAATTTTGGTTTGTGCTTAAGAAGATGTGTGGGAGGAAAGTCAAAACCAGGGAGAAGTAGGAGTAAAGAGAGAGAGGAGTAAATTTGTATATAAGAAATGTGTAACCAATAAAGTCACAAAACATGTAATAGAATGAAAAGGCTCTTCTATCGCTACCACGCTGAGGTCAAGTATAGATCTTAGAGAAACTTGTCACACTGTATGCTATATGGCAGCCACTTAATAATGAGAAGGAGTTATACGGTTTATAAGGTTTAATTCAGTATTTAATGTGGCTTTGTGTTGGGTAGCATATAGCAGCTCTGGGTCTAGTATTCTGTGATGCTGGCCCACACTTCTCCATTCAGTGCTGCTGCAGAGTGTGGACCCAGCCGCCACCCACCAGCATTATAAAACATTTCTCTAACTCATACTTTCTCCAACTCCATAGATTTAATCGCACCCGTCATCAAGCGTGACTCATGGGTCAGCAGCAAACAGAAACTCTGCACAACTCCTATATTACAACCTCATAATGATTAAATGCTTTGAAACTTTATTTTAGAACAAAGTCTCCGAATTCAAATGTGAAAACTCCCATGGGCTTTGAGTAGTTGATTCACTGACCAGCATTGAGCCTGAATCAACACACCAAGAAGATCAACAACGCCGGCTTGAAATATTATCCTGTCTGTGATTTCTATAATTTCAGTTTATATTTTGTCCGATGCAGCGTGCAGCAGCCACGACACAGAAGGTCATGGAGGGCAAGTTTTCGAATCCAGGTGTATTGTTCTTCAAATATTTTACTGTGTTACCGTGTAAAGATTTTTTTTTTCTTTTTGACAATATGGATAAAAAACACAGGCAACATTTTAAAGATGCAGCATGTAGTGTTCTCATGAAATTAATTGTGATTAATTGTGACAATTAATGTAAAGGGGGGATAAATGATACCACAGCTGGTGGCCTCACTTTTACACCAGTGATAATTTTATGCTCAAAATTAAGACCACACTGATATCAAATGCATAGCTAACTGTCACAAAGTGGATGATGCTGAGCACAAATAAGCTCCGTGTGATTTTTCCAACAGTGTTTCAGTTTTTCCACCAGCCATCGTGAGAAAATTTTAGCTTTTAATCATCAGCTCTGGAGGGAAAGAACCCATTTCCTGTTTTGTGCTGTAAAGCAACGCAGCAGGATCCATGCAAAGTTATCTTACAATGCAAATCTCCTTGGTGTTTCTTTCTAGAGAATAATGAGTCAAATTAGGCAATTCTTTTTTTTATTAATATTAAAAATGGTATTGCAGCATTTTTAAGAAAAAGCCCTAGATTTATGCACACAAAAAATTTATGTATGTGTGGGAGTGCATGGTCTGTGCATGGCCCTGATGATTAAAAGAAGTTTTTTATGCTTTATGTTGTACTTTATTTTCTCCAGTTAATACCCACAGACTGAAATACTCTATCTCCAGGACTGAATCACTCAATTAAAACACCTACAAGTAGATATGTAACTAAAGACTCGTGGCTTTGTGTGGCGGATAGGGAGACAGGTCTTATTTCATTCTGCACGAAGTGAGCTGAACTTGATTGCGTACCAGAAAAGTAAATCATATAAAGTTTCTCAGTCCCCATCTGATGATTAATTGAAAAGGTTCCCTTGTGAGAAACCCTCCATTCTTCCAATCAAATAGTTTTGTCCTTTGCGAACTTTTGACTGTGCAGATTGATGCAGATCAATTTCTCGCTCTGAGCAAGCTGAATGAGAGCGCAATCAGTATTTAGCATTTAAAATCAAGGGACTAAGGCTGCTGTTCACTTTGCCAACAAATCCCTAGACCCGTCCTTTAGGGTTTATACTCCATCACTGACTTTGACTTTGACAGAACTGTGGTTTGTGTATTGATGAAGCAGACATGACAGAAATCACTGAATTTGGGCATATAGCACAGAACCCAGGGGGGATTTCTAGGAGCATGAAAGGTACATCTACACCAGTCAGCTCAGTGCTATTGATCTATTATGCATGGCGGTTTCTTCTTCAGCTGTAATTCATGCTGAGTTGGAGGCTTATTGTGAATGGCCATCTCATACATGCAGTGTTGATCATGTTCAATATTTGTCAGTCAATACATAGAGATTTTATTTATTCAAGCCGGAGCCCGGTCACACAGCAGATAGATGAATTAATGTACAGCACCCGCGGTACATGATGATGTGTGCCCATGCATACACACTGCACGGGCTCTTACTGCTGTCTGTATATATGAACAGATTAGATAAACTTACAGACTCTCAGTAACATCACTGGAATGAAGTTTCCACAGCAGGTTCAGGCAGAATGCGAATATGATTTTCACATTATCTCAGAGTGAGTCCTGTAGCAATCTATAATGAAGTCTGACCGACTCATCAGCCCGTGCCCGACATTTACACTGGAGGAAAATGAATCAGATTTGCAAAGCAGCAACTGCACTTCCTTGGCTGGAGGCTGCAATTAAGAGAGAGGCGTAAATGCACCTTGAGCAATGTAAAAGTAAATAAGTAAATAATAAACCCATTTCACAAGAATGGTTCATTTTGATTATGTCTTGTGGCTCTGGGGAAGCCAGGTAAACTCAGCAGAAAACATATTTTCTTTTTATTCCCCTCGGTCTTCCCAGTGTCTGTTACAACTCCACAAAAGAGACTTCTAAAACGACGGGTTTTGCATTCCTCCGCTGATCCATTAATTATGAGCCAATCTGATGACTCCTTTATTTGCCACTTGCCTCAGACTTCAGGCTCGTCAATTATTCAGAAATGTCGCAGTTTGTCAAAAAAAAGATACTAAATAAGAAAAGTAGGAGAGGATAAAGAATTTATTATTTAAGGCTCATGTTGTAATGAATTGAAAAATGGAGAAACGATAGCTGTGCACATTTTTGTTTCTCGCTCAGTTGGCGAGGAAAGATCGAGGTCAAGAGATCCTGTTTGAGAGATACATAAATTAAGTGAGCTACAACAGGGTCATGTATCTCAGGGCAGCCCTGTCAAATGTCCTCGTGGAGTTAAATTGAACTATTGTCCACAATTATTTCTGTGCACCATTTTGGCAACATCTGTGCAACTGGCATGTTAATGAGCCCTGTGCCGTGACGGTAGACACTAATGTGACTGCAGGTTTATGAGATCCTCATTTAAATACCATTGGGAAGAGAGAATGGTTTGAAAACACTGAGGGTGATTGACTGTTATGTTTTGCATCCCGAAGGGTATTGCAATGTTAAGTGATACTGGATGCCTACTGACTGTTGATGCATTAGATCCAGATTGAATTGACTGCTATAGTGCCACTGCTCATCCACACAGCGCTGGATGTATGCAGGTATAACACACATACTATACCTGTGATAAAGCACTGATCACGCACATGACGACAGGAAGGGAAGTCTTTCATTTCCAAAGTAAATAAACTCAGAGTACCAAATTTTGGTCTTCAGCAAAAAAGTCATGACAAATAATAATGCATTGTGTGCGTAATTGGAATAATTCATGTCAAAGGCGCAAATCTTTTTTTTTTCTTTTTCTTTTTTTTCCCCTAGGATGCAGTGTAAGGGTTGCTTTAGAGCACGTTTTAATGAGTAAACAGAAGAAATGACTTACAGCATAATCGATGGTGTGTGGGTGGGTTACCAGTACGCTTAAAAAGTCCACACTGAAGTGTAATTGCTCAGTGTCTCTCTTCACACTTCACACTTCACTTCTCGCTTCTCTGTGCCTCTTTACTAAGTCAGTCTTAGTGTCAACTCCGAGAACAGAGCCCAGGTTTTCCTTGTTATTTGCTATTTAATTGAAGCAAAGAATTGTCATATAGTGGGATTGAGTCAAGGGTATGAGACTGAACGGTGACTGACAAATTCTGAAAACAACTCAAAAAGTAATTATCTGCCGTTTGATTATTTATATCACCTAATCAATTAAATGTGTGGAATCGCATCTAAGCCTACAAACAGAAATTCTCTTGACGCCATGCTCAATCATGATTCTTCTGCACAGATTGGAGGGGCTGTTAACAGGAGTGTATCTATGTTCCCAGGGTCCTAAGTTCCCGGGGAACACAGCACCTTGGGAACATAGGACCCTTTGTCATGTTCCCATTATGTGCCCTATAAATGTGGGGAACACAGGACGCTGGGAACAAAGGAATGGCTCGCTGTTATCAGACACCGCTCGCAAATCACTGAGAAGTTCTCCACATCTGCATATCTGAAGGTGGTCTTTTCTTTTCTGTGCCCTCACCGTCACTTTTAATGGATTTGCATTCTTTACCAGTGTCATTCAATAAGCTTTAAGAGAGGAATATAATGGCAGAGACTTATCAGTGTACCAAAGCGAACAGCTGTCTGGGAGCAAGAACCATATTGATTGGTGTTTTCTTTGTCTTGTTACTCAGTAAGCCTCATTTTCATTACTTACAAGGCCAAGAAGGTTAATAGCCTGCATAAAAATATTCAAGGATTCAATTTTCAACCTTTCAGAAAAAAATTCAAGGAATTAATTTCAAGCTACAGGACAGCAGCTGCTGTATTGGAGGTAGCATGTTAAGAAAAGTCAGATTACTTTTTTGTACGCATTAGTTAAAAATGTGTTTTTCTTGCAAGCTGTCATTTATTATGTTGAAATAAAAATGTCATTATTACTTAACTAACTCTTTCATTTAATTTTATTTTCATTAGCACAAACTTAAAAAAGGAGATGAAAGGAAAATCCCTTGGAATCTCATTACTGTTTTAAACCCAGGGCAAAAGTCTTGCATTGCACTTTAAAACTAGGAGGCATTCAGAGTGTGTAAACCTCTGCTTGCCTTGAACAACTCTTTACCTTGCTATTATACTCAGTGCTATTATGACTGTCATTGAAATTTTACATTTTCTTGACCATGCATAAACACTTTTTGGATTTGGAATCAAATCAAATCTCTACCTTTGTAAACTTCATAGTCCTAGCTGAAAAAAGAGTCTAATGACTGAAACCTCAGATCAGAAACTTGTTCTGTCCACCAATTATTAACCAATTTTAAACTAAACTAATTAATGGATGAAAACATTACCTCCGCGGTGTGGGTAACATGGACAACACAGCTGGCAGCACAAGTCATATTGCTGTATTATGTTTTTGACGCGGGTAATGCAAAGTATCCTGACGTGTTAATGTGCTCAAAAAAAGAATAACTTAGTAAAATACCTCGTTGCCTTTTATTAAATGCAGTGACTGATTACTTTTAAAGACATAAGAATCTAAAATACAGAATTTACGGAAAACATTTTGGATGTAACAACTACAGTATCATGAAACTGAGAATTGGAGGTCCTTTCTATACAGAGAGAGGGCTGTTGGTTGATTTCTCCTGCGGCGTTGTTCAGTTTTTGTTCTTCTGACTTTATGCAAACCCAATTTGATTAATAGCCTTCACCTGAACCTGCTGTGTTCCACTTGGCTCATCAAATGGTAGTAATAGTATCTCCAGTGTTACATGCACAGGCTTCTGTCTGGTGTAACATATCTAATAAAGGATTTTCCCAGTGCAAGAAAACAAAAAAAGAGGTTTTAATGGTGTGTGGTGTCTCGTGTTTCAGCAGCATCTGCTCTCTTTTGCAATACTACAATACTGACTCTAAATGATAAGCTTATCAACATGATAACCATTTAGCTAAACAAAATAATTTCCCTCTCTGAATTGAATGTATTTCACCTTATCAGCAAAACATATTTTCATGAATTGTACCTTTAACCTTGAAGTTATACATTGCAACTGTCATACAAAATGGAAATTAATGTGCTTGATTTGTCTTCCACATTAATATAAATTTCTCTACCATGTTGTTTTACATATTACAAAGATCATTCTTGTATCAAAGGCCAACACAGTAACATAATTCACAATAAAATTAAACAATGCAAACACAGTGTGCAAGTGGCATAACCTGCATACAACATATGGATGTGTACTTAGTATACCAAGTTATATCAGCTCAAGCAAAGACATATATGCTCAACATGCTGACAAATATGTATAGGCAGCATTTCCAGTGATGTTACATAAACATTACATACAACTGCAACTAATCATTGAAAACAAGTCTGACTACAAATAATAGTAGTGGCATCTGTGCTCTCCTGTCTGACTAGACCCCTCTGAACTAACCACAGTGTTCACACACTACCATACTGGCTTCCTCAAGTGTATGTTATCTATGCTAATGAATGAGCCTGCTAATATAACTACAGCTTCGCACTGGACAAAATAACTGGACAAAAACACCAAAAGAGAAGATAATACGGTGAGTCAGCTGTGGCGTTGCACTGGGCACAATTACATGTGTGGGCAACTTTTCCAGCAACTCCTTCCAGTCATATTTCTCTTCGTCTTGTCTCGTCTTTAAGACTCCGCCAAATCGACAGCAGGGTCCGGTTGAATCTCTCCACCTGTCCATTTCCCTGCAGGTGGTAGGACGTCGTGTGTGATACTTGGATGCCTGAAAGATCTTTCAGTCTAGGAAGCCAAACTTAAGCGAGTTGTCACTGAAGATTTCGTCACCCATGGTCTTGGCAGATTTGTTCCTCATGGCGTACACCTATGCCGACTTGACAAAATGGTCCATGACTACAAGAATGTATTTGTAGGCGTGGGTAGGTGGTAGGTTTTATGGTTGGTTTACTTGGTTTCTTGTTCTTTACACCTTCACATATATTGGTAAGTACAAGTATGATTGATTGATTGATTGATAATGAAATGCTCACTGTCTTCATGCATCTGCCAGTAAAGTCCATCCACTTCAAGATGGGCTATGTTTTGTTGTAGCTCTTTAAATATCATGGAGTAGTAGCCCTTGGCAGCGATAAGGTGCTCCCGCTGGGACGTCCTAAGTCACAGAGTACCATCCACGTCGATGTGGTTTTGTAACCAGTGGTTCAGGAGATTTCTTGTGGCAGGGTGTTCCTCTTTAATTTCTGATAGATCATGGCACAAGTTGTCACAGAATTGTTCACAGATGGACTACTTTAGCTCTAGAAGCTCCAACTTCCCAGAATGAAGGTGGTAATTCATGATTACATTGATCAGCTGATTCTCAACTACCTGGTGTTGGCTGGATCCACTGAATGGGAATACAAGATAACAAATGGCCTGTCTTTCTTTTGTTTTTCTTTGTTCTGTTTTCTGTGTTTCTGTTGTGGAAGTGCCATGGTTTGAGTGGTCACCAACTGTGGCTGGTGTTCTTTCTTTCAGGTTCTTGACACATGCCATCTTCACTGTATCCATAGTGTACAACTTTCCCCAAAACCCTCATGCACTTGAACAGTGCGCGTTTCTTTGAGGTCAGCTTCATGCCATGCTCTTGATAGTGCTGGAGCATTGCACGGATATGTTCCATATTGTCCTCAAACTGTGCACCAATATGTTGTTCAAGTACGGTAGGCAAATGGAGTCCCATAGACCATCTAGGCAGTGTTTCATGGTCTGTTAGATTTCTGCTGGGGCAGAGATGGGGCCCAAGGGTATTCCCTCCACTGGTAGAGGCCCTCAGGAGTTATGAACACTGTCAGTGGTTGGCTCTTTTTTTCAAGGAATCCCTGATGGTATGGCTTGCCTTGATCCAGGACCAAAATCCACAAACTTCCTCCCAACGCATCCAGCATGTCCTGTATCCTGGGGATAAGGTGGTGGTCTGGAAAGGATTTGTAGTTCAGCTCCCGTTAGTCACAGCAAAGGCATAAACTCCCATAGGGCAAACAAGATGTTAGGTTCCACCCTTTATTCAGCAGGTCCTGTATGTATTCCTTTACGTCATTGTGGAGGGGCTTTTGGACTGGCTTTTTATCTACCAGGCATGTGTCATGGGTGGTTGTATGCATCTTCATGCATTCATACATCAGGCTTCAATTAAAGCATGCTAATATATCACCTTTAATTCTGAAATATGCACCAGCACTTAATTGATAACCAAACTTTCCTGTACGGATTTTAGCTCAACTGGTGAGAAGAGCATGTCCTGGCCTTTAAACTGTGAGCCTACATGGGGTCAGATATTGACAGTGGTAACTTGCTTGGCTGGTTGGTAGAATGGTGAATGCTATCTCATATTTTTGCAGCATCTGTGCTCTCAGAGGAAATATTTTCCAATACTACGATACCGCGAGATGCCTCTACAACATAACTGTGAGACTAGAGTTGCACAGGCACATTGCTACTTTTTCTCATAAATATTCAATCGAGTACAATAGCATTTCCACAAGCCACATAATGCATTAATTAAATATAATACTGCAAAGACAAAAATATTCTATCTATATAACTGAGGTTTTACCCCACTGACTGAGGCCCTATTTCCCACTAACCAGCTACGCAAGTATAGCTTGCTGCTTTTGTGCTGCTCCTGGATATAAATCTATCCAGAATTATTTAACCAATCTATAGCAAAAAGGCAAGAACTAACAAAGTACTATTATCATCTGGATGGAGAAGTTTCCGCTTTAGCTAGCGATGGCATCATTCAAGAACTTTCTTACATCAGCTCTACTGCAACAAGCGTGTGAGCTCAACAAGTATTAGCTATAAAAACTCATTTTTATTACAGATATTGAATTTCAGGAACTCTCAGGTCTTGGTGGATAGTGAAGACAGTACTCAAGATTAATACTAAAGTCAGTCTCACATTCTGTTGATATGAAAAGCAACAGGCAGTCTTCAGCATATACACGTTTATTGGAAACACCCTAAAACAAGAGTGCAGCACAACTGATGCAGAACAGCACAACACACACCTCCACTGAGACCAGAAAGTAAAACACACACACACACACCCAGCTGCTTCCAGAGCACTGTGCAATCTGACTGCAAGTCCATTGAAGTATAAATTCACTGAACTGAACTTGGGATATAGTTTGTTGTTCAAACGCCTGCTGCTGCATAATGTAAGATTGTTAATTTGCATATAATAAGGGATAATGTGGTAATATCTATCTTCTGATAACAAGTTATATCTATTTAATATGATTATCTTCAAACCTTGATGTGTCGAGCATGATGTGTCAGATCCAGTGAAGCGGCTTGCCCCTGTGGCCCACACTTTCCTTCACAGCCACAAAAGCAGGCTCCAGTGATCAAGTTTTCACAAGATACATTAGGCTGCTTTGTTGTCTTCATGGACAAATATCACACATCTGCAGTCCTTTATTGTACATAAAGTATATAAACAGCAAAACACATTTCAAAGAGTTCTCAAGGCCAGACATGCTTATCCATAGAAAATAGTCTTTTCTCACAAATGGAACTGGCATGCCATAGACAATGATAGGTAAGCTTCTAGTCTTACACTCGTTTTTTTTTTTTTTTTTTCTCCAAACACATCTATTCATTTTATATGTTTTTTTTTTTTTGTTTGTTTGTTTGCCTTCAATCCTTGAAATGGTAAAATGACTGAAAAAAACTTCAGAGTAAAAAGCACTGGTTGCCCTTGAACATTTGATTGGAAAAACAAGAAGTGTCTATCGGCAATAATTTGATATAGTCTAATCTTTTTTTTTTCTTTTTTTTTTTTTTTTTAGCCTCTGACAACCTTTTTTTCTGTAGAAAAGGATTGAAGAGCTTTGTTTCCAAATGAGACATCCACCATTTGAAAATAAGTGACATCTACTCCTACAACATTATTTATAGCACCAAATGAAAACAAATTATGGAACAATTAGACATAACAGTGGCTAACGTAAGCTGTTGATAAGTTGGTTTTACTTTTGCAGACAGGATACTCCACGATTTATGAAAGTTGTTTTTTTCCTCCACACAAAATGCATCTAGAAATTAATTCTTCAAATGTATACCATCTAAAATGAAAAAAAAAAAAAAAAAAATGGCAAAGTTGAAACATCTGGTGGCTCAGTGAGGCAACCATAAGTCCATAGAATATAATGTATGTATGTAAATTCATCCCAAATCTGCCTCTTGATTTCAAAATGGTAGAGTTACAGATTTCCACAGCTTTTTCAAAGCACCAGACTCCTCTGAAATCAGTTAACATTTTACTCTCCGATGAAGTCCCATTAAGTCCCGTCACAGAGTCTGATGTCCAGAGCGTTTATCCAAGGGCGATCCGCTGAAGATGTCTGGAAAAGTTCACTCTTCGTACAGTTTTGTTTTGTATTGCACTGGTGTGGCATAGACTGTACCATACCAGAGGACTCACATACACTGACCACACACATACATGCATGCACGCACTCATACACACGTACGCACATGCACACACACACACACACACGCACACATACACACACACGCACACACACTCTGTAAAGAAGCTGCCAATGGGCTGCGCTAGTGGTAGAGGCTTGATCGTGGCTGATTTGATTAAGTGATGTTGTAATGAATTCTGAACAAAGAGAGAGAAGCTTCCTAGTCTGCGCCTGTCTTTTGTAACAGCCATAAGCCTAATCGTGCCCAGAATCACAGAGACGCCAGCTGAGCGCTTGCAAGGTGCAGCTGACTTGTCTTTCTTGATATTTGTTACATTATGAAGCATTTACAAAGTTATTAATTCTCACTATTCTGCTGTCTGTTGATAGTGGCTATGCCTAAAAATGTAAAAGGTGGCATGATGATTGACATTATGAAAAGATAAAACAACAAAATACATTTGTAAGATTTGGTTTACTGCTGAATTCAAAACATGCCATTTAGATGTTACTCTCGTTATCGCCTGTGTTTTGTCCCCACTGCTTTTCAATGTGTACCTATAATCTTTGTCTCCTTGTGCTGGGTTAGAGGTAAGCTGAGGTTGCACCTTATCCTATTAATGTCACAGCAATGATACAAATTTACAAAAACCAACCATAACCAAGGGTACAAAGTCATCCATCATTTTGGATAAAACAGATGAGAGGCTACAAAGTGCTTGGTTGATGACAGGGAACCTGTTATCTAGATATGTGTCTTGTCTCCCATAATAGAATATAATAGGGTGCATACAATCTGAGCAGAAGAACGCTACAAATCTTTGGTGTCTGCTACAGTTCAATATGGTGTCCCTTAATTAAGGCTTGGAATATGAAGGGCTAATGAAAACGAAATGATTGAAAACATCTCAAAAATGCCATCCTAGTTCAGGCCTGCCCTCTCCTGAATGTTAGATTGTCTATTTGTGAGGCTACAGAGGGCTGAAACCCATTTGCAATGCTCGGGCCGTCTTTGGGTCACCTCATGTGTTCCTATTGTCCTCACAAGCAGCACAGGCTAACCCGCCATAATGAGGATTAATGCAGGATCAGATTGGAGTTTATGCTTGCCCGGACACACTTCCACTAGTACCACCTGCCTGTTATTGATTGCACTTACTGCGCTGCAATTTGGGTCCAAATCCCTGCACAACCTGTGTGCACCTATGTTAAATAAAAGGATCGAGAAAACAAAGGTTGATGGTGACAAGGGGAGGCAGAGAGACAGTAAAAGGGGGAGGGGGACGGATTTTAGTGAGGCAGGATTGCACTGGAACAGCACAAAGGCCCAAGAGAAGGAAGGAGATGGAGTAATGAAAAAAATGGAGGGAAGGGAGAAAAGTAAGGAAGAGACCGGGGAACACTGAACGCTGTCCTTGTCATGGGCCAGCGATTCTCTCCAAGAATATATTGGTTCTATATTTATCATTATGTTGCCACTGACAACCGGGAATCCTGAAAGGCAGAGGAGGAGGGAAGAATATAGTGCCATTGAGTAATTGAGTCTTACACCAAGTCTCGGGCCTCCACTGAAAATGCCGCTTAAACAACTAAAGATCTAAAGAAACTAAAGAACTAAAGAAAAACAGACAGAATGTCAATATATTCCTGGCACCACCTTCCACTGAATCCCATCAATCATTCAGAACGGTGACACCTGACATATTGTATTGTATTAAATAGCTCAATTGCTGTGTATCATGGTTTGATTGCTGTGACATTTCATAGGATTTGGGGTCGGCCCACCTCCCTTTCCAAACCCCTTGAGAATCCAACATCAAACACACCGCAGCATTAAAATACCAGCTAACCCCCATTTCCCACTTAGCAGACGGGGAGGAATTTCACTGGCAACATTTTTACGCGCACTCGCCCCAGCAAATCCTCCTTCACTTCATTTCACAGCCATTAAAAATTTCCTTAAACAAAGACAATTTTCCTCGAGTTTTCAACATGTTTTTTTTTTTTTTGTCTCTTCTCTCTCAGCAGTGGCGTCCCACATTCCTAGACTCTTCTCATACATCAAGTCTAAATATAGACTAGCACGGCTGCTGATTCAGAGAGGGTATAACAACTAAACGGAAAAGGATGTAGGTGGTAGAGAGAGAGAGGGACAGAGAGAAAGAGATAGAAAGAGAGAGAGAGAGACAGTAGAGGAATGGGTGAAGTGCATTACTGTCCACTGGAATGTATACAAGTGCTAGTCAGTCAGTCACTGGGGATGGGTAGGAGGGCTTGGTGGCTGGGTGAATGTGGCAGGAGGGTCCTGGGTGGGTTCTAGTCATACGGACCCCTCAGTCAGACCCACCAAGGGCAGGGTGGTGGCGTTGTCGGTGGGCTGGGGATCGTCCTGGGGGTGCGAGGGGATGTGGGCAGCGGCAGCCAGACTGGCATAAGGCAGGTGGCAGTCCATGTGTAGAAACGGTGGGTAGTGCTGCCGGTAGCAGATGTAGGCAAACAGCAACCCAATCACTCCTCCGACGAAGGCATCTGCAGCATTATAGAGAGACATATATTTTAAGGCGCTGTATGCATCCACGGATAATTTTAGCTTATGTGGAGGTAGTGGAACCAACACCTGCTCCTAGAATGAACACAATTAATTTGGCATTATTTTAGTATCCTATTCCTGGTAAGCATTTCTTTTTGTGCCTGCCTGGTTGAGGGGGTGATGAATATAAAGAGAAAGAAAAGGCTATAAATCTGTTGCACTGACTGCTGGGCTAAAAATCTTGGATCTGACTCGCTTTCGGACAGGCCGTCTCTGTCACTGTTCACCTAAGCTGAACAGTCCTGCATTATATGTGGTCCCTTTAAGCTATAATATGTCTCATAATGTCACCCTGCCATGGCAAATAATAAGACTATATTGCTTGGTATAGATCATTATGGCATGGTCAGCAAGTAGTTGGGCCTGCTGAGTTTTCTATAATATCAAATCACATTTTTCAGTATGTCATACCATGATATCCACATTTTCTCCTTCTGGGTGAATTGAAATACAATACAACATTGATTTCTACCAGTCAGAAACCATATAATGCATGACCTTCCTTTTACATTGACTTATGTCAACTGAATTTAATACAGTGTGACTTGATGCAGTATGTTAGCATGGTGGCCTCATCGAGACAGTGATTGGGAGCCCAGGCTTTCGTCCCTGAGGATAGAGCGCTCCTCCACAGAGTGCAGGGAGCTGCAGTATATTAGTATCCATCAAGCATGGCTCAGCAGCCAGGCTAATGGGTGCTCCCAGCCTGGGTTTACTCTGAGTACAGATTGGGGCTCCTCAAGTTTAATGGGCTGCACCGCTGCTGCTGTTTGCTTACAGTTTATCTGGGGAGCAGACGTGGGAAAAGACTAAGTGGGACTCAGCAGGTGGTCATTTTTGTGTTGGAAATGTTTGATGTGCTTTTGATCTAAATTAATCCTGAATTCTTTATTTTGTGTATACCTTGCTCCCCGAGAACATATGGTTTTCTGGAAGTAATTAAAAGTAGAACTGTCATCCCATTACCACATCGTCTCTCCTCCCCACACACACACACACACACACACACATATCTCCCTCCCTCCCTCCCTGCTTTCCTCCATCCAAGCCTCATCCCACTTCTTTCTGATTCCATCTGAGGAACAGAGGGTTGAAATTATTCTTTTCTTCCTGGGCTGCATGCTATCTCAAATGCTACCTCGCTATCATCTGAGGCAGCTTTCAGGAAATCAAACCCACTCATCACACTTTAGCTCACCGCAAAAAGCCTTATTACCAAGTCTTTTCACTCTCACTGTGAGACTTGGGCGGGCAAACAAAGCAAGACTTACTGTATTTTGTTTATTTATTTATTTTTTTTTTACCGTTCCTTGGTTTGTCAGCCATTCTGATCACAGCACAAATTTGTGTGATTACAGCAGCATATGATTTGTAATGATGTGTGCATCACCCAGTGTACATCTTATAAATTATTAGCATAGTAATTATAAACCGCGTTCCGAACCAGGTGTGATTCAGACGGACTTCTGCACAGCAATCTTTCAAAGGCTGGCATAAGCAGATTTAACGCTCCATGTATGATGTGCAAGCTTGTGATTTCTTTCAAAGCGGCTCTGACTAATGTGGCAACATGTTATCCAATCTGCACTGTGTGTCCTGCAGTGTTTGAGATGGGGGACTTGCCTTGCCAGTGATGTTTGTAGTCGCAGGTCCGAGACAATGCGATCATCATAGCGCTGTAGAGGGGCAACACCATGGCACACAGACGCCAGCTACGCCCCCGGCCCTGCTCTGTAAAACACTGCAGCTTCCCCGCTAGGTAGAAGGAGGTGAAACCAAGGCCAGAGAATGCAACTGGGAGGCGGGGAACGTGCAGAGAAAGAGAAAAAAAAATGAAAAGAGAGATAGAGAGCACATAATCACACCATTGTATTTATTGTTACAACAGGACGTTTCACACAGTTTGTCTAATTTGAAATGAGTATTTATGTGGTACTTTATTTTCTACTTGAACCCCAGGCCAGTGTTGCACTTGTGACTCAGTGTTCCTCTTTTAAATACTTGAAACACATAAACTTTCTGTTTACTTGTTTATGCTTAAGCTTTTAAATAAGGGAGTGTGCTGAATGGGATTTCTGCTTTTGCTGCGGTATTGAATCAGCAGTGCCAGTGGTGGACAGTAACAAAGTGCATTAACTTGAGTGCTGCTCTTAAGTACATTTTTCGAGTATCTGTACTTTACTTCAGAATTTGTTTTTTTTGGAAACTTATAACTTTTACTCCACCACATTTCAAAGACAAACAAAGACAAACAAAGACAAATATTGTACTTTTGACTCCACTGTGTTTCTATGAAGGCTGTTGTTTCTTGTTACCTTTAAGCATAGCTTTGAAGTCAGCTGTTGAATTTTTTTTTTTTTTCTTTTTCAAAATGCCATTGGCCCCACGCTCTGTTCCTCACGGGAGGAAAAACAATCACACTACCCACTCTCAACCGAGTGTGATGTAAAAGCAGAAATACATCACTGCTTCACGAAAAAGCATGTGCAAGACTGCCGCCTTCAAAGTAAAACGCCCCCATTCCATTCGTTAGGCGCTTACCGAGAGTCACAGCGTTCTGTAAATGAATTCTTAAAACAATACAGCAATGCACTGATACTGAAACAAACATGTAGTTTTGAATACTTAAGTTGTTTTGTTTTTGAAAGAAAGCACTCTAGTACTTTAAGTCAAGTAAAAATTTGACTGAACTTTTATTTGCTGTGGATTAATATAAGAGTATTATCTATTCCTTGAATCAAGTAATGGGGTTGTATACTTTGTCCACCTCTGCAAATCAGCTAATGAGATCATAACATTTCACTGGTGTTGGTATCAGCTACCAAAATTCAGGTATAGAGACGTCCCAGAGGACCAGAGAGTTTGAAGGCAAAGCGAAAAACAAAAGCCCTGTGTGAAACTCAAAGGCAACTCGGCCAGTAGCCCGATGTGCTGAAGGGGTTCTGTCTCTTAGTTGATGGTGAGTATAAGAGCAGCAGCGGCGGTCTAATTATATGAATTAAAGGCGGTGTGATGGAACTGTAGAAGGTGGCGCCGAGACAGGGTCATTAGTTTACTGTCGCAGCATGCCGAACAGCACCCATCAGCACCCATCAGCTGCCCATTTGTCACTCGACCCCGAAACTGGCCACGAATACTAAGGAAGCTGGGACACGTGTGCAGCCTGTAGAGAGAGGAAGAGAGGAAGAATGGTGGGAAGAAAGAGGAGAAAGTCCAGCTGTCCCAGTGGCCAACCTACTGACAGAGAGCAGGGCTATGTGTTTCTGTTAAAGAATTTAGTGCAATATCTTGGATTTCTGATATATCACTCAGATAATTGCCTTTTATTAAAAACTAGTCAGTATAATTCACTCCTGATATGATGAAGTTTTCTTTTTATTTCAAAACTGATCCGTGGTAGTCTATGGGAAGGCCCTATGAAATGATTATGATGTGATATTTTCTTTGGATTCCCCAAAAGTAGGAAGAGGTTTCTATTGTTAGTTGTTGCAGATATTGTTGATATTGTGAGTTTTAATCTCACAATAGAATAAATTCTGTTTTAGAGGGCTTTCCAGAATTCAATTCTGAGGGGGGAATGTGTGCCCTTTTTTTTATATTTGTTGGGCATCAAAATGGGCAAACGTTAAGATAATGAATACTCATCAAATATTGATATTAAACAGATAGTGAATAATTGAAAGATAGTGCTTTCAATTTAAAGATACTTGCCTCAGCACAAAAGTATCAGTATTTGGTATCAGCCTCCAAAATCCCATATTGGCCAAGCCCTTTCCATTACTTATTTTGATTCAGTAGCACCCTCACAGTAGCAGCTTAGAGGAGAGAAAAGCTTGGCTTATCAGGAATGAATGAACACTGCAGGTAGTCTACAGCCCAGCTTCTAAGTTAAGAGTATTGTCCTTAAGTGACACCGTAGGCACTTCTCCGCCAGCGTGCATCACCTCTGGCTGATTTAATCCATGCAATATGATGTAACTCCATGCCATATGATACTATACCATACAATAGCATGTGATATCACACCACACAGCATCAAGGAAGCCATACTGTATCATAGCCTGCTCTGTTGCCTGGGGCACACACCGTATATGTGCATATAATGTACATACTCAAATGACAGCAGGGCAAAAATAGCAGCATATTGCACGGTGTGAAGGCAAAGAGAGAGGGAAAAATTAAGAATTGTATGATAAATTGCATTAGTCTAACTTTAAACAATAATCAAATATATATATATATAAAAAAAATACCTTGTATAACTGAATATCTTGGGGCAAAGATTATGTTTCTAGAATATTTCTATTTGTGGAACTTGTAGGACAGTGATCAGAAATGTGAATCGATTGTGAGTGTTGAGTGTATTATCTCTGTTGTTATGGACTCTGCTTATGGTTTGTTTGTAAGAAGAATGGCAACACATATGTGATGCAATGTGCCAATTAAATTTTCATCAAAGCAAAGTGTCACATAAATCTGCATGTTTTTGTAGGGCAGAAGCGTTCAGTGTGAAGGAGCAATAAACTTACATGAGTTATTTCTTTTAATGTTGTTCATACACATGTAATATGTTATGTTTGCACTGACAAAGCGACTCAACAGCTTGATGACTGCACTGAAAACAATGGTCATATGCAAATTACATGAGCCGGGACATTCTCAGTCTCCCTCATGCATCTTACTACGCACACACATTAACATAATGTATTAAGCCACTGTATTTGCATCAGTAGGATTATGCAATAGATGCCAATAGCAGGTTTAGAGAGTAACCGCTGAAGAATTTTCCTCAGAAGGCAGCAGACGTCGCAACAAGGCCATAGGGCAGAGAGGAGAAACATCACGGTAATGAGTGCACTTTATGCATTTTAAAAGCTTTGAAAAGTAATCCCCTTAAGACAAAACAGAGATGCCTAATGAGAGAGACGGGGCAACAAGCACAGTGCAGTTTCTTATTTCATCTTCAAACACACTCAAGGTTTGATCAAAAAATTTCTAGAGAACAAAAGATCAGATGTCAAGTGCTCAACAATGTAAAAAATGTCAAACTTGGTGAACTTCAGGAACTACAAGGCACTCTTAAAGAGCAGAAATCCTTATAACCAAAATAGGTTTACATCAAGCACCCTTGTGCTGGGGACAAGATTAAAGTCGAAATGCCTTTATTTCAAAATAGGACATAAAATACTGAGTGGGAATCATATAGCATTTTCAAAAGTGAAGCTTTCCTATAATGGAAGAAAATTAGACTGCTTTTGTGTGACATAACTGAATGTGTCCATTCGTCCTTATTTATGCATTTATGCTGAATCTGTATTTGATGGGAGCATCTAATGCACTGTTATTTGTGTGTCTGTACAACCAGGTAGATGCACTCAGACTGAACCCTCTCTCCAGCCACACCCTGAGGAAAATCCTGCATGGTCGGAGCCAGTCGGCAGTTTTATGCCCTAATTTAAAATGCACATTTTTTTTTTCTTATTTTACCTTCTTTCTCTGCAGAAGGGTGCCTGAAATAAACCTTGTATGTCTCACTTATTACTTTGTTCACAAGAACTGTGGGACGAAATGCTGTGATATAGCTTGCACTTACAGAAGCAAATGAGTAATCTGATTTCTGTAAAGACGACATGGCTGTATGTAGACATATGAGAGACAAAAAGCGGAAAAAAAGAGGGAGGATGGATTTCAAGATCTCATCAAAGCGATATCTGATGAATATCAAAACAGTCATTCCACTGAAGGCATATTTCGATACTATGATTATGATAACTAGACTCGATTACTGCATCACCAGCCACAAGGAAATGAATAAATAAATATATAAATGAGTCTGAGTAGTCACACGCAGTTAAAAATAGAAAAGAAAAGATAAGACAAAAAAAAAAAAAAAAAAAAAACCCAGGAGGAAATGAAAATCTCAAACCATATTTTGTGTGAGTCTGGTGTGTATGTGTGTGTGTGTGTGTGTGTGTGTGTGTGTGTGTGTGTGTGTGTGCTGGGAGGGGTTTGGGCTGGTGGTCCCTCAGGGTTAAGCGCAGGGCTCACCTAGCACGTGGATTACAGAGAGAGAAAGCAGCTGCAAGAAGAAAGGTAGAGGAATAACCAGTAAGGTGGAAGTTTCTTAGGTGAACATAAATAAACGAGTCTTGTTTGATTCCCTAGCATGGGAAGGCAAGATAAGGACTTACATTTTAGTAAAGATAACAGACACGCATGTTTTTTCCACAGAACGTCAATTTAATTACAGTTACAGAATTTACGTTTCTCAGTTTTAACGTGCTGTACATTTAGAGCGCTTCTTGCTTGGGACCATTTCAGGTGTGTAGTTGCTGCTTTGTTGTCTTTTTCAATTTAATCCAATCAGTGTTCGTGCAGCCACGAGTAAATTGGGACAACAAATGAAAGCACTTCAACGGGTCATTCATCTATTTGACAGAAATTTCATGAGTGAAGCTACTGCAACAACGGAGCAATATTGGAACAATGAAGCAACAGCAACGTAACAGGGTCGATGTTGGTATTTTCACAACTTTCCACAGGCAATTCTGAAATGTTGCCATCAGCCCAGATTTCCAGGAGAGCCTTCATTGTTATTCCACGTTTGTCCCCGACTCATTTTACATGCACTATAGCGTTCCTGTCTGGCAAGGAGCTTCAGGTGCCAACTTCCACCCTGCATTTTGGTTTGCCTTCCGTCAGATTACAGTGTCACTTGAAACGAACTGTACTGGAGTTCACTTGGGACCAGACTGAGCCCTGTCTCGCTCGGTGTGAACCAGATTTCAAATGCGTGGTCTCACCTCTCTTTCAAAATAAGTCAAGAAGTACGAAGCGATTGCGGTAAATGCACCAGGGTTCGATTGAAACAGACCAAACAAGGCGGGCGTGGAAGTTTCCGGTGCTCTGCTGAGGCTGGAATGGCTTTGACCGGTTAAAGATGGAGGAGGTCTTTTCAACCATCAGGGTGAAATCTGCAGACTGCGCAGGGTGGGTCGGGGATAAATGCATGCTCTGACCCATCAGCAATTTGTTGGTCCAAACCCGCGGCAGACATTAGGCTAATTATTTTAATAACAGAGGACCCTTCAACTTTCTCCCCTTAATTTGTTTTTAAAGTTCCACTTGCCTTTTAAATATCTGACCACACATTGACACACATTACCAACCACACATTGACAGTGAAGGTTGCGCTTTCCGTCTCCCAGAATAAGCCTCCACCTGAACATTATTCCCTCTCTGTCTTACTTCTGTTGTGACCTCTGACCCCTGCAGGCTCATGTGGGATTTCCGTCCAACTCTTGGCAGTAGCGCTGCATATTAACCAGCCACTTGGGCACTGAGGCTGCTTCCTCTAAGTGTCTAACAGGAACTCATTATTATCGTTCTATTAGTGTGCTCCCCAACCTCTTTAGGTAATCCAAGCGAAGACGTTGCAGTGGAGCTGCAAATCTCTCTAAACTCCTAGGATAACATGTCAAACTGCAGTGCATACACTATGAATATGTCCTTTATAAAGTGTATGTGCTGTGTGTAAACAGACTCTGTGGTGTGATTAGCGCTGTATCACAGGACTCAAAGTGTGAATTAAAAAAAACAGAATGTGGATGGCAAGATGGCAGATGGTTTTAAAATATGCTTCTTAATTGAACATTTCTAATGTCTTAATATGCAGACATTATAGGAGAGAATGTGAGATGAATATGAATAAGGAGACAAATTTAGATATTCCAGCTAACACTCTGGATGTGCTTGCTTCACTGTTGTCTTCATTTGTGCACTGGGTCTAGTCGAGTTCGTTTTACCTCTGTTGGTCTCTTCCAGTTTCTTTCAGTCACTCTTACCTACACCTGTCCACTTACAATCTGAGCGGCTCTAAAAAGTTTGAAATGCAATAATGGTTCGAGTGGTTTAAAAAGGCTGTCACCAAACAATAGCTTACACTGTTGATTGCACAGTAGCCTAAACTGATCATAAAATGTTGGTTTTGAATGTGCAGTTTGGGTGATGTTTTCAGCATGCCGATCACTCAGTGTCCTTTTGGGAGAGTTAAGCTGCCTGCAAATGCACAGCAGTTTCTTTTAACTATTGTCAGTGTCGCAGGCTTCAACCCAGCCAGAGGCGACGTAATGAGGGACAGTCCCATTATGTCCAGATGTCATTTTGAATGAGACTGTGTGTACTCCATGAGTCTGCCTCTATTCTCTGACCACTGCTACATTCATTTGGGTAGACGCTCTGCGATACACACAGGGTCCAACAGGCACCGTGCTGGTGAAAGGGAATACAGACAGGAAATTGGATTTCTTTTTCTCTGTAGACATGGTGGCATATGGGTGCTCCCCTTGTCCCCAACGTACGGCTCTCTCAATCACGGTCTGACTCACACCGCAACACCATAAGGCCATTAGAGCTTCCTCGCAGATGAATGCAGCGCATATGCAGCGGTGTAGCACATTACAGAGCAATCTCCCTCTCTGCCATTTCTAATGGGACGCAGCTAGCACTTCAAAGAGCTACTTTCTCAAAGCAAGGTGTCTGAGAAGCTGTAAGTATGCAACTTTAATATTATGCTCAAACATCAATTTGAAATGAGTCTCAGCCATGAAATTGTGTTCTTCTTGAACGTCAATAAAAATTTCCACTGCGCTGTCTCCTACCTCGCTTTACAAATGAAGCACACGTTCATTCGTTATGATGTGTTGTGATATGACATATTTTCACTCAGAAAGTCCAGGTAATCCCATGTCTGATTTTCTGCCGTACATATAGTTAATGAGTTCGAGCTGGTCACACTCTAGGCGGGATTACAAACACACACAAACCATGGCCAAGGCCAAAAATAAAAACAAAACAAACAAACAAACAAAAAAGAAACAATTCTCTCTCTCTCTCTCTCTCTCTCTCTCTCTCTCTCTCTCTCTCTCTCTCTCTCTCTCTCACACACACACACACACAAACACACATTCAGACAGGGGATGAAAAGGCTCAATATCTCTTGCAATACCTTGATCCTGGTCAAACGTACCCTCCACACAGATTGCAAAACAAAGCCTTACATTATCAGTGTAATGAGAATAACAAAATGAGGTTAGCATGTTTATAGCACCAAGGATTGTCACTTTTATTTAAATCTTTGCCAATTAAATGTTTCACTTGGATGCAGTCATTTCCGTATTTACCCGTTTCTCCGGCTCTTGCTGTTCTCATGAATTCTGCATAATTATCTTGTTTACTGTCAGTGTGTATCTACCGTGAAAATGTAATAATGTAAGAACAAAAGGAAACAATAATGCAGTGTAAGTTTTGGAGCAGCAGAAGCAGTTCAAAATACCAAATTGCACGCAAACAGTTGAAATACCATTAAGCCAGTGCACAACAAATTGCATAATATAAATTCTTATATTTTCTCCTTTTTTAAAAAACAGAACAGAAAGCCCACCCTAATTCCACCACAAGTATTTTAGACTTTGCAGTTGTAAAAATGAGCATAATGATACTAATTACAGATAAGTGGAGAGAAAAATAACCTTCAAAGCATAAACCAACATTTGAACCCATGCAAAACTATGTGTTATTATGTACAATAGCAGAAAGTCCATTATCTCTTGTGTTTTCTAAAAGTTTTCTTTCCTAAATGCAGTATTTATAAATCCGATAACATATTTATTAGGTTTTAGTCACCACTATTAACATCTTTATGGCCCACAGCATACACCCCATACACACTGCCAAACATTTATCTGTTGGACAACAGGAAAACGTGTGAATTATTTAAGACGGTGCTGGCCTCAAAACAGCTTGGAAAGCAATATGTTGTAAAAGCTGTCTTGCGTTGGTTTGCACAGCTGAGCAATCAGGATGAAGCTAGATGAGGCTGAAAGCGTGGCGCTGCATCCAGCTCTAGAGCCAAGTGATCAGAATCAAACACTTCACTAAATAAACCAAACTCATAAGCTTCTTTAAAATCTGCCTCAGGATGCGTGAATTGAGTGACAGCTCTTTCCGACATGCTGTAATTAGCGAATATCTTTGAAGAGCGGCAGCAACATGACCACTTTGAATTGGGAAATTGTCCAATTAACACTTTGTACATGCTTCAAGGCGCACATAGTGGGTTATTTCCTAGTTAGTGAAATGTCAAAACGTCCAGATCAGGCTTAGTAAATAGCTACAGTTGTAAGAGTTTTAATGAGCTAGCATGTGAGTCCCAGTATCTTTTGGCTGTGTGTTGCCAGTGCTGGAAGTAGCCTAGTTGGACTGATGAGTGTTACTCACAGGAGGAGTGGCTGCTGGGGAAACTCTTGCGTCCCTCAGAGACTAAATCTGGCTCTCCGGTGCACAGCATCTTAGCATTCATCTGTCCATCTGGGAAGCAACGCTGGAAATAATCCGGCCTTGGCCTGGAAAACAAATAAAACCCAAAAGATGGTTTCCATGTTCTAGGTAAAAACACTTCCACACGCTTGACAAAAATGGGTTTATGTCCTGGGTATATTCATGAATACAACATGAGATGGTGTGTTTTTGTCTGCCTGGCTATAAATTTAGTCTGTCGAAGCTGAAAAATGTGAAATGGAGCCTGCAGAGCCAACAACTAAACATTTAGTGTCACTGATAAAGCCAGTTTAACTGCTCGACTTTGTTTATCGTACCTGCCAACAATCAACTTGATGGTATTTGTGAAGACTCCATTCAGGGCCAGAGCCAGGGACACCGCTGCAAACACAGACAAACACACATCTTACAAAGACGTCAGTGGCATTAGCATGGTTGTTCAGGTGGAACAGACAAAGTTGACACGGCACTGTACAGCTCATTCAATTCACAAATAAAGATTCATGGGGGAAATGCCAAGTCTCCACCGAACCATCCATGCAATAAACGTTCTGGCATGTTGCCTGCTTTTCTGACATAATACATAAATAAAACACCAAATTGCATGATCGATGGCATTTGGGAATCTCCGAGTCAACAGGAGGGATAGCAATCTTGTCAAGATTGTACATTATTGCATGTTGTATGCTATCTATGATGGATAAAACCGCTTCTTGTCATTCTCAACAGCGACAGAAGCAAGATATACTGATAACTCAGGATTCAAAGACAGAGCAAGAGTCATACACACACGCTCATGCACACAGGAAGTTGCCCTATGGACCCTTTCATCTACAGCAGGATCGCATCCCTGGAGCTCTGATTTACTCCACTGCTCCCGTTGCGCCTCAGATTCTGTAATCATGACTCTGTTCCATCCCTACAGCAGATCCAGCTGAGTGTGAGCCGTAATTCAAACAGGAGTGACCAGAACGAGGTGGAAGTTGTCCTCATTAGCCAGTTTTTATGCCTGCAAACATCTATCATGTCTCTTTAATAGGGTGGGAAAAGTCCAGGAAATATTCCTTCAGTAGTGGTGGTGGCCTGCCACTATTTGGAGCCTACCCTCGCTGTGCAGTAATTGATGCGTCATTAATGGATTTATCCTCAGTTAAGTTTTGTTAATAGCGAGAATCTAGCCTACAGTCAGTTGGCAGGTGGGTGCAGCTCTGTAACTGTACATACATTTAATTAGCTGCATAGGAAACCACCGGGGCTCATTATTAGTCAAAGTGCCAGCCCCCGCGGGTTAGCTCCAGTCGTCTGCAGGCCAGCTGAATTCACCCCACATCCCTAGTTCGCAGCTCTATTATCTCCCTGGCCTGCTAGGAGGAGCACAGTGTCAGTGTTATTTTACAGCTTGTTAATCTGGGCAAACTCCATACAGATCAGATGAAGGCCCGGAATGAGACATGTTCCATTTGACCGGCTCAATTAGCTCATAAGCTGAAGCAAACATGGGACATCAATTTGCAATGTGTTTCCTTTCTCGGGCCCTCCTCTGTAGGAAGAGGTTGAGCACTATATCTCATCATGGCAGCTTGTTAGAGAAACTGCATTTTTCTTTGTAGGTGGTGCTGTAGCTATATTCTTATGTTGCCCAACCGTGGCGAAAGAGTGCCAAAGGTAATTACGAGATAAAATAGGGTTGCTGCCATTTCTTCCATTCTCGTATATCCCCAAGAAATTGTCTGAATGGAAAATGGATTGCTTGGATTGCTCATGATGTCAGACCCATCAACAAGTCCTTGGCTTCAAACTTCCTGGTAAACCAAGTGGGTGGCAGCATGGTAAACAGAAGGTCAAGGGGTTTGGTCCTGCATGACCTAATGCACCTGACCTGCGCAGGAGCAAGCCACTGAGAGCCATGATTCACCAGTCATTATGTACACAAACCAACACAATAGGTAAAAGGGAGCATTGGCAATTCATGGAGAGTGTGCTATTATCATTGCAAATGAAAAAACAGCTGACTGTGCTAGTGGTTTCAAAAACATCTCTATAAGCATTTTGCATATAGATCTTGTGCAAATGTCAGTGGTTTGCAGGTTTGAACATGCAATATATCATGTAATTTAGGCTTTGCAATCAATTCACAAACATGTCATATAGTATATTCCCTTGTAGGACAAATAATGCCAACAAAACCTGTGAGGAGGTCATTTCGTTTGCATAGAGGGATCACACTGGTTCACAGGCCCAAAGATTACATCAGGTGATTTGACTGATTAGTTCCTCCACTCTGGTTGGAGGTGCGTTAATCAGTGAAATCACCTTGTGTTCGTTTGGAATCAAACCCTCAGACTCTTGGCCCTTCGTGGGAAATCGTTTGAGACTCCTGCTCATAATAGAGGCAGGCATACAGTGGTTGCCAGCAGATTAGGCTAGCTGAGGAACAGAGAGAATATTTTCCATCAGAGAACTTCTGTTCTTGCCCCTCAAGAGGGAGTCTGAAATTATTCAGAGATTCTGACTTGGTGCTCAGTGAAAATATATTCTCATAAATATAAAAGACGACAGGCATTTGATGGATCTGTGTACGTTTTAGTCACATTTCTGTGCCATGAAGTGTGACCAAGTTACCCAAGTGTTCAGCACAACATGTCATATGGAGTTAGAGGAGAACTGCAAGCTGTATGTGGCCAGTCACTGTTATCACGATCTCTCAATCACAAATGTTTGTCAGATATATTTAAGTTGATAAATATTAGGCAGGTATGTGCTTTAAATGTGCAGCCTCTATTTTTCAGCTGTAATGTATATTTTCCCAGTAAAATGCAAAAGTCATCCATATGGATACATTATTTAAATACTGTGCAACTAGGACCAAGCTGTTGCAAAATAGACATATGAACAAAAATATGCCTTTGTGCACGCCAGACTGGTTACTATTAGGTTATGCCATACTGCGTCAAAGTTTTCATTCTCACAGCTCTATTCTAAAGTTTGTGTTTCTACTCTACATCTGCATCCAAGAACTAAGTTATCATCCCCTTTCCAAAGGTTTTCCCAAGAGAAACATCTGAAGGATAATATATTGTAATTACATTAGGCATATGGCTACAACAAACAAGATGATGTGATGAGCAGAAGCAAGGCTGTGCTCATTGTTTTAGTGAAATGTGGCAGCGGCAGGACTAGAAACATTTTCTTTGAAATACAAGTGAATAAATAAAAAAAAAGAACATCCCATCACCAAATTTATGTATGGGTAGTTTAGGTAAATACTATGCAGTCATTTAACCAGAATAATCAGCCCACACTAACAGCTCAATCAACCTGCTGCCTTAATGGTATTATAGCTGACATATAAACATAGACATTTGGCAATTTGTGGGCGCAATGACATTCTGTGGGTGTTTTTTTTTCCTTGATCACTTGATTTACATAAATATTTTAGTCAACAGGACGCGCTTTGTTCCTGCAGCTAAGAAGTGATTTGCTCGAGTTACTCGCTCTTGCAACGCCATCATGGTGAATCATGGCCTCAGGCTCTATCAGTTCAAAAAAACACTGCTCTGTGGCTAAGCGTAAGCAAGGGTGAAAAGGTAAAGTGCACTGACAAAAAAAAAAAAAAAAAAGACAAAGAATATGTGCAGGGCCATCCTCAAACGCCATCACTGTCTCTGGCTGCTACAGATGGGGCAGCAGTCCAAGCGCTGCATTCAGAGGAAGCGTTCTCCAACTTATTGAAATTTAGGATTAGACGCTGTGCACACAACAAAACAATGATGCAGCACTATGTTGCACACTTGGATGTAATAAATGGACTTCCAGGCGTGCATGAATTTTTTGACGTTTCTTTACTTCCAACACACTGGAAAACACACAGACACACGCACATCAGCAACTTTGCTGCTAGCCGCA
Source organism: Myripristis murdjan (assembly GCF_902150065.1). Taxonomy (NCBI): domain Eukaryota; kingdom Metazoa; phylum Chordata; class Actinopteri; order Holocentriformes; family Holocentridae; genus Myripristis; species Myripristis murdjan. The sequence continues at coordinate 25,417,907 of NC_043994.1, forward strand.
GGCTCTCAATACACTGAATACAGCACACTTACACTCCACATTCACCCCGCAAAATACAAACATATTCCCCATATTCTGCACATTCACTCGTATTTTAGTCGGACAGCTACATTTCCTTAAACACATTATACACACATTATACATCTGCGTCACTGTTTTCATACACTTTTATGCCACTTTAGCTTACCTGGAAAACACACAGACACACGCACATCAGCAACTTTGCTGCTAGCCGCAGGCTCTCAATACACTGAATAGGGAGCAGCCGCCCGCACCTTCTTAAAGGACCCCTAAGGACACCTGGCTGCCCAAAGTGCCTGTGTGAGCTTTGCTCATTGTAACCATCCATCAATCAACTAAAATACTACTTTTGACAGAGCAGATGACAGAATATCAATCCCACAAAATAATAAACTCAAATAATAAAAATAATGAAAATAATACAGGGTGATGGGGGGGGTGCTCAGTCTCTCTTAAAATATGTCATGTGTCCCACACTCTCCCCTCCAAAATGAATGTCGTCCCGACATTATAGATTTCCCAAAGTCTTATGTCTTTAACTGGTGAGTCGTAGAGGTAGGTTATACGGGAGTCAGTCTTTAGAGATACTCTCTGTACAGCAACAGTCTTTGACATGACACGTATCTCCCTCTTCACGTCATGTGTCAGCAATAGACACCACTGGCCAGGTGATATCTGAAGTGCCACTCCGCTACTTATGCGGGCTATGCATCTCATACTGAAGGGTTTTGATCCTGCTTCTACCCCACAACCCATTACACAGACCCACATGTACTACTGTATGCCTCACACATATTCCAGTATCTTTCTATGTGTTAGTAGTCTAAACTCTGGTACTTTACTTTTTAACAAAGATAAATCACTGCATGAATTTTCCAGTTTAACTGTAACATTAAATACTACTATGAACTCTCTTTTAGCTTGTCACAACAATAAATTCAACATGTGACTATGAACTTGTGTCTTTAACTTTAAACTGTAGCTATCACTTGTGTCTGTGTGTGACTGATGGCTGACCTAATATGTCATAGGTGAGTGTCTCTGGTGGATTTCTTTTTCTAAAAGGATACTTTCTCATGGGAGGTGACAGCGGCTCAGGGTCCCCCTCATCTGGTTCATCAGATGACGACTCCTGTTCAGAGTTTGGCTCGCCTGCTTCATCAGATGACGCCTCGGGCTCTGCCTCTGCCGTGTCTCTGCTCTCCACCTCTGGCTCCATCCTGCCTTCATCATCCTCCTCTGGACACTCCTCTTTGTCACCATCTTGCTCCACTTCTTTAACAGCTGCTTGTGGCTGGAATTCCTCCGCTTCCACTCTCAGCTGGCTCCTGGCCTGGTCCAATGGCTCTGCTAGTCGCGTGGCAATGGCCCTCCAGTTACTGTCATCCTCCGAACTACTCTCCAGGTCTCTCTCCTTCTGTTTTGGATGTCTTTTCTTTTTCATATCTGTAACTGGGTTTCTCTTTCTCAGTTTCTTTTTCTCCTGCTTGTCTTCTTCAATAGGCAAGAAGTCGCATGGCAGTAGCAGGTTTCTGTGCAGAACTCGGGTCCTTCCTGGGCCTGTCTCAGGTTGTACTTCATAAACAGGGCTGTCCTGGTGCTTCCTCTTGGTCACCACATGGACTTGCTCCTCCCAGTAAGATCTGAGCTTTCCTGGTCCTCCTTTGTCTCTGAAGTTCCGCACCAGTACTCTGCACCCTGGCTGTAGTTCTGCTCCGTATGTTTTCCGGTCATACTGTTTCTTGGCTCTATTTTGCCCCTTTTGTACGGTCTCTGATGCCAGCCTGTATGCCTCCTGCATCCTCTTTCTCCACTTGCTGGCATAGTCCTTCTGAGATGCGCTCTGGTCACATGGAGTCAGCCCAAACATTATGTCGACAGGGAGCCGGGGGTTTCTACCATAGAGAAGGTAATATGGGGCATAACCTGTCGCCTCGCTGCGCGTACAGTTATATGCATGTACAACCTTGGCCAACGAGCTCTTCCAATCTGATTTCGCTTCTGCAGTCAGGTTTCTAAGCATGGAAAGGAGTGTTCGATTGAACCTCTCTGCTTGACCATTTCCAGCTGCATGGTAGGGTGTTGTGCGTGAGCCTTGGATTCCACTGTATTTTTCCAGCTTTGAAAACAGCCTGTTTTCAAACTCTTTGCCCTGATCGTGATGCAACTTGGCCGGAAATCCAAACTTGAGCACAAAATCTCCAAAGATCTTTTCAGCGGCAGTTTTTGCTGACTTGTTGGTACATGCATAGGCCTGGGCAAAGCGTGTGAAGTGGTCTATCACAACCAAGATGTACTCATATCCTCCTTTACAGCTTTCCAGATGCAGGAAATCTATTGAGACCATCTCAAAGGGGTATGTGGTCACTATATTAACCAGTGGTGCTCTAGTCGGCTTGTTTGGACACTTCCGTTTCAGGCAGCTACACACCTTGGTCACATAATGGTCCACATCTCTCTGCATATGAGGCCAATAGAATCGATCACGGATCAAGCTGAGTGTCCGCTCCACTCCGAGGTGCCCCATTTCCTCATGCAGCTCCCGGTAGATCAGCTGGTGGAATGTTTTAGGTAGCACCAACTGAGCTCGAGCCACTGACTTTCTATACAGGATACCATCCTCGTTGACAAACAGCTTGTTTCTCTCCCTTACAAGAACAGAGATGTCATCACGCCGGTCTCTTCCTCCCAGACGAGGCCACTGTCCTGTCATGACGTACTCTCTCACCTTGCCAATGACTGGATCATCAACTTGTGCTTTCTTAAGGGTCTCCATGGAGATTTCTGCCACTGGGGGTGCTACTCGTTCCTGCGCTACATCAGTACATGCTGCAGTGATAGTGGCTGGACACATCCAGGGCTCATGTTCGAGGGACTCAAGTTGGAGTGCCTGTGTGACAGTTGTTATCACTTCTGGCTCCATTCCATCTGAGCATGTGCGCATGTACTGCTCCATGTCAAGCGGCATTCGTGACAAGCCATCTGCATCTCCATTCACTTTCCCGGGCCGATACTTGATTGAGAACTTAAAGTCTGCAAGCTCAGCAATCCACCGGTGTGTTGTGGCATTCAGCTTCGCTGTAGTCAAGACGTAAGTCAGAGGGTTATTGTCAGTGTACACCGTGAATGAAGGTGCATAGTACAAATACTCACGAAACCTTTCACAGATTGCCCACTTCATTGCTAAAAACTCTAACTTGCCAGAATGGAGGTGGTAATTCTTTTCGGGAGCAGTTAGTGTTCTCGACCCATAACCGATGACAACCAGCTTGCCTTGTTGTCTCTGGTACAGAACTGCACCCAGCCCCTCCTGAGAGGCATCACAGTGCAACACAAACGGCTTCTCAAAGTCGGGGTAACCTAGGAGTGGTGGACGTAACAGGCACTCTAGAAGCTGGCAGAGCACTTCCTGGTGTTGTCCTGTCCAGGTGATCGGCTGGCTAGAGGATAGCTGATCTGACCTTTTGTGTTTCCCCTTGCTCTTCCTTGCACTTGATACTTGGGCCTTGCTCTCTGGCGTTTTCTCAGTGGTTAACAGACTGTACAGTGGCTTGGCAATGCGTGAGAAGTTTGGAATGTATGGGCGGTAGTATGACAGGAACCCTAACATTTTCCTCAAGTCTCCCACAGTCTCAGGTTTGCGGTCTTTGAGTGCTTGTACTGGTGCTATTTCAGCTGGATCCATGCAGTAGCCATCTTTGGATACAATCTTCCCCAGGAATTTCACCTTGTCTTTAAACACTTCACATTTTTTTGCTGTCAGTTTTACTCCATGTGTTTGATAGCGACGTAACACCTCTCTCATATCACGTAGATGGTCCTCAAACGTCCTGCTGTGGACAAGATTGTCATCCAGATAAGGCTGAGATGTCTCATCTCGCAACCCTGCAAGGCATTCCTCCATACTGCGCTGAAATTCTGCTGGAGCCGAGGACAGGCCGAAAGGGATCCGCACCCACTCATATAAACCCCAAGGTGTTATGAAGGCTGTGAGTGGTCTGCTACTCTCCTCCAGGAAACCCTGATGATACGCCTTGCCCTGGTCCAGTACAGAAAACCACACACTTCCACTCAGGCTGTTCAGCATATCCTGCACTCGGGGGATGGGGTGGCGGTCAGGGATGGATTTTTGATTCAGTTCACGATAATCCACACATAAACGCAAACTCCCATCCTTCTTGCGCACGCAGACTATTGGTGATGAGTATGGGGACCGGGATTTTTGAATCCATCCTCTGTTCAGCAGGTCCTCCAAATACTCCTTCACCTCCTTGTGGAGCGGCTTGGGTACTGAGGTGTAGGTGCGTCTTACTGGAGTTGTGTCACTTAGCCTGATTTTCAACTGTAAAGATGGAATGCATCCCACATCATTCTCATCTTTTGAAAATGCTGCACATTCTTCTCTGAGCATCTGCCTCACCTTTTGCTGCTGGTCTGGAGTCAGATGATTAACTGACACTGGAGGGTCCCATGAATCATGTGTGCACGTGTCCAACTGTCTGTGTTCCTCTTTGTGCTTTTCAGGGGTGCTGGCTATGTCGGCTGTGGGTTCACCCTCAGTGGATGTTTTGGTGGTGTTTTCACTAATACTAGCTGGTCTTACATCCACTGGATAAATAGCCTTCACTTGCTGGAGCTGTCCCAGCACTGTGCGAGGGGTGAGAGTAATGTCATGGTTGCTATCATTAGTGACCGGAATAGTCACCCGAGACCAGTTTCCCTTCTGCAGGCATATGGCGGTTTCCTGAATATTCAATCCCTCTGGCCATTTTGGAATGTCCTCCGGTTCAAAAAGGACTTCCTGTTTTGTGGAAAGGGGACCTGTCCTCACACTGCACTTAACCTCCTTGGTCTGCCCTGCAGGGATTATTGTCTTTAATCTTCCCACTTTTACCACACCCTCTTTGTCATTCTGGTCACAGCTCTGCACTATGTGAATCAGCACATTTGCTTTTTTACAGTCAATAGAGAAAGCGTCTCTTACCACAGCAGGTGTAACCTCTGGATGCTGTTCCATTCCATTCATCACCAGATGCTCAATCACATTGTAGCCAATAATTGGTGGCTCTGCTACACCGGGCTCATTGGAGACCAGCACTGGTACTGTTAGCTCTGGCTGTGGGCTTCTTTTTGATCCAAGCTTGAACTTTAGCTCGACCCAGCCAGCAAAAGGTATGACTGTCTGGTTTGCTGCTTGGCCAACAAGTGTCTCATCCTCACTCAGGAGTTCATCCAAGCTCCGTAACCGGATGTGTGGGAAACAGGACTTTCTCCAGCTTTCATTAATGATTGTGACCTGTGAACCTGTATCCCACAATGCTTGTGTTGCTACTCCCTCAAAAAAACAATCCACCATGCACTTCTTACCGATGAGGGCTTTCAGCTTGGCTTGGCGACGTAAAGAGAGATGACTGGCATAGGCAACACCCACAATCTGTTCAGCCTTCTCACTTTTCTGTAACTCCGCCTCCAGCTGCCTGATTCTCTCACACAGAAGCTCATGCACCTTGTCATCTGGTTCAGCTTGGCTTGAGGCTGATGATTTTGGGGGTGCAACAGCCTGAATTGTCACCTTCATGCCCTCAAGTTTCCCAGCCAGCTTCCTTTGTCCTCTGCAGCCCCTTGAGAAGTGCCCAGACAGTCCACATTTAAAACAATGTTCACACTGGTCACCTGTTCCCTGCTCCTGGCACACTTTGCATCCTCTCTTAACACTCGTTCTCACTTGGTGGGTGGGGCCTGGAGAGTTAGCAATGCTTTTCCTTATCTCAGCCATTTCTTCTCTCAACAACCTGACGGTTTCATAAAGGTCGGAGTCTCTTGAACTGGTGACAGCAGGTGTTTTACGACTCTTAGGCTTCACAACTTCAGCTGACTGTTCTTGAACACCCACCCTGGCTTCGGCTGTACACTGATTCTGCTGACTGCTCTGCGTTTCTGTCTGCATTTCATTTACTTTAGGGACTCTGCAGCTTGTGTTTTTTCTTTGTTTGGATTGTCTTTCTGATTCAACACTAGCTGCTTCATTCATTCTGTCGATGAGTACTTCATCTGTCACTCTCTGATCATCAAGGTAAGGCTTTAGCTGAAACTTGATATGATCACTTAACATCCCAGTACTCACTGACCTCAAGAATTTCTTCTGGATGAGCTCGGGACTGTACTGTTCATCGGATCCCACTTCTCTTGAAGCAAGCAACAGCCTCTCTTTTAACTCAATTGCTCTGAAGAGGAAGTTTTGAGGGGACTCACGACTGTCTTGTGTTATGTTTACTAGTTTGTGATACAGGTCTGTAGAGCTGTCCTCTTTGAAATGCCCCTTTAATATGGTCTTTAACTGAGAAAGGGTCAGGTCACTTTTTATCTCCAGCATATCACGAATACTCAAACCTGGACTGATTGACTTGATCACGGCTTCCACCACTTCAGCCTCACTGTGTCCTTTATTTAGGCCTCTCTCAATCTGATGCATCAGGTTTGTATAGGAGAGTCTGTCTTTTTGTCCCTTCTCCCCAATTTGACCACAGATCTTGAATTCTCTCCTTATTGTTACTTCCGGGAGCCGATTCACTGCTGTAGGCATCACATTCTGTGGGGCTGAGGCCTGGCTTAACGATGCATTGTTCACTTTTTCACTCAGCCGCCTCACTTCATCCTGCAGAGCTTGGCTATTTAGCTGGAGCTGTGAATATTTTTCTGCTAAGCTACTTTCTTCAGCTGTGTTTTCGCTGGTTGGTGCTGTGCTTTCTGTATTTACTTCATTGTCCTTATTTTCTGTAATTTGCTCAACTCGTTTCAATACTGTCATCAGATGATGCATTGCAACATCCTGTTCCTCATCATTAATTACACTGTCCATAGATTCTGTGATTTTTCTGATTAACGCTCGCCTTGTGATGACATTTCCACTCGGGATTTTAGCTTCAGCACATACCACTTTGAGCTGGTCCAGTTGCAACAGCCATAGTCTCTCGGACACGGTCTCTGCCAACTCCTCCAGATCCATTGTGTTTGATGCGTCCGCGACTCCGATGCTGCGCGCACTCGCTGTCAATCAAAGGTAATCCCGATTTACGTCTTTTTCACACAGACCGCGACGTTAATCATCCCAGCGGTGCCTCCAATTTTTGTTGCACACTTGGATGTAATAAATGGACTTCCAGGCGTGCATGAATTTTTTGACGTTTCTTTACTTCCAACACACTGGAAAACACACAGACACACGCACATCAGCAACTTTGCTGCTAGCCGCAGGCTCTCAATACACTGAATACAGCACACTTACACTCCACATTCACCCCGCAAAATACAAACATATTCCCCATATTCTGCACATTCACTCGTATTTTAGTCGGACAGCTACATTTCCTTAAACACATTATACACACATTATACATCTGCGTCACTGTTTTCATACACTTTTATGCCACTTTAGCTTACCTGGAAAACACACAGACACACGCACATCAGCAACTTTGCTGCTAGCCGCAGGCTCTCAATACACTGAATAGGGAGCAGCCGCCCGCACCTTCTTAAAGGACCCCTAAGGACACCTGGCTGCCCAAAGTGCCTGTGTGAGCTTTGCTCATTGTAACCATCCATCAATCAACTAAAATACTACTTTTGACAGAGCAGATGACAGAATATCAATCCCACAAAATAATAAACTCAAATAATAAAAATAATGAAAATAATACAGGGTGATGGGGGGGGTGCTCAGTCTCTCTTAAAATATGTCATGTGTCCCACAACTATAACATCTTGCATTCAGTAGATGAGTAATATTGTTTGTGCTGTGTAACCAAGATAAACAAAAACAGCCACTGCAGTGTCATTCTGTTTTATCTTTTATCCTAACTGATAGGAAATCATGCAATTAGTCGGGTACTGATAACAGCATATTAGACAGCTGTACTACTGGAACACTATGTTCCCTCTATTCAAAAGGAAAATAAAAGGACAAAAAGATGGAAAAATGCACTGTATAAAAAGTTAAATGCCCATATGATTTTACACGGGTATAAATCTACCTCAATCGCCTTAGTTTATGCTAGATCAGTTATATCAGTATTAAAATTTGTTCCATATATTAAAAATTATAGGACCTTGGGGGACAACTTTGAACTAAATTAGTGGGAGCACAGGAACAGGCACTTATCACTGAGGTGATTATATCTTGAGAAAGACCAGGAAAGCGGACAGATCAACGCGTAGCTTGGAAACCACACAAGTTCAGAATTATGCTCTTGTCGAAGCTTGCTACAATAAGCTGCTTTCCGTGTTTTTCTTTTGTTGTTGTTGTTCTCCTTCTGAATGATGATGTTTTCCTGTGCCGCAATAAAACCCAGTAGCAGTGCTGCTCTGCGGGCTGTAATGGAGCTTGTTAAATGCTACACAGGACTGTAATCTCTACACTGATGCACTGAGCCACCCTCGCTCCACCCTCTTCATCTTTCTGTGTCTCTTTAATTGGATTTGTGTTAAACTTTCTTAATGCTCTCTGATGTGCCTCAGCCTCTACAGGCTGCCCAACCCAAGGGAAATGGCGAAAGGGAAAAAATCAACATGAAAGAAATGCCCAGACTGCTCGTTGAGACTTAAACAAATAGCATGAAATTTTAAGTGGATATAAATACTCATAGCTGATGCAATTATGATTAGTTTCTGGAATGCCATATTGGCTATAATAATGGAACAGACAATTGAATGATCTGCACCATTAAGCACAAATTCAGCAATAAAGTGGAACTGGATGTACAGTTATACCTTGCTTCCAGGCATGAGGATTAGATAACAGATAGTTAAGAGCAGGATACTAGGAAAGAGATAAAGCTTTTGAAGGTTGTTTATTTGCATATCAACTGGTAGCTGCTTAAAAAAAAAATAGTAATTGTCCAGCAGCACTGAAGTGCAACGCTATTACCTGCTGACCCTTGATTTTCTTTTCCCAAGCAGGTTTGCAGACAAAAGCTTCACCTAACATTCAAGTAACTGCCTTCACATACCTAAACATGCCTCTTTGATCTCTGTTTTGTCCGTCCGTCGGATTATCTTCACCACAAATATCACTGCCAACGGGGTGAGGAAGGAAATGGCCTGCGAGGAAATAAAGACAAAAACATGTAGAGTTATTGCACTGACATTAGAGATGCTCGAGAGCATTCCACTGGGTCTGGACTTCTGCTTCAGGGAATGACATAGAGCTATCTGTTATTCTGAGTTAATTTTAAAAAGGCAAATGAACATGCCAAAGCTCTTTATTTTTCTCTGGGGTTTCCTCTGTAGAAAAAGACTCTTGACTCTCACGTGACAAGTGATGTGGGCCTTTTTTGTTTGGTAATTATTCATGGCCTAGAAAGTATTAATTACTTTCTGGCCAAATTCTTTTTTTTTTTCTTCTTCTTTGCCTCGATCAACAGTGTTATCAAAAACAAAGGGCAGCTTTCAGTTCCATTATGCCACACAAACTGTATTGAATTTCCCATGGGTACCACATATCAGTTCAGCTGTCTGTGCATTTGTACATCTCTGCCAATTATAATCCAATTTGCACCTCGGTATCCCCACTGATGTAGGTTGACTTATACCTGCAATCACACTCGGACGCAAGTTCACACTTAAACTCCCCTTTGCTGCTTGAATTAGAGTGACGACAATTTATTCAGCAAGGGGAAGAAACAACTGATAATTACAGTCAGATCGTCTGCTTACGATGTACAGACTTCCAAATTGAAATACTCTGGCTGTTGACAAACACAGTACAAAAGCAGCACAACCTCAAATACAGTGCAAAGCATACAATGGGCAGTAAACATCAGATTCTGTTCATATAGTTTATATAGATTCAATTTTCATGCATACAGTATGGTTGCACCTGCAGAGGGAAATGTCATGGGCATTAATGGTACATGTACAATGAGGTAATTATACTGAATAGTGAGTATAGCGCACCGTAATGAATAGCTGAATTAGGATTAAGTCACATGTCAAATTACACTCAAACCCTAACTATATAAACATACACTCGGTGGCCACTTTATTAGGTCCACTTAATAATGCAGTTCAGTGCAACAACAGCTCTGCCATAAATTCTACCTTTAAAGTAAGTTTTGGTTGACATTGTGGAGAATGTGTACATTTAATTCTTTGTTTATCACTGAGGTTGTAGTTTGCAGAGGTCTTGTACTGGACTATATTATATTGAGAGGTGTTTCTGATTTTTTGTCCTCCCTATTTATATACAATTAGAGGGGACAGAATAGTGGAAACAGCTTTCAATAAAATGCATTCCACTACAACAGCAGCACTAACTATGAGCTCAATGCCAAACATAGAATTGAATGAGCACCTCTATTACTGTGGGAAAAAACACACACACAAAAAAAAAAACCTGAGCATTATAGGCAGCAGGAAAGTAAACTTTATGGCACAAACAGTTGGATTGGATTGCGCAGGTGTACCTAATAAAGAGACCACTGAGGGTACACTATATTTATCATACTTTTTAATCTCACAGTAGATCCACATAAATTCTTCACACTTGCAGAATATTCAACAATATGCAACATACAGACTATTTATGGTCTCACATCCAAGGGTGGTGAATAGTTGATGCAGATGGGCAGCAGTACCAGAAACAAAGACATAGATTTAATTATGTATTAAAATATTTTGTTCATGTGATTAAAGCAACATAAGCCGTTAGTGATGCCCATCAAACTTGCCAAAATGTTATCCATGATCATCAACTGGACATTATAACATCATTCAAATCCCACTTCAAGACCCACCTGTTGAAACTGGCATATTCACTCTCATCATCCCTCCCCAGCTGTTCATTTTGCCTCTTATTTATTATTATTATTTATTTTTAAATTACTGTGTTGTGTACTGTTGTTTTAGTGTTTTATTGCCTGTAAGGTGTCCTTGGTTGTTTAGAAAGGTGCTGATAAATAAAATGTATTATTTATGACTGCTCTTTAAAGTTGAAATATCTGCAAAGTCACTGATTTGAAAGGTCAAAAATGATGCTAAATTATTTATCTGTTTATTTATGTGTGTATTTATTTATTTGGCTTTCATATCAAATTTCCATTACCATCTTCAGTGGTGATGTCATGCTGGACTGATGGGTGTGAACAGAAACTGCAGTCTGTAAAAACTCACACACATGGCGAGTGTTGGGATGCGCATACATTTTTAGTCCATTTTTTCTTGTTACACAATCACAACCACTCCTCTCTCATCAAATACAGCTGCCTTTTTCCTTAACTGGTCATCTTGTGGTTTAAACTTTTGAAATGTTTCTTTTTGCCTTACGTTCCGACTCGCACGGCAACAACCTGTTTCAACAGAAAACACATCAAGTGAAGGAGGCAAGAGACTCCTGTGATTTTAAGACACACTTCAGCCCCAGAGTGTGAGATCAGCTCATCACTGAGGTTGTGAAAGAGTGTGTGATGACATAAATCGATCTTCAGGTGGCAGCAACTACGTAAACAGAGTTAAAAGGCACCACTGGCTCAGTGGTGGTGTCGTTGTCAGCATCTGGTCAGTGCTGGCTTACCTGCAAGCTTCATATATCATGTCCTGCCAGTGTTTCCCCTTAGCTGCACAAACAGCCAAAATTACAGTGTGAGGAGTTACATTTAGATTAGGCAACGGTAGTAATTGAATTTTGGGTGCTGCGGAAACACATTTTATGTCTACAAAAAGATTGATGTACCATGAAGTAAATGGTCACATGTCTTGGAATAGCATCATTGTAAAAGGTAACAACTTCATCCATTGGCAATGTGCATGGCATGGCCAAAGAAGGTACTGGCAGCACTGAGAATAATTATATATCAGAAAACAGATGCATTTTGACAGATGGCCTCCATAGGGGTTTGTAAAATAATGTATAGCTTATTTGAAAGAAAAGAAAAGAAAAACAGTTGGTTTTCATGCAAATATATGCAGGTTGCAGCACATTATGCCATATGCCACATATGCCAACTGGAAATAATCCATTATCTTAATCTACTGTCGGTTAATTGCATTGCTATACTGTTTGTTGACGTGTTTACATTTATATATGATTTTGTAGATTGTTTTATAAGCCCAGAAGAAGGCCCACATGTCGCGTTGAACTCAGTGCCACAAGTGTTGCCAGAAGTGTTTGTCGAATCGTTTCTTTTCCGAGGGTCACACGTCTCTCGAGTTGTCAACATAATTAGCATGAAATTGTCTCTTTTTCACAGGTGACAATGGTAAGTATACTTCCCTATTTGCATAAATCTCATCAAACGATTGGTGTCTCGCTCAAAGCTCCTTTGTACCAGAAGGATAAACTCACCTTTGTGGCTTTCAGGGGGATTTTCAGTGTTGCTTCTGTGCAAATGTCACCCAGTCAATCATATTCATCACAACCAGTTTGAGTTAATTTCTGAGTGGCTGCTTACATCATGTATCTTGCTTTCTGAGGAGCTCATTTTCCTTTTCATTTATTAATTACGCGACTATGTGAACTTTGTATTGGAATAGGCAGGGTTTCCTCTGAGGAGGCGGTTTAATTTTCAGGTGCCGTTGTCCCGGATTTGACTTGTTAATTTGTAAGCTGTACGGTGTTTGCTTGTGTTTACGCATACCCTTGTGATTAATATAACCTTTCACTACAGTTACTGATCAGGAGGTTTGCATTGTCAGATCGCTGGCCCAGACAACAATGCATTCAGGGTGACAGACCCAAGACAGCCTTGCCAGTCCCATGCATGACAAAATATACCGATAATGAGAGAATTCAAGTTAAAACAAACAAGGGTGACTCTTGAAGCTTTATTCAGTCTAATATATCATAATGAAGGTCACAGTGAGTCAGTGAGTTGCATCATGGAAATCCTCTCCATGGCCTATTTTTAATGCCCAGATAAATTTCCCACATCTCAGGGCCATCGTCAGACGGGTGACATTGAAGGAGAGCGACTGTTCAATGTCATCACAACCACCACTTTTTCCAAGCGGCATATGGGCAAGAGGCTTTTCTGTTCCACTGATATTTTAGTGGCCTGTCATCATCAGAGATCAATGGGCACTGAAGTTAATGACATCTGTCAACATTTTTTATGAAGCCCATTGAAGAGGGAAATGGAAATAATGGAGTGCGGTTGATAGCCCATAGGCTTATCTGCTGCCGTTGGCTGGCCCCCCGGTGCTCCAGGTGATTGACACAGGGAGTTTGTGTGTATGTGTGTGTGTGTGTTTACTACCTGTGAAGTCCATTGAATGTTTAACTAATGTGCACTTTTAAAATGCCTAAGAAATATACCCTACTAATCAATTGTTGTTGAGCAATTCACTTTATATTTGTAAGCAATTCCACTTCTATTTATTTTAAGCATTGACACATGCTTATAATTATATTTATTCTTTCAGCCTACACCTTATATCCATTTTTTTTTTTTTTTTTGCCATCAACTGTCAACTGATTTTTTTTTAATAGTTATACTTCACCCAATGTGAAAAAAAAGCTATTTTCTCGGTGCAGCTTATCCATCCAGATAGTTTTTGTGTGAGTTAGCAAAACTTACTGGCTGCTGCAATTTCTCCCAGCGTCTCCATACAATGGGGCTGGGTGGGTATTTGTTTATGGAGCTCAAACCATCAAAAATTTACAGTTGGGAAAAACTCAGCAGCCACAGCTCTTTCCAAAAACCATGACATGGTTACCCTGCATAACACACAGCCCTCAGGCGCGGAGAGCTTCACTGGAAACTATTTCCTACCGATTAACACCAGCATACAGTATCTATCCACCCACAATCTGTGTGAATGCTGGGTTTATACACTAATATTTCTTATTTGTATTTTGGTGAAATGTTCCTTTAAGATTTAGTAATGTACTTCACTGAGTTTTACATACTTCACATTTGCTGCTCTCCAAAACTCAAGGGCCAAAAGCAAACCCGACGCGCCGAACCCAAAAAGTGATTATAAAACATCCTTTCAACACAATAACTCACTGCAACTCCACAAGCCATTAAATAGCTTTAAATAGTCTTTCATTTATACTACTCCATTTGATGATTGTTTTTGTTTTTTTTTTCTTTTTTTAATTGCTCACCACATTGTCTAATTAGTTTGCTGGCAGTTAGTCTTGCGCCGCGTTCATGTCATGTTGGAAAAACAGAACTTTCTCGCTTTAGTTTGACAACTTTCATATGTTTCACTCACTAAAATTATTTGTGTGTATACATTCACAATAAACCATAAACAGGCAACTGCAGATATTGCTTACTTTTCATAACAACAATTAACTGTGACAGTGTGAATATAAGTGACTCTACAAACCCTGCTTTAATTACCACAAGGAGGCTGACATGAATGTTTTTTTGTTTTTGTTTTTGTTTTTTTCTCCCAGTCAGCTGTTAAAGAAATTCTGATAGGAAATGAATACAGCATTAGAGCATGACAGGAGCGCAACATTAGACTACTTTAATGGTCTAATTTGCAACAAGCTCATGCGAGTTACACACAATACTGCAATACAGACAAGTTTCAGGCTGTGGGTATGTGGGAACTGGATGTGGGCAGGTCTCAGTGCGGTGTAACGGCTCTTGTGTTGAGAGAGTGCTTTAGTCGCTTTTTGGTTCCAGTGTTAGCCCTCTGGGTGTGTATTGGAGAACGGTGCTCCCAGCGAACTGGAAGCACATGGCTCAGCAGTGAAGAAAGTAGCAGAATTTAGCACACAATTATCCCCATGACAACATTAACAAGGAAAATAGGGCCCAAATAAGGCTGAAAATAAGGAGAATTATCCCTTGAGGTAGTTATCCTTTTTCTTCTTTCCTTCTACTGAGCCCCTATAAGTGATGGCTTGATGCCAAAGTTGGTTATATATGCACAGTATAGGGCACATGACAGCTGCCATCGTCATCATCATCACTGTCATTATTATTATCATCATCAAAATACCATTTTTTCCCTAGATGTGTAGTACGGTAAACACATTAAAAAGGCATTCACATTATCGCTGGTTAAAAAGCCATTCTGCCTCATCAGGTTGCACATTGTGCCGAGGCCGCTGGGATGTACAGTTTCAGCTGGCTTACATCACATTTTCTACATCCAACGAGAGGGCAGCTGCAACTGTCAAATATAATAGGGAACACACAAAACGATCATATTAAAATTGTTTTCCAAATACGTGATGTCATGAGCGGGTCTAATTTTGTTACCCTAGTTAAAAGAAAAAGTGACCTTTGAGCACATGGAAATTTGTTGTGGCAGACAGCACAGTTGGGACTATTTCAACCTTTACAGCAGCTGTTTTCTCTGCTGCAGGGAACCTCGGCATTGTCATTGTTTACCATCATCTCTCTCTCTGAAAATGGGCCCATCTAATGCTTGCCATCTCAGTCTGGAGACAGCATGTGACAACAATATTACATTTAAAATGAACGCCGAGAAACCCAGTATATTCTAAGTGTATTCCAGCAAATGACTGTTGCTCATTTCTGCGGAGAATTGCATTGAGAATGAGATCAGTACAGATGCTCCAATATGTGCTGGATACAAGCATCTGTCTAGAGATTTGGGGGGGTTATTTGCTTGTTGTTCGCAGCATATGTCAGTGGAAATGCTCCCTTTCCACGTTGTGCTGGTTAGAGTTGAATCACAAACCTGCCCTGCTCAGTTCTGCCCATAAGGGGAAGATCTTTACGTCAGAAATACTAATCAACCTAGTTCCATAATGCGCTCCCTCCATCTATTATACTATTCTTAGGCTTCACCTCAGCAGCAGTGAGATGTTTTACAGTATTGATCAAAGCAGATGAGCGATTTCTATGCTAAACCAATTACTAAGAACCAAGCAGGGGCATTAATTAAGCAGAGGCTGTGTGCTGCTCTTGACCACAAATAAAGTAGATCTCAATAATGATCAAGTATTTAGTGGTGATTAAGAGTGTGATATGAAGAATGGGTTACTGAGGCAGGTACTTACGAACATGACCCTCTTGGGAATGTGGTCTGACTCCACCAAAGGATTCTTGTAGAGCCAAAGCTCCTCTGGTTGAATGACTCTCTCAAAAGGCTCCAGGAACTCTGTGAATCTGTGGGATAAAACAAACACATAATGGGCTGTATTTTAATGATGCGTGGTATGAAGAGCATGGCGCAAGTGCGTTAAGGGTTTGTTAAAGTCCACTTTTGCGATTTTAATGACAGAAAAAAAGGGCTGTTGCACCAGGTGTGTGGTTTAAAGAGGTTGTACTGAGTCTCTTCATTAATCATGATTGTGTTTTGGGTGTAATATGCAATAAACCAATCAGAGTGCCATCTCTCATTCCCTTTAAAAGCCAGGTGTGCAGGACTCCATCAAATCTCCCCTGAGGTGCAGCAGGCGTCCCTGTGTGTGGAACAAGCAGAGTGGACACACACTGGCACCTGCCTATGTAGTTGCACATAACTATCTTGATAATGACCTTAAAATAACAGTGAAAACTGTGCCACTGACTTCAGACATGTTTGTTGATTTCAAGTTGATTTCAAGTGCCTGCAGATTGCAATGCACCAACAATGCACCTGACCGCTCCTCATTTTAAGACCAGCATGCCCATGGGCACACAATGTGGGCACTGGACAGGAAAATGACAACTGCATCGGTTGGAAACTTGCAAAGACGCTTGCATCGCGGTTGGTGCCGCTTTGTGCCGGGTGTAACACAGGGCCTGTAATGTTCGGTCATCAAGGCATTCACAACAAACCTTTATCCAGTGCATCTTCTACTGTGTGACCAGCCTTACTTTAATGGGATACATAAACTGGTTGTCGGGGGCATCAAACCTGCGACTTTCCAGTTACAACAGCTCACTAATTTAAATGAGTAATGGCAGGCCATTACTCATTTGAAGGGCAACAGCAGTGATTTTGCATGTTTAGCATAGTATCTACAAATTGTATATGCTTCAACTTTCTGCTATTGTTTTGCTGAAGCAAGCAGATGTAGTTCTGAATTCTGATGTTATTTTTCTCACCTTTTATCCAGCTACTATAATCCATTCATTCCACTACGATATGAAAATTTACTTTCCAAGACATCAAACTTTCTTCACCACAGTGTTCCATCACCGTCGTAAGGTTATCAGTTTTACTAAAAGCGTCAGTATTATTGTGTTTTGATGACTGGAACTGCTGGAAATTGTACGAGAAAATAGTCCCCGGGGAAATGTTTGCTTTACACACTAAATACTAGTTCTGTGGTTTATGAATGGTGATAATTTTGTTCGCCACAGATGCAGAACACTATTAGGTGGGTGTTTCAACCACAAGTTCATATTTGAAAATCGAGGGATTTTGATTATATGTTGTGAAATCTTTAGTACCCACGAATGATTTGCAAAATGGTTGGTAAAAAGTGGCTAAACTGGAGGAAACGGGCCAAACATTCAAAATCACTGGTATGGTCATCAAACTTTGGATTTGTATCCAAATTTTAATTTCATGTCATTTTGTCTCATGTCAGTATTTAGTGAATCAAACACAGGTAGTGTGAGCATTGTACATCTGATTATGTATTCATGGTGTTTTCTAAAGGATTGTGATTTTTTTTTTTTTTTTTCAGAGCACAATCACAAAGGGTTGGAGTTCTTCCACAATCGCAGATAAATGCTGAGACAGGCAGCTCTATGGACAGGGCGACTTCACCCTAGATCACCTGCACTAAAGAGCCCTGCTGTCTCACCCTCATATTGAATAGGAACAAATTAGCATGCCCCTGCTTCCTCCTGCCTCCCTTTGGGCACCCAGAGATCTGTCAGACACGACCTTGTTCTCTGTCGTCCGAACAAAGATTTTTTGTCACCCCGCACCCAAACAATTCAGCGGCTTCCTCTATTCCACAGCGGTGTCACAAGCTATTTCCTAGGACCTCAGCTCAATGAACACCAAGTAATTCAAATGCGCGCCTCAAAGCATAAGTCGACAATTTAAAACTAGTGTACAGTGTAGCTGCACGAAACAAGCAACAAAGAAACCAAAAAAGAAGTTTCAACATTTTTTGGGCGGGGTGAAATTTGGCTTTTTGGACAGCTCAAGATCTGGTGGGATTGTCAGGTTAATTTCTCCCTGTGACCCCTAGTGACGGAGTTAAAAAAATAACCATAAGTCCTTACCTCAGTGGCCCGGGTTCAAATATGTCCCGAGCCCTTTGCTGCATGCCACTCCCTCTCTCTTCCCTGGCTTTCCTGACTCTCTACTGTCACTGTTGAATAAAGGAGAAATAAAAAATTCTCTATAATACAATATAACTACTTAATTATCAGTTTATTTGAGTATGATCCCCGGCTTGTAAATTGATCAGCCGCTCTCTTGTGTTTCATGGAGACTATAGTACTATAAGGCTGTCTGGCTTGTGGGCCAACATTATCAACTGAAATTTGCAATTTTGTTTTTTAAAGATTTTTTTTTTTTTTTTGGCATTTCTCCTTTATTCAACAGTGATAAGAGAGAGAATCAGGAAAGGCAGGAGAGAGAGAGAGGGGATGATGTCCAGTAAGGGACTCAGGCTATTATTGAACCCGGGCCACTGAGGTAAGGATTGAAGTAAGGACAACATGTTTTACCATAAAGTGGTAAAATATGTTTTATAATGTAGCTGCATAAAGATTTGAGAAACAGTCTTCATTCTTTCAGAGGGACACCATTTCAACTGCCCAGACCAGTTGATAATTAAAAGTCAACAGAGAAAGTGATTAAGTGATACTTTTCAACAACTTTGTGCCCTTCAGAAAACAAGTGATCACCCATCTGTTCTGGTGAGGCTGCTCGGTGGCCAACAGCAGAGAAGTGAGAGTGAACTGGGCAGCTCGCAGCTGTGGATGAGTTTTACTGCAGAAATGTGAGGCAGGTCATTGCCTAAAAGGCACATGAATGCTCAGAAAATCTTTCCTGAATAAACATGGGGTTATTTATTCATTTGGTCATTTTTTATATTTTGTGGAAAAAATCTCTTAATGCTGATGGCATGCAATCCAATTTAATTACTTTAATGTTTTTTAATTATTTAAAGACATATCTATTTGTTGGTCTGCTGATCACCGCGTCATCACTTTTTTTTTTTTTTTGTAGAGAGCACAGTAATCAGTGCTAGCTCATTTTACAACGTGCTGGGCCTCTGTGCATGTATCTGCTGTTGCAATGGATTTACGGCACGCGGTGCACAACAAATTACTCTGTGCTAATGACACACAATATGCCTCATGAATGACTCAATTTTCCCAGCTGTTTTTCTATCAAGCCACCCTGTTCAGACTTCACAGACAGAAAACGTTATTTCAGTCCTCAGGGATTTAAAGCAAACTGACCCATGTAGAGACATGGAGTCAATCAAGGCAAATCAATGCCTCCCACCCCAACACACAAACACACACACACACACACACACAGATACAGGCCCTCACCATCTCCCAGGTCACTGACTACTGCAGTGGTCAACCTGTCATTGTGCACAGCTTATCGTGCAGCCAGGCCCCTAACATCTTAATGAGTTTCAGGCAAACATTCACCTAAAGTAACCCCAGATCTAAAGAGCACTCTGCAGGATGCTCGCTTTGGTAAGTCTTATGTTAGGATATACGTGCACAAAATCGCAACTATCATGAGACACAGCAATGGCCTTATCACAGGGTATGTGTTTCTGTAAAAGCTGTGGTGAAATAAAATATCATGACATCTATTAAATGCAGCGAGCATTTCACGCACAGTGGCACGCAGGAGGTGGTCAGATTCAGTGTCTACTCGATACAAGCGTGCCATTTTGACAATATGCTATTATGACAATCAGCTTCCAAATAAAACAGCTCTGGTGGCTGTTTGGAACTGATATTGGAAAGATATTTATTTCCAGATCTCAAAAAAGGATGTAGGTGGCGGCTGCAGACAATAATGGATGTCTCAGCTTTCATTTTGGCACTCTTCAAATGGGTTCTCAGCGTTGGTGCTAGCCGTCAGATCAACATCTATTCAACATTAAAATGTTTGCTGGAGATGATCTGATTCATAACCTCAAAGTGTAAATGCCTCTTGGACATGGAATAATATTCCTTTTTTCTTTTTGAGAATTAGCATCAAATCTCCTCCAGCGGATCAATACAAACCACAAAGGATTGCCCTTGGCTCAAGATTGAGATTGAGTTTTTGCCTCACTGTGCTCTTTCAAACTATAAACTTTATTAAAAAAGACTCCAATAGGCTTCAGTCTAGGCTCCAAGGCTCACAGCATCAAACACAGTTAGAATTAATCAAGCCTTTATCTTTTATTCCAACCCCTTGGATAGAGGTATCTGTCCTTCGTGGAAATGGATGTGCTTCTATTGTCATTTACAGGCTGAGATCAAAGTAATAAGATGTGCATCCATTACAGGTTGTGACAGAGGGTACATTTGTCAGCGAGGGAGGAAGGACGATGCAGATCATTGCCACATTAGCAGTGCTAATGTCAGAACTCATAGAGGCAATACACAGCATGCTCCCAGGGGAAAAATTGCAATCACATTGGATCAACTACTGTCTGCGAACAAGAGAGAGACATAAGGAGAGAGTGAGACAGATAAAGAGAAAGAGATGGGAACAAGGAGGTAGAGAAATACAAAGATATGAGGTCTAAGTAAAAAAAAAAAAAATCTTCAAAATAGCAAAAGCAAAGCAAAAGAAAAAAACTCGAGGAACAAAAAAAAATCTAAAAACAAGACTGGGGCTGGTTAAACTGAAAACAGGGGAGGACATGAAGTTGCAAAGCCACAGAGGAGCAGAGTTTGATCTTGTTTGATCATGCCTGCTCGCAGTGCAGGGGCCGATCATCGTTTGTCTGCAGAGGCAGACTCTCATCAGCGCTACCATGAGACCCCACGTCCTCTGACACAAACTCTCCCCAGAATAGATGAGTTTATAAGTGCCCATAAATACAAGGCACACAAAAGGCCCTGACCTCAGCACCGCCTGGTGGTTGTCTGGGGAGCACCTTGTTCTCCTTTATTTACCAGGATTAGCTCTGTGTAGTCGCGTTATTGAGCAGAGGCACAATGCCTTCAATAAGGACAAAAACCTTATTGAAAGACTGTTAGAGCCCAGATAACTGACTAAGCCTAATGAATGTGTTAAATTCCTAATGACAATCAGTGTTGATATCATACTGTGGAAACTTCAGGGAGTTACAGTGCTGAGAAGCCTCATTTCCTCCTAATGGTTTTCCTAATTGTAGGGGTCGTTAATGTTCAATGGACAAAGGGTATGCACACATACATCCGCATTAATTTCCATACAGAAGAGATTATAATTACCCTTTGGTCCTGGATGTAAAACTTTAAGTTTGACCTTCCCTAACAGAAGAAAAAAAAAAAAAAAAAACTTTTTAGCACTTTGCATCATCCTCTTTTCCTCTTACTGAAAGATCTGCAGTTGGGCAAATTTATCATCATCATTTCCTATCCATCTCTGCTTGATGCATATTCTGAAACTGGCAAGCAGAACCACAAGCAAGAGGATAAAACTGAGTTATTTCTCTCTCTCACCCAACTGCCACACTTCAACAGAGATATAGCACATGGCAGCGTCAAGAACAATAAGAGCAGCTAATTTGAAAGCCCTTGATTTACAGCAGCGTGTGGGGAGACAGTACGGATATGGCCTTGGGAATACGTATCTTGAGCTCTGCCACCATGACTGAATGTAAAACAGTTCAGAAATTACTCCTTAATTAGTTCGATATGCTGCAAAGCAATCATGGATACAGTAGCTTAGGATAGTTCAGTTTGGATTAAACTATTAAATTCTGGCAAGCTCCCATTTCGACAAAACCTGCGTCTGCAAGTAATCCTTTGGCTGGATTCCTGTGTATGTGTATGAGAGAGGGTATTCATGTATCAACCTAACACAGATGTAGCCAAACAGAAGCAGAGTGATTTTATCAATATTGATCGCACTATACCTGCTAGCAGAACACGTCCAAGCAAGAGCCAAAAGCCCAGAGCTCTTATTAAACTACAGTCACAAAGAATTTATCTACTGTTGAGGGAGGCTACCGAGCTCTTCTACATCATAACTCACTTAGCAGTCAGAGAGTGTGACCTTCACCCATCAAGGGGATTCAAAAATATCAGGTTCAATGGCTCTGCAATGTCCTGAGCCAACAGGGTTTGCCAAGCACTGCACATAAGAGGAGATGTGGTCTACATGATCTCGATTCATAAATCTATCTCATTTCTAAATGACAACGATTCGCTCGCTCCTATTCCACTATGCAGCCACACTGGGTTCATGTGGTGACTTAGCCAGCCTACTCGGAGGAGACAGAGCCAGAAAGTTTTCAAGTGAAAAGAAAAAAATAAGGAGTGACATTGAGGAAAATCCCAGTGGCGAGGACATGAGTGATGATGTGCACATTCCAGCATGTGGAACTTTTTTTCAGGTTTAAACCCAGCAACGATGTACAAGGAGTCACAATTTGCAAGCATTGCTTTGGCATCGTCGCAGCACCGCACCCTAACCCTAACAGTACGGATCTCTATAACCACCTCAAACGTCACCATAAAATCCAAAATGAGTTAGCCATGAAGGACAAACAAACCACATCACAAAAACCCACCTGCAAAACCACACAAACCTCAGTAACGCAAAAGTTATACAGCACATCGCCATATGCATTATATTATAAGTGTTCTAATATAAGAGAGGAAAAGAGTTTTTTTTTGTTGTTGTTAAAAGAGACTTTTAAGTTCAAGTCAGGCAATTTGCTATATTATGTCATCTCTTTAAAGTCCTGGCTAGACAGCAAGCAGATGCATTTTTTTTTTACTTTTTGCATCTAAGAGTGCAAAAAAAATTGTGTTGTAAAGAATCAGGATCTCAATTCTTACACAGAAAAAAAAAAAAAAAACATGAGTCAGATTTTAGCAAGAATCTTCCCTTGTCACTAAGTACCAAAGTTTTGTGACGTGTTGTGGGCGTGGCCAAATGAGCAGCCCGTCTGCAAAATGAAATGATCACAGCTACACCTTCCTGAAACAAAACCTGCCAGATCGATAAAAACTCCTACTCTGCATGCTTCTCTCTGTCAGGAAACAGCATGGTGTCACCAACAAAGGAACACCAGAGAAAACAAGGGTTGACAGCAGCGGGATTAGAAGTTTCAGTTGAAGAAAACTTAGAGACACATTCATATACTGCAAAATCAAGACGTCTACCCCTTGTGTGAAAACGCTGTATGGATTATTATTCTGGACAGAGGTAATGCAGTGGCAGAAACAAAACAATCCACTGAGGGAAGATGACATGATTTGTCTGTGCGGCTCTCCGCTGAGGAATAACAGACAACTGGTGAAATGTTAGCGCTGAAATCAAAGTTTTTCACAGGCATTACACAGCATGTGCAATAGAGTCTGCCCCGTTCTACTAATTATACGCTCTGAAGACCCGTTGTACTAGTGTAGACAAACATGACAGTCACTTTTTAAAGGAATACTCCAACATTTTTGGCAAAATACCCATCTTCTGACTTTCCCAGACTGAGATAAGATGTTAAATACCATTTTTGCCTCTGTATGTCCAGTAGTTTGGAGGAGGAGAGGCACAGTCGGAGGTAGGGGGGTGAACACCAACTTTATTTCTTATTGTAGACATAGTATATGGCAGAGCAAAAAAAAGGGAAAACAGGTATGAATTATAGGCTGCGTCTTACAACAAATATGCAGCACAAGGCAAAATGCATCTAAAAGTGCAGAGTAAAAAGAGACGAAATGAACTGGTTGACCAGGCAGGGTAGAAAGAAAACAGACCAACTTTTATTTCTAAAGCTGCAGGTGAAACTAAAGATCATATCACAATTCTGGGCCGAATTCAAATCACATAGCTGCAGGACACTGTGTGCACTTTCATTTGCAGGCGTTTGATTGCATTTGAACCCACGTGAGGGACGGAGCAGGCGATAGGTTCAGATGTTAGGACCAGGTTGTGTGTGTCCAGAAAAGTGACTGGGGAAAAACAATTGGGTCTGACCATCTGCCATGTCTGGGACATAAGTTTTAATAGAAATATCTTTTTAGTCACGGCAGTTCAGGGGTACTTCGCTGCCTTCCTCTCAGAGCCTGATGGCTCCCTAATGTCACCCCATCTCATTACTTGAGCCATTCAGTCCTACAGCAGGGAGCGAGTGAAAAGTGGCTGTGAGATTTACAGGCCAGCAGGATCAGAGGTTGTGTTGAGCCCTGAGGGAAATTCCACTTTGTCTTCTCTTCAGTGCATCTCTAGGTTCATTTGCCACTAGCAACTTCCCATTCGGCCTCTTAAAGACCCTCAAATCCAATTGATGAACTTGGCCGCTCAGCAGAACTAAATGGTCAGTGGTGAATGATGAGAGCATAAGCCTTAATACATTTTACCTCTGAAAACGTATAATTGGGTCGAAAATGTTTATGGAGGAGATCAAATGGAGAGGAGAAGAGATACTGAGACAGAAGGAACGGTGCAGAATTGAACAAAGAAAAACTCCTGGTTCTCTGATTCCTGACTGAGAACTTCCCCAATTAACTTCGTTCCCAAGCTTTCTGCTCCACGGAGCCTGAAAGAAGGTCTCCAATTATTGTGAAAAAAGGGAGAAAGTTACTGTACTGAGACCCACTGTTCTGTCATTGATCTCTCAAATTGTCCATTCAAGTGTGAAAAGGAAAGAGCGATTTGTTAATTGCCCCACAGGAAATAATTTTGGTGAGATGTGAAATGCTGACCACAGATGTTTTTTTTTCAGATCATTATGTCTTATTTATTCAGACCAGTGAATCACAGCGTGCATGTTCTCCACAGCCAGCTAAAGTCCAATATCACTTTTTACAGTCTCAAAGAGCTTTACATGCTCAAAACTTTACAACAAAACCTGAACAACACCCCCCCCCCCCCCCCCCCCCCCCCCCCCCCCCGACTTAATCCTCATAGCGGGCAAGAAAAAAACTCAAAAAACGAAGTGAAGACGGTCCTTTGACAATTGGTTTGTTTTTTGTGCCGTTGTTTTTATACTCAACAAAGGATGGACGTTCCCTTTAGATTCAGCGACTCAACTTGTTCATCCATAATTGATGAAAGTGAATGAAAGTGAAGGGACTACTGAAATGACCGCATGTTCTGGGAATTTGGAATACATGTTTCTAGCAAATCACTTTTTTCTTTTTTTTTTTTTTTGCGGGTTGGGGGGTGGGCATAATTTCACCTGCAGAAACCACTGGGTTGTTGTATGTCTCTGACTATAGCAAAGTCTATAGCAAAACAAGCAAAGACGCTGTAGCAGCTTTAAATTTCAAACGGTGATTTCTTCATCCTCTTTAAAAGATTGATATAATAGTGTCTCCGAGAAGTCCTTATTTTGCCAGCCACTTGTTTTTTTTTGCCTTTCAGCTTTTACTGAAAGGCAGTCTAGGCAAAGCTAATCCCAGTAGTGGCTGAGACAGGTCAAATCAGTGATGCACTGCATGAGCAGACAAACCACACTCAGCACCCAAAGGTGCTTTAGGTTGTCTGACTCTTGTTGTTCCACGGCCCGGGCTCAAACGAAAGAGTGATCATGCTTCGACCGTGGAGCAGACTTCTTTGTGAATGTCGCAGAGTCAGCACAATCCACTGAAAGTTTCTAAAAAGACCTAGTTCTTTTTTTAAGGAATGTATGGACTTTCAATTTGTTTTTCTTTTGAAGTCAGCTCTGTAACGCAGGCCTTTTTTATGTTTAAGTGGCCATATAGATAGAGTTGGCATGACGTGACATAATCACCACATATACTAACTTTATGTTTCCTTTTGTATGATATACCAAAGATGTGGGATTTCCTAATCAGGACAATGTGGCAGGTAAATTGTTAGTGAAATAAAAGAAATAATTGACAAAACATTCTGGGACATAGTTACTGTGCTGGGCAATGTGACCAAGTGCACCCACAGAGTCGGGCTAAAACCAGCTTTAAAAAAAGGCTTTTTCACCCATGTCTGATAGCTATAGTACAGTGAACTATTGTATTCCCATAATGATATTTTCTATCATCAGGAGGTGGTTTGTAATTTGTGCTGCCAAAATGTTTCAACCTACACAGAGTTTAAAAGAAAACTTTTTCATGACTGACACATGACAGTCACTGCAGGGGAGCCTCAGCTTATTCCAAACTAATACACCGAACATTACTGTCAAAAAGGAGTACAGCGAAGTTTTTATTTTTTCGATTGCTTAAAATGCCATTCCTTACTCTGCACAGTAAAAATCCTGAGTTTGCTATTTCAGCAAAGCCAAAACTAGCTCCTCTGGAATAGCAGGATTAAAATAAAGATGGGTGTCCTTGATTTAATAAAGCGCCGCCGCCACAATTCGATTAGGGCTGGGTCACAGTGGAGAGAGAGGAGAGACTGAGGATGCATCTCTGATTTAATTACACTGCTTTATTTCTTTCTTTATTGGACCTGTATCCCACAGCACTGCTGTGCTGTTTTGACAATCATTGTGTCTTTATATGTGGTGTTGATTGTACTGGGACCAGCAGAAATGTGCTTTTTGTGACAGGGAAATTCAGGCAGGCTTAAGTAGTAATCTACCCAGCAGACTCCCAGGAGTCTCCTATAGAAACGTAAAGTCATAGAAATGTGAGGCGGCACGTTTTGGCTGTAAAGACGCCAGACTGCACAGACAGCCTTGAGAACGGAGGGTATTGAAGCTGGATGTGAGGCAGTGGAGGAAAGCATGGCTGGTAATGGCGATGGGTTTAAAGACTGGGGTGTGGAGACAGAGCTGAGGCCGGGGGACTTACGGCTTTGGGCTGAGGCAATAGCACGCCTCTTATGATAAACAGAGGAGCACATCAATTCTCACACCCTTTACCAGCATCACAGCCGCTGCCAAAGGAGGAAAAAAATGTAAGCAAGGAGGACAATATATTTTTTACCCAAGGACCACAAAGTCAAGCAACCTGCTCAGGGGAAAATTATAATGCATATAAAGATGTGCTGAATGCTCCTTAGAGAAAACACCTTAGCCATTGCCAGCATAGTTAATGAAGCAGTTGTTTGGATGAGTTGAAAAACGACAGTCCAAGCATTACGTATTCTCCCGGTGGCTTCCCCTACTGTACTCTGCTATGCAACACCAAATCCTGCAGGTGGAAGGGATGTCACACTTCCTTTCTCTGTCTCTTTGTTTGTGTTAGTAGTTACACTCAGAGCTCCGGCCAAACGTGTCAAGAATGCTCAGCATCAGCCCTGTGACAAGCAGGGAGGAGAGGAGGGGAACGGGACAGATGCTGAGTGACACTCGGCCAGCTCTGTCTTCCCTGGAGACTTCCCTTCTCAAGCTGGCTAAAGGGTATAAAAAATAGAGAGAGAAAACACCATCCGCTCCCTGTCAGTCAAAACCCTGACACAGGACGCAGAAGAAAATGCAGGATCAATTCCTATCACACTGTGTAATTACCCTTTCACAATCGCCAATTCAATAAGGTGAATGAAAGAAGAAACAGTATAATGAGGAGAGAAATGAGAGCTGACTGGAGATGACTACAGGTGGCTTGTAGGGATGAAAACTACAGGGACACTTTTAGAAAGGTCAGGGCCCTGTCTGCATGGCAAGTATTAGGAAATGCAATGGTCTGAAGCTGGCAAGACATGGCCGGGGGACACTGAGGTATTGGGGAATCATGGAAGCATGGCGGGGCGGAGGGGGTGAGGGGGTGAGGGGGTATCCAGCTCACAGCGGGGGAAGAGAGGAGTCAGGCTGCTGTGCTCAGATGATTTCCCAGCAGGTTTTGCAAATGCTCAATAGGTCAGTGCTCCATATTCATGGAGCATGCTGGGTAAATGCATCAGCTTTACCACACCATTAGCATCAGATCATCAGATTTGTTGGGTTACAGAAGTCATTTTCAATTCTGCTCTTCACAATTTAATGCTTCATAAATGTTCATTAGTAAACCTCTTTGCTCTGCCTTGTAGCACCTATGTCCTTTGGATCAGGACCAGAGCTTTTTGGCACGTGATGTCAGTCTCGTATGTGCATCGCTAAATGTGAATTGTCATTGTAATTGTCATAAATCTATTTACTGTCTATTGCACCATGTAGATTTAAAGGAGAAAAAAATCAGCCTTGGATACTGGTGGACTAAATGTCATGAATATGTGATTGCCAGGAGTTCTTATAAAGTGTTGTAGTTTCTTTTATTTATATAATTACTTATTGCAAACCCACCAGAGATCCAGAGAACAGGCATATGACTTATTGCATTCAACTGTGGGTTATGCACATGTCCTTGTGTTATGGTCTATTGACGCAACTGTTAATGGAAAAAATTAAATTTGCTCATCCACCATAATGGATTTCTCCCTGTGTTACTGTTAAATGTAAGTGCAATATGACAAGTCGAGAAAAAAGGTCTTGCTCTGTATTCTGAGAGGCTGACGCTGAAATAAATTCCCAGACCCAGGAATGCAAAGCACATTATTGATAGTTTTGAACAATTTCTTGTGTATTTTAGTGCGGATTTTGATTAAATTCGCGACGAGCACTGCGAAATCATCCTGTGACCTCCAGTTAAGCCACAGTCTTTGAAGGGTGAGGACTTGAGAATTATCTGTCACTGTAGCTCTGAGTCCTTTGCACATTCAAGGTTAAATCTGGATTACATTAGATCTCGCCACTTTGATTCTTATCAAACATAGCAGGCCTGCGCAGGCAAAGAAAATTAAATCAGCAGGCGAAATAACTAACATGTGCAGTCACCTCAGAGGATGTGTGTGTATGTGTGTTTGAGCTTACTATACACAACGTTCCAGCTCTCAGCAGCGGTGGCCCTACATTGCCAAACAAGATATATGTGTGCAGTCCTGTGTGTATGCATTGGCTGGGTGTTAATAAGTTAGGCAGGAGGGTAAATATGCAGAGAGGGTAGAGGGAAAGCGAGAGGGAGGGAAGACATTTGACCCAGACACCATGATCACTCACACCGGCTGTGATCTTCAGCGCAGACGAGGGATTGGGCCACCAAACTGACATTTATCAGGGCTGACATGCTCATTATTCATCCCAGCAAATGTCAAAGACGACAGCATCAGACGAGAAATTCCAGTTCGTCAAGTCTAGGCTCATTCATGGAGCGCAGCAGAGAGGGGAAAACATAGACGTACCCCTCTGCACACAAACACACACACACACACACACACACACACACACAGAGAGAGAGCATTAAACCAGGCCATTAGTTGCATCAGAAGTTAAGGTGCAATAATGAAGAGAAAAACACAGACACATACATACACATCCGAGCATGCAGGCAGGCACGTACTCTCTTTCTCTCGCTCTCTCTCTCTCTCTCTCTCTCTTACACACACACATACAAACACACACAAAGTGATGCTACAGTGCATCTTATGAATCTCCAGAATAGCCACTTAGATGTCCGCTGATCTGCAAACTCTCTCTCCTCTCTCACTACTACACTCCCTCGCTGCCCTTAGGCAATTTGTGCTTCGGGGTTATTTGAATTTATTTCCTTTACCGGTTTTGTATGCATTCTCCTGTCTGTGTGCCGCTCTTCTCCATGGTGAATTTTGATATCATTTAGATTCTGTCTTCCAATTCACCCTTGTCTCTCTCTGCCATCTTGTTTTTGTATCTTTTTTTCTTGTTGCAGGAGATGTGTGTTTATAAGCCTTGAAGGATTTCTTTGTCCCACGGCAAAGAGAGAAGATTAGTTTTCTTCTCTTCTCTTCTATTTTTTTTTTTTTTTTTTTTTTTTAGTTTCCATGATTTGCATATGCAAATAGACCCAAACCCAAAACCTTTTAGCTCTGACTGGCGCTGAATTTCCATTTGAGGATAATAACGATAATAAAGATTTGCTCTGCTGTTCATGCATGTCTGCACACATGCTCTGACACACCCAGTGAAAGAGTAGAAGGTAAACTCACCTTACCCTCAGGTTAACCACATTTTTATTTCCACATTGAGCACAATCTACCAAATTTTCTAACTGGGTATTTTCAAGAGGAAATAATGCATAAATATTAATGTGTCCCTGAAAATAAAATGGATTTTTGATAAGATTATTTGCCTTATAACGATTAGTGACTTCAGTAATTGCTAACCACAAAACAAACCCATGTATTCATTCCTGAAAATTAGAAAAAGAAGAAATCATAAAAAATGTTAGAGATGTTCCTTGATCTCTTGTCCTGCTGTATACAGTTTATATTATGTATCTGTGGCAGAAAATCGATTATCAGTCTGCGGTGTGTTGTCTGAAGAGGGGAGCCACGAAGGAGCCCTCAGGAAAGGTGTTTGGTCTGACAGCAAAACTCGGGGACTTGATGGATGGACGTTAACACACACACACACACACACACACACACACACACACACACACGCACAATGCAAGCATGCACCCAAATGACTACTCCAGGGGAAGAGGAGCCTGCTTGTTGTATATTTTGAGAATTGAGCCAGGAGACTGCTGAGGAGGGGAGACGAGTCTTTCATCTCCTCGCCCCCTCATCTGCCTTCACACAGATAAGCGTGCAGGGTTGGAAATGACAGCAATGGAGCGCAGCCAAGAAAATACCTGGAAAAGGGGCAAGGGAGGGACAAAGGAGTGGCAGAAAGAAAGACAGAGGGGGTGGGGGGGAGGGTATGCAGCAGAGAGAGAGAACAGAAAGAGTACAATAATAGAATGAGCATGATGGGAGGAAGGGTAACGCAGTGTGTGCTCAGCTCCGACAGGTGCTATCACTTCCACACTCCTTCTGCACCGACTTTGACCCAGCATCCCTCCAGCGCTCTGCCTCCCCGCTACTGAACACCAGTCATCCTTCAAAATCTCATCATTAACTGCAAGACTAATGGGCAAACCATCAGTTTTGCAGAGGCATAGTCTACACTTTACATGTACAGTAGCTAAGCTCATAAAATATCATCACCTTGAATTCACCCCACTGTACTTCATGAACTTGTTTTATTATTATTATTATTATTAGTAGTAGTAGTAGTAGTAGTATTAGTATTAGTATTATTAGTATTAGTATTAGTATTATTAGTATTTGTAGGCTACAGGTTTATTTCAGGAGCTGTATTCCGGCTTGGAACAACAAGGTTTCATTCCTCCGCCAGTTTCTCCCAAAGTTCAATATTTAAATCAGGACCCATCAAAATATTCGTTTCAGCTCCATCTTATCAAAATCTGTAGCCTTAAAAATCGATGATAATAAAGCACAAGGCACAAAATAGGCACATTTTAAAAGTTACTGATGCTACCGTTCCACTTTTTGCGATAATAATGATAGATGAGTATGGATTTTATGCTTAATCAAGGCTCATTGCTGGTTTACCAACTAAATTGCAATAGGCAGCTCAGTCTAACAACATCAGATATCCTTAAATTGTCATTTGTGTTTGCCGTCATCCTATGAAGCTCTGAGTTAGTCAAATTGATTTTTGTTTCCTATCAGCGACAGTGCAGCTCCAAAGACGGCTCTCACCGTGGTGTGTAGTTTATATATTGAATTAGCATTTTTTAAATGACAGTTTGAGAGCAGAACAGCTGAGAGAAGTGAGACAGATGCACAGAGAACAGAAGAGAGACTCAGTGAGACAGATGAACGAAGGAGAGGAGCAGCCAAATCTGTAGAAGAGGAGGGGAAAAAGCCAGAAAGATCTATCTTCATGGATCTGTGTGAGATGCAAACACCTACATTAAAAGTCTGTGCAAAAATAGATTATTTTACTTAGGGGCAAATAGAAACAGCCACAAATACAATGACATAGGGGTCAGTAAATAAATTGAAGCATATCGCTGCCATGGCAGAAAAAAGAAAAACACATCAGTGTCACATTATAATATGAAAAATTTATTGTTGTAACAAGATATTTTTCACCTTATTACAGTACACAAACGTTATGTCATTAAAAGAAACTTTCCTTGTTATAACAATAAACTATTTATCTTGTTATAAAGTGAAACGTGTCGTGTTATGATGTGAAACACTTCACATTAAAATTAAATAAGTTCTCGGGCGGAGGTGGACCCTCATGACTTCCACTGGCACTTGGCATCCTTGAATGGACTGGCAGCACCAGGAGCCAAAACGGGGATGTATCCGTGTTTTGAACTGTTTCTACCAAGCCTCGGGTTCATTCTTCCTTCTGTACAGCCGCATTCACTTTAAAATCCTTCTACACTCGTCACAGTATCATCCATAGTGCCTCAGCTGTCTCAGTCCAATGTAATGAGCCATTCCTCAGTTTATCAGTTCTTCTCATCCATCCTCATTGCTTCATACCCTGTTGTGCACTTTTCATCAGTATACATCAATGCATATTTATCTCGGTAGCTGTATACTGATGAAAGCCTCTATACAGGCTGTGTAACAATGTACTCTGCTTACTTTCTCAGTTGCAGTAGTCCCTTGTGTACATGCACAGACAGACTGTGGAACACAGCGCTCATTGCACTGCATTCATAAAAAGAATGCTATTATTGATGTTGAATATTTTATGTTACTTTCCCTTGTTATTGCCTTTTGTTTACTTAATTCTTTAGCAAATAAATCTGGATTTGAACTTGCAATTGAGTTTTAAAAGTTCTTGTGAAACATAGCCAACTTCACACTCCTTAATTACAAATGAACAGTAGACCACAATGGTATGATGCTGCTTCAAGCGCTGCATCTTTACTGGGAAGACATCACAAAACCGCAGTTATCAGCAGAGAGCGACATTATGATTGCAGTTCAAATAAACACGGTAGGATATACTTGTCAAGGCACTGCACACAGGTACAATGTGCTCACCTTCAAATGGAAGAACCATACTGATGGGTAACTTACAGTGTCATTCAGCACTGTGTAATCACTGGGTCTACAGCCTATAACGCTCTCCACTTGGATTCTCAGATGTGCTATTATACGGGTTATATGTTTATATGGTTGATTGCAGCCAGCTTGTTACCACATAAGCCATCTCCCTCTTGGCTGCAAAGTCTGTGAAGTCTCATGTTCCCCTGATGGTGCAGCTATCCAGGCCAAAGGTTTCCAACATTTTGCATCCAAGAAGGAAATCAGTATTCTGTTGTGTATACCATGTTGGTGGAGGCTGTTGCAGCCTGTCACACAACAATTTTCTGTGAAGCAGTTTTATCTGTAGCTGTAGGTCACATTTAGGCCCCTTTCAGCCGCACTGATAAGGCGTACTGTCTCCACGCTACCAAGGCCATAAGTCTGGGGCACGGCGGGCATAGGGAGACGAGAGCAGGCAGATTGCCACCTTTCATGATCACAGAGCTGGTGACCTCTAACATACTTGGGTAAGGATGCCAGTGCCAGTGAGCAACCCTCAGAACTGGTGTGGTGCTACACAGAGTTCACACTTCTCCTCAGCTGAGCATCAATAAACAGAGGACATGCAGTCTCCCCAGATCTCCTTCACTCTGAGAGCCGACCAGAACCTCGCTCATTTTCCATCACACTTTTGACGACTATAATAACTTCAACAGCGATTTACCAAAGGCAGCAAAAGATCAAATCAAGTGCTAACACCCAATACCTGAGCAGCCATGGCGGACCTAGCAGAGGTTACTATGGAGACGGAGTTACTAAGATGCACTGCGGCATGACGACACATGTTATAACAATAGAAGTTATCATGTTATAATATGAAACTTTTAATTTATGCTGAAGATAAATAGTGTATTGTTATAACAAGAAAAGTTTCCTTTCATAATGTGATAAGTTTATATGTTGTAATAACCTTAAGATATCTTGTTAACATGAAAATCATTGTTGTGACACTAAAAATGTCCATGTTATAATGTGATACTGGCCTGTTTTACGTTTTCTGGTGTGGCAGCAAAACACTGCTGTAATAATGAAATTAGTTTTCAAAGCAAATTATGGGGTGAAGGTTTTAGGGAGTATAAATAACATTCAAACAGAAAACCATGCCAACAATGAACTAATCAGATGCAATGAAGACTTATGTGCTTCAAAAACAACTTGATAATTATATTTTATTCATACAGTTTCCCTTTGGAGCTGAGGTTATCTCAGTATAAACAAATTACACCACAAAATCCAGACTGACCTCACAGAATCATAAGGCTCCATCTTCATTCAAGTCCTCATAAAAAAAAATTTAAAAAAAT
Source organism: Myripristis murdjan (assembly GCF_902150065.1). NCBI lineage: Eukaryota > Metazoa > Chordata > Actinopteri > Holocentriformes > Holocentridae > Myripristis > Myripristis murdjan. Next base: position 25,452,109 of record NC_043994.1, read on the forward strand.
CTGCATTCTAAAGAGGATTTTGTATATTGTGTTCAAAGTACTACTGCGATATAGGCCCTGTTGAGCTCAAAAGGGACATTTCACTACATTACAAAACAATTTTGCCAGCTGGGGTGTTTAAACTTTGATGCTCATCATCTCAGAACTGCGCTCTAACCAAAAATAATTTCATAATTTCAAGCTAATGATCTAAAATACCAAACGGTAAAAGAGTTATAATTTGGTAATGCAAGGACACAGGCTTCCAACTATCCTTAACAAAGTACAGTAGCTTTTAACATTTTTTTTTTTATTATTATTATTATTTTATTTTTATTTATTTATTTATTTATTTATATATTTAGCATCCATAAAGTAGTGCTTTGAATCAAGAAAAAAAAAAAAATCACGATTCAAAAGTTTCAGTCCAACTAGAGCTACCCACCTCTAGTTGGACTGATACTTTTGAATCATGATTTCTTTTTTGTTAATATGTGTTTTTAGTTAATATCATGAGTTTGGGCAAATCAAAAACAAAGGGATTATACAGGATTATCAAGCACTAAACACGGAGTAATCATCTCCGTGAATATCTTGCAGTATGAATTTCTTCATCAGAATAAGGATATGTAAGGATGTATTTTTCTGATACTGAAGGATAAACTCCAGTTTATGTGATTATCCATTTGAAAATACCCTTTATTGATTTAAATCCTCACCAGCATCAGCACAAACTTTAATAGTACACTTAATCTCCAGTGACTGGAGTTTGATTAAATGCACCCCCGTAAACACAGTGGCATCTGATTAATTTTCATAATTTAACTTTATAATGAGCGCCATGGTGGTGGGATGGGAATAAGGGCGGATTTCGGAGGAAGACTGCGACTGGTCAAAATGTGACAAACGATCTTCTTAATTAAACTTATTAATGATATCCAAAAGGAGCAACATCAGAGTGTAAGGCACTACGCAAACCATTAACTTCAGAGAAACCAGTTATGACTTCCAAAAAAAAAAAAAAAAAAAAAAACCTCATACCAACTGCAGGGTATTTGCAACAGAAAAAAATCATCTAATATCTGACACATGCTGTAATGAATCCCTGGCAATATTATGCAAATATGCCGGCATCTCATGTTGAGAAGCAGGGATACATGCACATCAGGAGATTACTCGTCAAAAACTGATCTGAGTTGTGAGACTACAGGTCAGGTCTAACAACTTTTAATTACTTAAAGGAATAATTCACCCAAAAGATACCTATTTTGTATCGTATACTCACCAAGAGCTGTCTTCAATGTCCAATATTTTTTTAAATTGCATGCCTCACTGAGAACAGATGTCCCTAAAACTGTAGCCACCTCTGCTGATCCATGACTTCAGCTGTAGTGACTAAAGCCTCATTGGCTGTAGTGAAGTGCGACCAGTGAGCGAGTAGGCCAATGAACAAGCTGCAGATGGAGTTTTAAGTTCACTGAATGTGCAGGCCAGACACGCACAGGTGAAGGTGCATGAGGCATTTTCCGAATGCATTTATTATTTAGTAATTTTTTTTTAAAGTAATTGCGAAGGTTTGGGACTTACCGAACATACAGGCTGTGTCAAAATTCGGATTTTACTGCACAAGAGTGTGAGAATTTGAACAGAACTTGAATGCTGTTGTTTTTGCAAAATCGACGATTAACTCACAGAAATGACAGAAATGGTTTTAGTTTTTGGAAGTGTCATCCACCGTGAGGCATGAGTGAGCACATGATACAAAACAGGTAGTTTCTTCAACAGGCATTGCTTTAATGGTCAAGTCCCTGTATTTTTTGATAATGCTAGCCACCTGCTATCAGTAATCATAGGCCAGTTTCCATAATACAAGGTATATTCCTTTAAGATGAAATGGTGAAAGGGACACACAGCGAGGATCTGAAACCTATGCAGGGATAAAGAGATGGGGCTGGGGTGGCTGACAGCAGGGACAGGAGGATGTAATGAGCTGATCAAACGATTGTGGAGAATGAAACGCCAGAGTGGCTTAGTGCGGTGTCAGACCAAGCTGCCAGGGAATCCCTGGTCCTCATGTGATAGCCAGCTGACTATACTCTCATTGAAATCACATTCATCTCTGCCACAGCACCTGCAGACTTTGATGATTCATGCTATTCTCTCCTTTTTCTCCCGGCTCTCAGTTTCATATAAAGGCACATGCTATTCCAGCCCTTTCATTCTGTGCCCATTCGGTCCTTTCCCGTCCTTTCCTTGCGTTTTCTCTCCTCTTTTTTCCTTAATGTCCCCACTCTCTCTGCCCATTCAGCCGTCTGCCTCCATTTCCATTTTAACTTCAATCTCCACAACTTTCTACCTCCTGGCCTTGCTCCCTGGATGTGTGCCTATCCATCTCCACTCCACCGCCCCTGTCTTCTCACATACCCCTCAGACATGTACTACACTACAGTAACTAGTGAAATATGGCTGGCAACACACAAATCCTTTTACACTGCTTATATCTTCAGCATTGCTTCCGTGTAAATCAGTTCAATTTGTAGCAATTTCAGACTGAATATTAAAATTGAAAACGAAATGGCCATTCAGTTTGCATATCAGGCAACCATTTCGGGGGTCTTGCCCGATAATCCTATTTCATATGCAGAGCCAATCAATGCTGCCTTTGGCTCAGCAAAGTCTAGTTATTCCACATTTATAATGAAACATTTTCCAGACCTCCATCCTTCCAGTAGGAGGTGTGACCACGCAAGATTAGGAATTGGATGACCTGTGGCTGCTTCAGTTGTTGGCTGTCAAACTGGGCAGATGCAGAGCGAGAGAGTACACACTCAATTAACCACACAGCAGCCAAAAAAAGAGGAGATTACACCAGCCTCACATTCTCTTATAGTAACAGACACCACCAGCAGTCTGTGGCAGCAAATCTTGTTTAACTTTTCAGTACATCCTATAGTAAAATGGTTGGACCTTTTTATTAAAGCACAGAGTTTGGGATAATGTGTGAAGACTTTTTCACATTGACGTATCGCTTCACACACTGCATTTACCAACTCAATTTACTAGTAATATCATCAAATCCCCAAAAATAAAATAAATAAAAGCATTCCTGTGGTTGATGTGTTTCCCCCCACATAGCAACAGTGACAGACAATGTGAAGATGCTTTAACCAATCCTCTACAAAGAGATTTTCTCCTCGAAACCAGAGCACAAGGGACTTCATCCTCAACGTGCAAGCTAAACAATCCGCTTATTCTTAAACACTCTAAGGCTTGACATTCAATTCTTCCTCAACATCTCACAAGCCTTTCTGAGACTTGCCAAGGCTCTGTGCTGTATCCTGGGTCTCTTCCTAAGCCCTCCTCTGAGAGGACAGGATGATACACACTGAGCCGAGCTCTGTTTTGAGGGATGAAGGGGGTGTGTTATCTTAGCAGTGTTGCCTCTTCTGTTCGCCCCATTTGACTACAGTCTATCAAAATGTCATGTCATCCTTAAAATGTTCAGATCCTATCAAAACCTTTTGAGGGTTTCTGTGAAAACCCGTGTGAATGTCATCTAATGTGCCAGTGTTGGACACTCACTGGCAAAACTTCCATTTCAGTATATGGGATGATAATATCCAAGCTCAATCACCGTTGTAATTCCATGCAATATCTGAAAGTCGATTCTGCCTTGCCCAAATTGTTACCCTTGGCACAGACAAAGCCCTTCTGTTTTGCTGTGTACATCACTCCATAAAGCAACTGCCTTCTTTTCTGGGCAATCACTCCATCAAGAAGCTTTTAGATTGCTCTGATATCTTAAGGAGCTCCCCAAGTGCTTTTGGTGCTTTGTTATTTGATGAAAATGCTTCTCCATCTGCTGTTGCTCTGCCTCTGGTCTCAATCGGTCAAATCTCAAAACAATCTGGACCTCCTTCACCCTCCCTTACTCTGTTCTCTTTCTTTCCTTCTCGGTCACTTTCTCTCTCCTTTTTTTTTTTTTTATACTTTTTTCTCCTTTGAGCAAATATTTTGCTATATTTATCAGGTTTTATCTGTTCATTCAAGTATCCAGTCATCCATCATATGCTGAAGGAAAAAAGTAGCAACTTCAACTTGGAGAGCGTGTTGATTGATTGAGGACATGAGCTCTGCCTCGCAAGCATTCAAGGAAGAAATGGCTTCTTGGTATTTGTCGAAGGTCTTGCTTGTTTTGTTGCAGATTACATGGAAAGTGAAATAGCGCCAACCTCATTATCCTTTCTTTGGATGTTGAACAGCTAACAAAAGGGAAAAAAAAAATCTTTCGCTGTTTTTTTCCTGTTTCTGTTTTTAGCTTTTGTTTTTAAATGTCAAAGATCCATTTCCATTTAGATTGAACTTTTGTTTTACTCCAGGGAGCAGTGTGGGACTCCGGGGATGCTTACCATGCTATGATGACTGCATGGCATTAGCAGTGTGATAGCACAGGGTCAAGCTAACGTCACATACTTGGCCCACTGCTAAGGTCAATGCATCTCCGGGGGTCTGGAACAGACAGGCAGCTCAGTAAGCAAGGGTAGACAAAAAAGTAATATTCCCTCAAAGGTAGGTCATCTTTGACAGAATTTGGATGTGAATAATGCATGGAATTCAGCGCTGTTAGTTGTGATTCCCCCTCCCTTTACAAACAGAGATGGTCCTCAAGAGGGTAGAGAGAAACAGTTTTCTCTACTGAGGAGACTAAAAAAAAAAAAAAGAAAAACTTTTGGTGTGGCTGACCGGTCAAGCACTGTGGGTGCAAATTACTGGCATTACATTAAAAAAACATCAGAAAAAAGCACTGCATTCCCACACCATAATAGAGCTTCATGTCTTGTGGTGTTGCAATCAATACCGCTTAAATGGGATCAAAGATAACAGAATGACATAGCGTGCATCGCCTCTGAAAGAATGTGTGATCTCTGATTAACGCTGTGGTGCTTCAACTGTGGTTATAAGCCCAAACCAAAATATTAATTCATTTTCAGCATCCCCCTGGTACATGCTCACAATTACAAAGGAACATCACCAGCAAAATGAGCATGCCAGCTATTTCTTTCTCACAATTAGTCCAATTTAAAACTGAGTGGCAGAGCTAGTGAGAGTAAAGTAAAAAAAAAAAAAAAAAAAAAAAAAAAAAAGGATTTCAAAGAGAGGCAAGGGAGAAACAAGGTGTGAAATAAGCAAGAAATCAAAAAAATACACGAATGGAAAATTTCGGTATATTTAAGGCAGCAATTTTATTCCCAAGATAAAAAGACAGTATTGAGCCTAGTATTGAGCAGGATACAAGAGGAGCTTTTCCAAGAGCTAAACAATAGTTGTCCCTTACATCTTCTGTAAGAATAAATAAATAAATAAATAAACATAAAGATCACATAACCTCAATTATGCTGACTTCGCCTCGGGTTTCAAGGTGACGTAGCAACAGAGAACTTATGCCCCCTCAGGGCCATAAGGCTACTATCTCTTATCTGCTGAGCAAAAGGCTTGTTCCATACAATTATTGCTGGCTTCAACGAAATGCATTGGACTCAGAGTTTACGATAGATTAAAATCATATTACACAACACACTGCCTCTGTCAGAAAACATGCTGCATCTAATTTTTTCCTGGGGATTTAAGCTCTAGACTCTTTTCCTTTCAGACTAATACTGCCTCTCAATCAATGTTTCCCAAGTGGCCATCAAGTGGCTTATATATGTCACAGCTTACTATGTGTTACATAATAGGATAACACACACACACACACACACACACACACATACACAAATGCAATTGTGCTGCACATCTGTTGTTGTGGGTGCAGAGAGGAAACTAGAATCTACAGTATAATCTTATTCAAGATGTTCACTTCATTTTACGAGAGTCCAGGAGATGCTTTCATCATTAATTTAATGTGATGTACTCCAAACAGTGAGGGGATCCTGCTGTAAGCACAGAGCAGATGAAGATAGCTGATGGGGCTCCATAACAAACACAGTTTATTAGGCTTAGCCTGCTGTGTACTGCAGGGGGAATATGGCCAGTAAAATTCAATTCATTACACTGATCAAGGCCCCTGTGACTGGGGAGGCTCCTGTGGTAGGATGCAGCAGTCGGCTGATGAGATGATATTTTGTGAAATTGTGTTTATCTGTGTTACCTCACAGCACTGATACACAGGAATGGGAACAGATGCAGACAAATGCATACACACACAAGCTGGCACCTGCGTGGTCACATCCACTCATGCATGCACACACACACACGGCCACCATGTGAGAATTCCCTCCAGGAGAGGAGGCATGTCCACCCCTACTTGGAAAAACTGATGTTTTGCAATCCAGCTCACCCCCACACGTCTTCTGTAATTTTATATGCCAAGAAAGAATATATTATTTGCCTGATTTTTTTTCTGTATATACTGAAATGGTGTTTATTGAACTATATATAAATGCTGTTTATAGAAAATGTGCATTATTAATGTCTGCTAATATCACATTTTAATTAGGCTGATTTTGTCATTACATGTGGAGTAAATACCATGTTTTGAATTTTTCACTGTAGTTGGCATCTTGAGCTAATAAGCTAGGTGGCCTGGCTATTTATCTGAATCAACAGACCTGACGGCTACCATCCAGCAAACACTTAAATATAAAAATGGAATCTAGTCAAATTTTGAGAATATTCACATGAAAATATGTAAATGTATCCTACTTTCAGGCAGCTAACCTGAGTCATGTGAGGCTCCAGGAAATTTTGGGTGCTGAAGATTTTCAGGGGATGACAGTCCCCAATCCATCCTCTCTCTCTCTCTCTCTCTCTCTCTCTCTCTCTCTCTCTCTCTCCATCCTTCCCTCCAACACACACACAAACAACTACAATTTCAACATAGATCAGTGTCATAACAGATTGGCAGATTGTCTTTTTTTTTTTTTTTTTTGGTAAAATTCCTTCAGTTGCCCATGTGAAGCTTTGAGGATGTGCTGTATCAGGCCACTCTACATGACTGTATAATCTGTCATGGGTGACAGCACACATGGGGCAAGGCCACTTAGCCCAAGGACAGATATTACAGTAATGATAATGTACAGTGGCCAGGCAGACAGAGTGGTTGAACCCCCCCAAGTCAGGGGGGCTGATTTTGTTAGAGATGAATAAAAACTGCAGCAAGGTGAGTCATTCCAGATAACAAGACCAGGGGCTCCTTGGATCACATCAAGCAGAAAATCGATAAATGATTTAATCATAATGCAAACGAGGTATGATAGCTCCAGGACTGACAAACAATTAATAATTCATAATTCATGTTAGCTTTTAGTTCATTTCATGCTTCACGGGCAGCAAAGCCTTCCCAGAAAGACTCGTGTTCCAGAAAAGGGGATTCGGCGTGTCTATCAGTGTGTCAGCTGGGCAATAAGTGCTCCTTTGTGCGACTGTCTAATTTTTATGGAGAAAACTGGTCCAAGCAGCTGGCAGGGCTCTCTCTCTCTCTCTCTCTCTCTCTCTCTCTCTCTCTCTCTCTCTCTCTCTCTCTCTCTCTCTCTCTCTCTCTCTCTCTCTCATCCTCCACCCACCTACCCCCGGCACTCACTCGCATACACACGCCCGCGCACACGCACAGTCATCACTGACCATCACTCCTCTCCCAAAGCAGGTAAAAGGGCTGCTAGGACATTTTAGCCAGCGCCAGCCTAGATTTATGGGATGCAGCTTCAATAAATAAAGTGAAAGTTGCCGGTGAATAAAACTTGCCAATGCAACCTGTTACCGCGGCGTCTGTGGCTCCGCCGTCCGCGTCGCCTGGCCGGGATCTGTCCGTGGTGCTGAACTGCAGACTGGCAGTAGCAGCTGATCGTTCAGCACCACACCGCGGCAAATGAACCTGGATACAGCAGTTCACTAACCACGGCATGTGAGGGACACCGACTGAACGAGCTCGCTTTCCACACCGGGGGACATAACGCTAAAATAGGGCTTGCACCGACTATAAAACTCAGCTGACGCGAGGTTTATACTCACACAAAAACTCCGAAAAGCAGAACTCGGATGCCAATCTCCAAAGCCAGCGCTCGCATGTTTTTCCTGCGGTCTGGTGGCGACATATTCATGACTCTTGAGAAAATCCGACAAGTGAGATAAACAAAAGGCGGGCCGGTCAGCTCTCACAGGCTTGGTCACTTTGTAATCCACCTTAGCAAAGTGAGCGCTTTCTCGGTGCCGGGCGCTTCCAGAGAGCGGTGCTCCTTAATCACACATGCCGTGCGCCTCCGCCGCGACTCGGTCACCTGAAGCAGTCTTCTTCTCCTCCTCGCCTTTGCCTGTCTCCGCTTGTCTCCGTCTGTCTCAATCCCCCCGGGCGATTTTCTTTATTGCAACTCTGCTGCTGACAGATGCTCCTCTATGGTATGAAAGTCTCCTTCCTCTGCTCCATCAATTACTTACACTGGGGTTGGAGTTAGGGGAGCAGTAAGAATGCATCTGAGACGGTATCCCACAAAATGAAAAAAACATTAGCGAAAGGAGGTGTGGGTTGGAGCTCAGGGGAAGTAATAAGGAATTAAATAAAAAAAAAAAAAAAGGGAAAGTGGAGAAAATCTGACCGTCACGGAGTGAGGGTATAGAGTGACAGAATGGGCCTAAATGTCCAATATCTCTCTCTTACTCTCTCCTAATCTCTCTCTCTCTCTCTCTCTCTCTCTCTCTCTCTCTCTCTCTCTCTCTCTCTCTCTCTCTCTCTCTCTCTCTCTCCTGCCCCAGCTCCACCTTGAAAAATGAGATGACTAGAAATTTCCGGAAATCCACTCAGAAAGTAGGCATACCACAGGGTGCAGTGGATGTGAGAGGTTGTTTTATCCAGATCTACCTGTAGACAACCTACATTTTTGTCCATGTCCAGTACCGCAATACTGTGACGAATGAAATTTCTTCTACCAACACCTCAATCTCTTGTCTTAAGCTTCTTAAAAAAAATTACCCTTCAACAGACCTTCCTTTATTTAACTGGATAATCAAGTAAATGTGACATGAAAGGAGAAAGCAATCGGCTGCTAGTGTTTGCTACCAGGACATGTTAGTCAAATGGCATCAGCACATGCACCAAGCTCAGCACTCAGCCTGACACATGATATTACATTAATAAGTGACAGCACGCCACGCTGGGGGAGCGCCGCACCCTCTTGGCTCTTTCCCACTGTCCAATCATACCAGCATGATGGAACCAGCACCTGGGGGCCTATGGGTGCAGCCAGACAGTGATAAAGAAGTATGGGCAGGAGCATACCTGCAGGCCCAGGAAACCTGGCTAGCACTTCACAGCTACACATGAATATTTCATGCCCTCTAAAACTGTGTTACCTGTCTGTCCAAGGTGTATGTGTGTGTGTATGTGTGTGTGTGTGTGTGTGTGTGTGTGTGTGTGTGTTGTGCTGTGTGACCACCATGCATAAAAAGCCCCTGACCCAAAAATGTTTCTAGGGCCTTTCTAGGTCACAAGCTCACAAGCTTGACAAGCTGGAAATGGGCTCTGTACGTGCAATTTAAAAATGGTGCACGCTGACTGGATTACAAGATGTTGTTAGATATTTATGACTGAGAGAAATAAGTGCACTCACTTATACGTATGCACACACACATACATCTAGAAACACACACACAGCCAAAGGTAGAGAGGGTTTTGATCTGTCCCCTTGTTTCTTAGATTTCTCTGATACGCTGGTAATCTTTGCCAGCTCACTAATGAGAACAAAACAAAACAACAGTGGAGGGAAACATCAAATGGCGGTGTAGAGGATGAGAGCAGAACTAACTTCAAAGCTTCCTGGCAGCCATCGCAATTTTCAGCTTTTAGAGAGGCTTGTGTGTATATTACAAGCTATCAGAGTGGTTTTTACCTCAGTCAGGATTCAGATGATTCACTCCAGTCAGAGAGACTTTCCAGACCTTTCCGAAGACCACCACAGAACTTCGAATCACAGACAAGAAAATGCAGAATTCACAACATTGCTTTTGCGCTGACCCATGGTCTCCAGTGGCTCCAAGTTCTGTGTGTAAGGGCCATCTTTCTCGCTCATTTTCCACCCTCTCGTTCCATCCCTATTGCAATCAACCATTTTGATCTTCTTTTTTTTTTCTTCTCTGAAACTCTTCTGTCTTCCAAACCCATTACATCTCCCTTTTTCCTCCTCTGCAGTGTAGATAATGACTCACTTTCTCAGAGAGAGTGTTTACACTGCTAGGTTAAACATATAGCATACTCTAAAATAGGTCACTCTTCAATAAATCAAATCTGAATATGTCTTTATAAAGTGCTCCTTATTACCCACATGAGTATAAGGACATATACTTTGCAGTGTCAGTGTCATCCTCTGCGACAGAGTGACTCATTATGTTATGGAGCGGGTGATCCATTACTCTCCGAGTTCTAGGCTTTATTGGACAACTCTCCTCATTACACTCTAGGCTAGCTTTTATTGGAAAACATCCCTCATTCTTGGTGTATATACAGAGTTTCAACAGTATGTAGCAGCACTTTTTATATAGTGACCCACCAAGGGAGTTTGCTGCTAGGAAATAACCCTACTGAGTGATACTGAGCTTTGCTGAGCAGCAGTTTATGAATTTGAAGACTTCCATGCCACAATGATTTTGAAAAAAAAAAAAAAAAAAAGAGAGACAAAAGACAATGTTAGAAAATGGCTCATTTAAGAAGATAAAAACCAAGTGCAGTACTTTCTTTTTTTGCATAAGAGATATTAGGTAATTTAAGTTCTTGGTTGACAAAATGCTAACACTTTCACAGACTACTATTACACGGTACTATTTATTTTAGAGATGTTAGACAGTGAGTGTATTGGAATTGAAATCTTCATTCATTCTGCAGACTGCGGGATGGGCTGCAGCTTGAAGAGGAGTAGTCTATGCTGTTTCTCATGAATTCACACATCACAATCTGTGTGGAAAGTACCCAGGCACCGAGTAGCCAAATGCAAATTCTGGCAACTGAAAAAGGACCACTTTGTTTTTTTTGGCCCAACTATGCCATCAATTACAGGAATTCTGCTCCTGATAAATATCTGTAAATGATTATGAATTCAGTGAGCTGCTCTGTTGCAACATAATTTTCATCGTTTCTGTCTGACCAAACCACCGATGGCTTGTAATGAGGCAGATTGGCTTGATGCAAGAAGAGAAGCAGCTTCAGTGGTCCAGACCATGCTGAGATTAAAATGTCAAATGCCAAACTTCAAACAGAACTCTCATAAATTGTGAAGTGAGCCGGGGTCTGATCTTTCCCCAGGTCAAGCATCTCACTTGCATGTGCAATTGAGGAACCAAGATTAATAAGAACATTTATCCCTTTGATTAACTGTCTACTTACCATCACTAAAAACGAGGATCTCGTAATTGGTATGCAACGAGATAAACAAAACAGATATGACACACACACTCTACATCTGCTCCCTCCTCACCCACATACTTGTTTCTCTAAAAATGATCATGTTCAGCCTTCACCACACTAATGTTCTCTAAAAGCAATGAATCACAGGGCATCTAACATTTTTTACTCAAACTTTTGGACATTTAATTAAACATGGAAAGTAATCTCCTTTTTTAATCTCCTCATGTGATTTGTCTTGAGGTGTGCATGTTTCCAACATCTGCCTAAGTATGTGCCTGATTTGAATTCCCTGTTTCAGTTTCAGTATCGTTTGTGCAGGGACGACTCATAGCCAATAAAAGAACCACTGTGAAAGTAGGAACCATTACGGACCTCATTTAGGTTAATATTATTGGACTCAGTAGATTTTTTGGGGTCTCAGATTCAGGCTTGGCTCTTGATACAACCACTGTGATTTCTAAATGTGAGTTTGAAATGGATTTTGAAGCTGTAAAAGTATTTATTGAATTGAAAAATGCCCATTCTTAGTGTGAGTAGAAGTGGGATGTTAACTTTGATTCTTTTCCATCAAAAAGTCCCATTCCATTAAAGGGTGATATACTCAGGATCTTGGTTATGGTCCTTAAGCGTTATGCAGCTTGACTAATCCAATCACCATCACTCTTATCACTGCTAATGCCATCAGTGAAATTAGTAATTAATGTCAGCAATTAGTTCTGCCTCGGAAAATGACACGGTGATGACATGTTAAACTGCCACAAGAATAGGAAAATTCACTCTGGCGTGGGCTTAGTGTGGTATTATTTTATTTCACAACTGTATCACAATGGCAGCCCCTTTGCCTCGCTGTGGTGCCAATTCCAGGGAACGGGCTCTACTTCTGGATGGATGAATACTGTGGCTGCTATTACAAGGGAAAGTGAGAAAATGAATCAGAGCTGAAGTTATTGGGTCTTTCAGAGAGGTAGAATGTGTGTGTGTGAGTGTGTGTGTGTGTGTGTGTGTGTGTATGTGTGTGTGAGAGAGAGAGAGAGACAAAGAGTGGGAAAGAGAGAGAGTGACAGAGAAATTGCCCTCACACACAGGTTCGAGATGTGCATGAAAGGTGCATATAGTGTGATCTATAATATAACATGGCCTTGTTTGCAGATATACCCGACCTACATTTATACATTCAAAGCGTGACTCTGAACTACTGCATGTTATCTGCTTATAATTGAATCTGATACAGCAGCTTCACAGATAAGCCTCGAATTGCCCGGTGTGAGAATCTTGTCATTGATCAGCCCCCTAAAAATCACCTAAAGTGAAAAATTGTGGGGATTTTGGACTCAGTCCAATTGTGTTTCTTCGAAGAGGGCAAAGGCAAAATGCGTCAGTATCCTTGGGGATGTGCTTTGTTGTTGAGTACACAGCTTCCCATTTGCTGGCGATTCCACACCTGTCCTCCACAACTCCATGGCTATTTCACACAAACGCTGCTCTCTACAGGACTGGTCACATGAGAGCAGAATGCCGAAAATCAGACACGGTGCAAGCGTCTGGTGTACAGAGAACACACACACACACACATTCATTTCAACATCAGTGCTAAGTCTGTGAGTCAACAGGATAAGGATGATGTGCCTTGCTGTCACATCAAATGCTTTTACTTGCTTGTTGCTTGTTTTTCTTCAAATGTGACCAAAGGGGTCACTTGAAATGCAGCAAACGACATGATCTGCTTGATGCAAAGGTTGTGTTGTTCAAAAAAAAAAGAAAAAAATCTTTGAGCTCAAGTTAGCCAGGCTGCCGTTGTAAATAGGAATTTGTTCTTCATGACTTGCCTGGTTAAATAAAGGTCTGAAAACTATAAAATTTAAATACATGCACAATAAATACATTTATATATGAAGTCCGTGGCCATGATTTACCCAAATTAAGCAAAATACTACCAGGTATAGTCAGAGGAAATTATTTTATGAATTGATATTAATGTTTCATTTGTCAATGCACAGACCGCTAGACTGGAGCTTCCTCAGAGCAGCCCTCTGGCTACAAACAGCAGTGGAAACTAAGCCTATCTCTGCTAATGGGAAGCAAATTGCAGCATGAACCTTCAGCACCTCTCTTCATCTATTCATCAACCTACATTCATGCTTTCCACTGTGGGTGCATCCTTTTGTCTTATCCGTCATGGAAAAAAAAAAAAAAGAGGGAGATAAAATCCCAAGCCTAACAAGAAAACATCCTGAGCCAGTTCTAAGAGCCCAGTGAGGAAAAAGCACAACTACAAAAAATGCTTTAGGGGATAGGGAAGATAGAAGCATAGAATAAAGACACTCAGTGATGTGGTTTGAGAAATGAATGATTACAATCAACACAACTGGTACATTGTCTGCTGTTCTCACATTGGGCTCAGCGTATTCACTGCAAAATTCATTAGGGACGAGCTGTTTTGCAGAACAGGCACAGAAAGATATGATTCACTAATTAACTGAGCAACACTAGTCCACAATCCTATCTCAGTTCAGTGATATAGCACAGCTCTTTGGTAAAGGTCAGCATTGACACCATTATTACCTTCACGTTGTCACTGTACCCTAATTGCTCCTTTTAATACCCCGAGAAATCATCTGTAGGAATGTCTGATGCCTTAAGTATGGGTTGTTAAAATGTTATGGCTAATGGCATGGACTCATGTTTCACTTAATACATATCTGCTACAGGCGGACAGACTGAAACAAGTGTCAGATTCATCTGAGCAGAGTGAGGAAAATGTGAAACATCAACACATCTTCCCATACCGATGAGACTAAACAGAACAAGCTCTCATGACTTAAGAAGAATAACAGTGTACTGTGTTTGCAGAGATGGCCAATTAAACTTATTATAGAAAACTGTCTGCATTTCTAATTTTAACTCCCTGGTGGCAGTGAAACTCCATTAAGAAAGGAATGCCTGAGTATGTGTAATTAAGTAAGAGAGACGACGAGTTAGAGAGAGAGAGAGAGAGAGAGAGAGAGAGAGAGAGAGAGAGCAGTCCTGCCTTTGCCTCCTCTCTCCTCTGAGCAAATTACGCTTCCTTTCATGCCAAACTGTTCCGAGTAATTTCATTTTAATATGATTCCATGAGAAACAAGCCAAGGTCTACTGTGCTCCTTGTTATTCAGGAGAGCTCAACCTGCCATCTGTTATTAAAACAGAGTCTGTCAAAAACCAGCGTGGATATATTACTCTCTTCACAACATGGCACCACGCGCTTGTGTCTCACAGTATTTGGTGACACAATAGATATAAACAGTAACATGTTTGTCACCACCACCTTTGTGCGTTTCATAAAAGTGATTTATCTTCTATGCCCAAGCATGCCTTATCAGTCACGCACACACACACACACACACACACACACACACACACACACACACACACACACACACACACACACACACACACACACACTGAGACAGAGAGAGAAACAGAGACTCCAATACCAAAAATATACAGTTACAAACCCACAGAAATAGTCTACAGGATGCATAACTCCAGCCTTAGCACACTTCACCCGGGAAAGCATGAAGGTATTTCCCATCAGTTCCATCTCTACGCCCTTTTATGTCAGGGAGAAAGATGACAAAGGATAAGCACAATTGTTTGTCCACACTGTTAGAGGTATGGCATGCTGCCAATATCTTCTACAATAAAAGTAGAGGGAGACACCAGAGTGCATCTGTGCTTTATGCCCCCGCAACAATTTTTAAAAACTGCTTGCCAAAAAGTTGCTCAGTGGAGTTAAGGGTTTATTCTGCTTTAAAGATGCTTCATCATCATAAAATATTGAGTAATAACTCCAGGATATATGTATACACATATATAAACCTCATTTTTCCACTGGTAAATAACGTAAATAGTCCTATAAGCGATGGGAAAAGAGGCGATTATCCAAATGCAGACTTCAGATGTGTGGCATTAAATAGTTTACTGAGAGTAAAGGGAATGGCGCGGACAGATAACAAGATTAACAAGGTAGATAACAAGGACGTGGAGTGTGAGGGACCTAATGCTGCGTTTGATCAAATTCAGAACTCATTAAAAACAAGGTGCGACTCATGATGGAACAGACTGAACAGTCATGCCACTTTCTGGAATGAGTTGCTGGAAATTTGGGCATCATTTCAGAGCTCCAGTGTCTCTGATGTCGGTTCAAGTGATGTCAGAGCAGGCCAAATACAAATGACCGAAAACAAGTCTCCTTTTGCTGTTTACGATAAGACTTGAATCAATATCAGAGTGTTTACTAATAAATAAATATTACTGCATACGCTTTTGCTATCCTCCCCCTGGAGGAAAATGCAAAGTTTCTTGTTCTTCTTCTTCTTCTTGGCATCCATTTCTCCCAAGTGGACTCTGTGTGTGAATACAATGTTGCTGCACGCTGTAAATTAACATAAAGGGCACAAATTGCAAGTTGTGTGTTGGAATGAACTCAGCGCAAGAAACACACAAGAAAAGCTGGTAAAGACTACTCTGTAATTTATTCCACCCTTTTTTTAACCAGGAAGGCCTCGCTTAGATTAAAAATCACTTGATTGGTTACAGCTGGAACGAAATCAATGCCGCCCATATAGTCTGGGTGCAGTGATCCTATCCCCAGTTGCTCTAGATAACATCATCATTAATAGCACTGTATTGGAAACAAATGAAGACACATGTTGGGATCTGTTCACTCTCGTTTTTCTCAAGTTTCTGCAAATCAGAAACTATGTACGTACTCATCTACCTTCCTTTGAAAGCACTTAATATAGATGCTTCCTCCAAAACACGGATCCTGACAGAAAGTTGTCCCACTTCTACAGCTCATTACAATCAGTTCATCCTCCCTCTACGACAGCGATCAAAACCGCGTGGGAAATTGAGCTGGGGATACAAAATCCCGATGAAACTTGGAAGGAGAGCCTTAAAGAAATTAATGCCTGCTCTATTAACTCTAGGCATTGTCTCATTCAGTTTCGGGTCGTTCACTGGCACTTTCCTCCACAGTGTGACAAATGTAATACAGCAGAGACAAATCTCGTCCATGGCTTCGCTCTCTGTCCTAAGGTAGAAAAATACTGGTCAAAAAAATGTAAAGCTTTCTCTGAGCTTCATTTAACCTGATTCTGTCTTGATTATACTGGGAACTTCAGAATCAACATCTTGATATTCTGGAAGAAGAAAGAAGTTCCTACTTACAAACTTTGGCTTAATGAAATGATCAGAACTCTTCATTTTGAAATAATAAGGTTTTCACTGAAGCACGTGGAATCACAATTTAACAAGATTCAGCTGCCCCTTATCTGTTTCCTAAGAAACAACCCATAATAGAAGCTATGAGGCCTGCTGTCCACTATTACTCTTCATGCCATTTTTTATTCTTCTTTGATTGATTTTCCATTGTAACCCTTAATGTTGTATAGTATATAATGAGCAGAAGGGTCTTTTTTTCCCCTCTTCTTTCTCTTTTTGTGTATGTTTATGGTTAATATTATCCATTTGTTAGGTATTCCATTGTTATGTTTTCACTAAATGAAAATGTAGACTCTTTCTGTGTTCTACATTTTGTAAATCCTCTTCAATAAAAGGTACTTGACAAAAAAAAAAAAACAAAAAAAAAAAAAACACTTGATTGTACAGTACAGGCCAAAAGTTTGGACACACCTTCTCATTCAATGTGTTTTCTTTATTTTCATGACTATTTACATTGTAGATTCTAACTGAAGGAATCAAAACTACGAATGAACACATGTGGAGTTATGTACTTAACAAAAAAAAGGTGAAATAACTGAAAACATGTTTTATATTCTAGTTTCTTCAAAATAGCCACCCTTTGCTCTGATTACTGCTTTGCACACTCTTGGCATTCTCTCGATGAGCTTCAACAGGTAGTCACCTGAAATGGTTTTCACTTCACAGGTGTGCCTTATCAGGGTTAATTAGTGGAATTTCTTGCTTTATCAATGGGGTTGGGACCATCAGTTTTGTTGTGCCGAAGTCAGGTTACTACACAGCCGACAGCCCTATTGGACAACTGTTAAAATTCATATTATGGCAAGAACCAATCAGCTAACTAAAGAAAAACGAGTGGCCATCATTACTTTAAGAAATGAAGGTCAGTCAGTCCGGAAAATTGCAAAAACTTTAAATGTGTCCCCAAGTGGAGTCGCAAAAATCATCAAGCACTACAACGAAACTGGCACACACGAGGACTGACCCAGGAAAGGAAGACCAAGAGTCACCCCTGCTTCTGAGGACAAGTTCATCCAAGTCACCAGCCTCAGAAATCGCAAGTTAACAGCAGCTCAGATCAGAGACCAGATAAATGCCACACAGAGTTCTAGCAGCAGACCCATCTCTAGAACAACTGTTAAGAGGAGACTGCGCCAATCAGGCCTTCATGGTCAAATAGCTGCTAGGAAACCACTGCTAAGGAGAGGCAACAAGCAGAAGAGATTTGTTTGGGCCAAGAAACACATGGAATGGACATTAGACCAGTGGAAATCTGTGCTTTG
Organism: Myripristis murdjan; assembly: GCF_902150065.1. NCBI lineage: Eukaryota > Metazoa > Chordata > Actinopteri > Holocentriformes > Holocentridae > Myripristis > Myripristis murdjan. Next base: position 25,470,001 of record NC_043994.1, read on the forward strand.
GTCTGATGAGTCCAAATTTGAGATCTTTGGTTCCAACCGCCGTGTCTTTGTGAGACGCAGAAAAGGTGAACGGATGGATTCCACATGCCTGGTTCCCACTGTGAAGCATGGAGGAGGAGGTGTGATGGTGTGGGGGTGTTTTGCTGGTGACACTGTTGGGGATTTATTCAAAATTGAAGGCACACTGAACCAGCATGGCTACCACAGCATCCTGCAGCGACATGCCATCCCATCCGGTTTGCGTTTAGTTGGACCATCATTTATTTTTCAACAGGACAATGACCCCAAACACACCTCCAGGCTGTGTAAGGGCTATTTGACCAAGAAGGAGAGTGATGGAGTGCTGCGGCAGATGACCTGGCCTCCACAGTCACCGGACCTGAACCCAATCGAGATGGTTTGGAGTGAGCTGGACCGCAGAGTGAAGGCAAAGGGGCCAACAAGTGCTAAACACCTCTGGGAACTCCTTCAAGACTGTTGGAAAACCATTTCAGGTGACTACCTCTTGAAGCTCATCGAGAGAATGCCAAGAGTGTGCAAAGCAGTAATCACAGCAAAGGGTGGCTATTTTGAAGAAACTAGAATATAAAACATGTTTTCAGTTATTTCACCTTTTTTTGTTAAGTACATAACTCCACATGTGTTCATTCATAGTTTTGATTCCTTCAGTTAGAATCTACAATGTAAATAGTCATGAAAATAAAGAAAACGCATTGAATGAGAAGGTGTGTCCAAACTTTTGGCCTGTATTGTGTATCTTGGTAAGTTATTCATGTGCAATATGGGAAACTGGAACAGGCCAATAAGCTGAACCTGACACCACTTAAACGGGGTGCTACTGCCTGGTGTGTGTGCTGCTGAAAGATGATTAGAGATGAGGAGCAGGTGGCGCAGGGAGGAGCCGGGCGGGGCTGATCACAGATGAGGAACAGGTGTGTAGCGGCATGAAAAAAAACAGGAACCCTTGTGATAAGACGAGCAAACACACACACACAACACGGAGCTGTCTTTACACGGTGTGGCTGAAATGCAACTTAAAAGCCATGAAACTGAATTGATTTGAAGTTTCATGGGTAAACCAGCCAGTGGAAATAAATGAATTGCCTTTGTATGTATTTGCATGCACCCTCCTTCCCTTCTTTCTCTGTTTCCCTTGTCTTGCTTTTATGTTTTGAATGTGATCTGTCACGCGAAATTGTTTCTTATGTGAAACTAATTGTGCTGCTGTGTTGACATGGACTCCCTGGAAAAATAGATCTTGTATCTCAGTGGGACCTTTCTGGCTAAGTAAAGGAAAGGTGAATAAGAAAATCAAAAAAAAAAAAAAATACCAATTGGATTGTCTCACCTGAGTTTGGTGACGTATCATCAATAAAAGATGATGTTGAATGATTGATTTGCAACTTGCAACTAATTCCATGGAAGTTAACAGTTTTTTTCCAGGATTTTTTTTGGATTTCTCGGATTTGAATAGAACATGGAAATCACTTTATTGTGAAATTAGTCCATATAGGTGCCTGCTGTACGATGACAATGTAACAGTCTATTATACTGATGTGCTGATGTTGTATTTTTACACCCTCTATCATATCTACATGTGGTTATGACATATTGCCGTGCTGAATGGTACTTTTTATGTCAGCGTATTCTCAGTTTCCCAAACATTGTGTGCTATACTGCTGACGTGAGTGGGCAGTCACGTAATGGAAGGGTCGCATCTCTGAAACAATATTCGACAGAGGAGATGAGGGATTATAGCAGCCAGGGTTTAAATATAATACAGCACTGGATAAGCCGTGCATTTTAAACAGTTCATGTGGTTTAAGCTATTTATTTTTGCTGCTGTTTTGCTGTTGTTATTTTGATGTTGTTTTCCTCTGTTGTTACTGTGGCATGCTGTGCTGCATTGTGTGATTACTGTATATTACTGACCTTGCACGGCCTTGTTTTTCCAAATCAGTAAAAATATGGGGCATAGAAAAAGGAAAAAAAATGTTTCAAGCAGCTTTCACAAACACAGAAGTTAGTCACAGCAATGAAGGGTTTTTGTATTTTGCATATAAAAGGATGCTTTTTTTTTTTGCCTTAGGTTAAATTCTTGTGCTTTATCTAAAATACACATGTTTGATCACTTCAACTCGATGCTGTAATATTAGGTAATATCATACAACTATAAGGAAATATCACTGAGCAGTCAAAACATTAGATGCTAAACTATCAGAGTTAAAATATTGAACACCAACAGAGAGCAAAGCACTATGAAATCACTTGGACTGACTTATAGAAAAAAGTGAAGGCAGACCGGCAGTAAATACTGAAAAAAAAAAAAAAAAAAAAAAAAAAAAAGATAAAATGTTATAGAAACAAATCAAAGCAAGGAAAACCATGTGATCACTGGATTATAAACTTTTGATAAATGCTTTATGCCTCTGATCTCTTTTCCCCCAGCCTCAGTCACAGTATATGACACTCTGTGATCTGTATGTTGTGAATTAGAGTTTGCAAAGGTCATTCTCTTGGTTCACTGCTTTATCCCACTGTGATACCTGCAGGCAACATCTCTTATCTACCTGCTCTCTCTTCTTTTGACAGTAACTATTTGTCAACTCCACCACCACCACCCCCCAAGTTTCACTCCACTGAATTTTAAACAACATCAACATTATTTTTTTTTCTCCATCGCTATATAATAATGCAAACATGCTGTTCATAAATTTCAGCAGTTGAGTGACAGCACATTGCAAAAATATTGCATCTAGAAATAATAATAATAATAATAATAATAATGCCTCTTGCACTGGCATTTCTAACTCACTATGGCTTAAACCTAGACTGTAGAAAATATCAGTATAATGGATTTTTATCACTGCTATGGATATTTTGTAAAGAATAACAAGCACAGTACATAAACAGATTTATTCATGCATTTATTTATTGTATATACAATTTCTGTATTATGATATAATGATACTTTTCATTACATATTGTGTGATGTAACTTACTAACAAGCATTATATTTTTCTAGTTGGAAAAGTATGGACATTATTCACGTGTTCTGTTTATTTGTATAATCCATAAATTATCAAATTGTCCTTTATTTACATGAAAACTGAGTCATTTCCACTATGTGCTACAAAACAAATAATTGTCCATAATCTGGACTACAATAATCAACTAAAAGCTCTCATTTTCCCGCATTAATTGGCCAAACCAATTAATCAGCCAACCTCTAACATGCAGTTTATTTAGCGTGCAGCGATCACGGTGAAATCAGCATGCTAATCATGCAAATTTAGTTTTACTGCCTCACTGTCTTCCTCCTCCCCATTATGGAGTTGATCCCAGGCCCCGCTAGGTGCCTGATTAAACCATGACACTGACAGCACCTCTCTCTATCAGCAAGGCAAGTTATCCTACTGTTTGTTCCTGCTGTTTCTTCCTTCTCTCTCATCCCCTGTATCATCTCTCACCATAATCAATCATTTTCATGGCTTCTCACCGCCAGCCGACTCCCCCCTGTCGACAGTGGGCTGGAAGAAGCACAGCAGAGCCCAACATGTGCATGAACAGCATTGTCAGCCATAGATAAGACGCACCTTCTGTAGTGCTGAATGATGGGACACGGGGATGGATACCGCACCCCCAGCGCCACTTGGCACTGTGCTGTGGTGCATCCCTCCAAAGGTGTTAGGTGTCCATCACTAATAGGAGTTCACATTAACCTGGTCCAGTAATTGTCTATGATTTCATGACTGCCAAAGGAAGCCAGTGTGGTGGTGCCAGTTTAATAGGCCAAGCTTTCTTCAACCCTCCTGCCCATTTTGGCACCGGCTTCTTCCAGATGACAGCTGGGAAGTCATTAGCAAAACTCCACATCGCTCAAAAAGGGGAAGCAACTCTCTCACGCACTGTGCAAAGAGGCTGACTGCTAGATATGGGAACAGAGTCTGGGGGAAAGCTACTCGCCTCGGGGCAATATGAAAAACGATGAGTTATTTCTGTATGTCTTCTCTAAGCCCTCTAATCTTTAAGGCGAATATTTATCGGTTTAAAGGGGAACAGCCCCCAATTTAAGATGCTCCTGTGGATTGGCACAGACCAACTAATATTTGTGAACACAAGTAACTTCCTCCGGCAGCTAGAAAGCACAAATCGGAGGGAAAAAAATGTCATGTCATCAGGTACAAAGTTTGAGGCTGCTTAATAGAAAATGAAGAGGAAAAGATGGCAAAAATGGTAAATGGGACTGGGGAACTTGGGTTGTGGTAATCATTCTTGCAACTGGTATAGTGCAGTCGTGAAAGCCTCAAAACACGAGCAACTGTCTCCCAAAGCCAGAAAGCAGAAAAAGAGTTTAACAAGCTTGGGATTCATGACAAGCTGCAACCAGACTGCTGCAGAGTACCTTAATGGGGCTGTTGTGACAGGTAGCAGCCTAAAGTAGGTCTAGACTTGCTTAGATTGTGGAGTCACTAATACGGATGCTCCCAAATAGCTCTAATTATTTATCTGCTTTACTAACTTAACTCTGGCATGGGGCATAACTTTTTTGTTAATAAATTTGAAATGTTATCTTTAAATTGCCCGTGTCAAATAGGATAATTTATACTTTCTATGCTTCTGTGCTTGCAAGATTCAAGGGTCAAATTGTGTTCACTGTTCACTTGCCAATTCCAAAATTAGAAACCCTCATTATGAAAGCGTCATAGCATCTCTGTGACTGTAGATCTATGCATGCAGCTTTTTACTGATTTATTTATTTATTTATTTATTTTGCTTTTTAAGTTTGGAGTTGCCTCCTCAAGTGAGAGCAGAGATGGTAAGAGGGGGTTGGGAGAGCCCGCTGGGAAATTTTCTGGAGGTGCGAGCACGTTTTCTGCTCCACAAATAGCAATACTACCGAAATAAATCTCATTTATTCCTAAATCCATAGCAATAAGTTCAACAGTTGAAAGCACTAGTGGGGAATTATCTGGTAGTCAAGAAATCAGGTTATCGCTATTATTATTTCATAATAAGCTTTTAGTTAACACAGGTGTTAAAACACCCTTTTTCCTTTTCCTTGTACCAGAGCAAAATTTTGCTGACACTACCAGGTCCTACTTCTGTATGTAAGCTAATTCAGTCTTTTTCACTTTCTCTGAAACAATGCCAGACTCTTGGTGATGACATCTCCAGTTTCTAGTTTTGGTTTCTTGTTTTATTCAAAAATGCGTTGAGTTGAATATCCTGAACCACAGCAATAACACATCGATTTCTAATTTGGTTAATGCTCCTGTTTATATATGGGTCTCCTCCAGAATCACTGACTCGACAGTTTTGCCAGTTTCAGCAGTAACTAAAAGCTGCAGATTGTTCCCAAAGTGTAGAGAAGGATTCAAAAACTGAGATTAAGGCAGTCATTTGTAAATATATTGAAAGTCAAGCAAGCAAACACATTATTATTAGAATAACAGGAAACAGTCTAATAAATATGAGTGTGCACTAATGTCAGATAAGGGGGTGGGTCAAATTACTGTTTCATTCTAGAAACTGGAGACAGCATCAAATGTTTGCAAATATAGACTGCACTGTGCAAGGGCAAAGGAATAAGAAAATTGAAATTTAATAGCTGCTGTCCTGCAATGTTCCTCTAAAATTGCTGTTTGTTCAACCAATTTTTATTTCACTTTTTCTGGAGGTAGCTGTTGTGATCAAAACCTGACTAAGTGACTCATGCCCTCTGTCAACTGAGCGTGTAAGAGCATGTATGCACACAATAATAGCACAAATCGATTTGGAGCCAACTATGCTGGAAAATGGAGGAATGAACATTTATTTGGCTGAACTAATCTACTGTTTGGGCCTCTGTGACTGCAGAGACAGTCCAGAATAATGATGTTTATATTAACACACCACCTTCAGTGTCCGTGTGGTTACTGCCCCCCTCACCACCACCACCCCCACCCCCTGAACTGCCAGGTCTGCTCAGCATCATGGAAACCTGCGCGTGTTTATTGTAAAGTTACTGTATGTTTCTGGGAATGAAAGCAACACAACTGATTTAATAAATTTCAGTTGTTTTTGTTTAGACTGATGGTCAAAGTGGATGCGGCGCTCTAAATTGAAGCTCTCCTTTTAAACAAGGGAAATAGCTGCCAATAATTTATGCACAAACACAAAAACTCAGCAAAAGCTTGCAAAAGGGGGGAAGACAAATAGGCAGTAACATTTGCATTTGTAAATAAGTGTGATAATGAATACTACAAACTCCAATTTGCAGATCATATTGAACAAGCTTGCATTGTTTTGTCCTCAAAGGCAGCTTCATCGACTCAGCCCCAGTGTCATCATTTGTTACAGTCCCAGTACACAAGCAACACATACTGTAACTTGGGAGGTGTAAGTGAGACCCAAACCCATTCTGGTTGCGCCTCACACAAGTGTCATCTGACATTTTGACACTTCTCCCCCAAAGCGAACGATGTGCGACAGGAAGGTGAGCTGAAGGTTTCATCGCTGCTGCTTTGGTGGCTGCTGCCTTAAAGCATATAGTTGTCACTGAGCTCCAGTGCCATGTGCAAGGTAAAATCCCTCCTGCAGCCTGTCTTGTCGAGGTGCTTCTTGAAGATAATGTGTCCTGGCGGCCAGATGAAAGACAGTATAAGATAAAGTATGGCAACAGTCCTGCAGCTTTCATCGTGTTCTGTCTGGACACTCGTTCAAGCACCCTCAATCTCAGACACAGGAAAATAAACAGTAGTATTTGCAAGGGATATTGTTGTTTATGTCCTAATGAAAAATTACAATAATTACTTTATATACAGTAATGACTTTAAGCGTATCTGTGGTGCCCAGTATTGAGTTTATAATGACCTTATTATACTTTATGGTATTTTATCTCCTGTGGAATTACTGTAATATTCATATAATGTTCCAACGGGAATTTACTGTTATGCTGTGGTACTTGAGCAGTATCCATCTAAAATCCATTACAGGATTAATATAGCTGTTTTCTATAAGGGCGGTCAAATTGTAATGTGATTTTACGGTTTAATTTTGTCTTGTTGGTCGTCATCTTGTTAGCTTCCATATTCATATTCCTGCTTCTGTCCGAGTCAGGCTGTAAAACATGTTTTTTGGACATTCATTCCCTCTATGGTCAAGATTCATCGCTCTCCAGAGACAGAAAACCACTGAAAACCATGTGCTTGCTGTGACCATCAAAAGCAAACAAAATCTTGGTGCTTTGTGCTTAATTGCTGGGTGAATGTGGATCAGTATGTTGATGGAAGCAGGTGAGATATCCGAGATAGCAGAGATACCATTTACGTCATCAAAACACAAACTGCAGGATTTCCATTAAGTGGTTTTTTGGCACAGCCTCTCTAAAATCCAATTTAAACTGTTCCGACTCGAGCAAATCCACATCCAACCGCTCCATTCCCCATCCTCACCCCCCCTCCTTTACACAGCACCTTGCCCTCAGGCTGCACCCGTGGCATCAGCACAGGTTCAGACTGCTGGACAGCACCGGAGGCTGCCCGCTCTGCTGCTGCCACTTCAGCACCTCGGCCACACAAGGCTCCGCATAGCTGCACACACCTGTGGGCCCTGAGGTGCAGCTGCAGCCATTCATCAATCATCCTGGTGGCCTACAGTATTAAACGGAGCAGGGAGAGCAGACTACTGCATAGCCAGCACTGCTCCAAATCTAATGCTTGCTCTGTTTCTTCACAGACTCAACCCCTGACAACAGCCAAGGCCACCAGGATGACTGTGCTGTCTGATTGTCTTCCTCCTCACACCTTCCCTTCAGCCAGATCCCCTTGACCTGCCTCCTCACCTGTGAGCTGGACCTCCCCAGCTCACTACCCATCCCTCCACGCTCCGCTGGCCTGGCAAAGCTCTTTGTTTTATATTGTCTCAATAAACCACCTCTGTAAGGGTTCTTGTTTGTGCCATGCCCGAGTCCTTTTGTTGCCCCACCGGTGGTACCCCGGTGATGAAAGGCTTCACTTCAACCACTGATAAATCCCATAATTCATTAGTGCGCCCCAGTGACAGTGCAGCCTTTGATGTGCACCAATACATACAAGACACACAGATGGAGAAGGCTTTCCAGGGAATTGGTGATTTTAGTTTTTTGCAGGTGAAGTGAAGGCAGAACAGACCAAACACAATGTTTTATGTGGCTTCACTCCATCCAAGGTTTTCTACTTCAAGTGCATGAAGTGGAGTGACAAGCGAAAATTAAATAAAGGTGAGTTTTACCAAAACATGAATTGAGTCTTGTGTAGAGGCCCTTGATTGCATTACCACACATACTTCTCATAGGCAATGAATGAAGCCAAAGTCATGCTTTCTAAAATCATGCCTGAAGTATCCTTAAGTTGCAAGCACACATGAGCAAAGGATCATCCCTTGCCAATGTGAAGTTTATTCTGGCGTGCTGAATGTGGGCCGTCCAAGATTGGACACACATGGAAATCAGGCTGCTGATCTGCGTTCTGCTGGAGTGGCTGTTGCTTTTGCCGCTGGGAAATGTGTATTTCGCTCATGTGTGACCACACCTTAATGGTACACACAGACCAAGTGTGACCACTTTAGTTTGCTAGCCGTGTTTTTGTGGACATGCACTGTAACAAATGATCTGTCTATTTCACATTGTTTGTTAAAGAAGACACACTGGTATTTTAATTTTTAATTGAATTTTAATTGGATTTTACTGTAGCAAGCTAACTTGCTAAGTGTCTGCAGCTCTTCGGGTGTGATGGTTTAGCAAGGCTAACAAGGTAACATTAATTGTTTAGCAAACCAGAGCTAATATTAGAAAGTACCTCTGGCAATGTTACACAACAGGAAAATGAACTCCAGCTTTTTTTCCCTTTTGTGGCTCATTACTGTCTTCATTTGCATGAGTTAATATCAAAATTGTGTCAACTTTTGTCAATTGCGTCATGACTGACCTCACCTACCACATCATGTCATGTGCAAATAGTTAATCACTTCATAAACTATGACTGGAGGCAAACTATCCCAGCCAACAGACTGTCTGAATGCTACACACTGGCCGACTCTAACCTGCCATCTGCAGTTGCCACATGATCACTGAAGGAGTTGGGTCAACGTAGGAATGAGATGGAGACCCCTCGACACCATTATCATTTTCTACCATTTCCATTTCACGCACGGTGTCCAACCCTCCATCACGATCCACCTCCTCCAACATCTGCTGCAAAGAAAACTGCTCAGCCGTTCACATCCTCAGTTTGTCAGTGTGTTGAACTCACATTGTACTTGCAAAATGTGCTTCGTTCTATACCTGGAATGAGCTTTAAGATCCGTCCCTCCAACTGAAGTCATCACACCACCAACAAATACTCAAGTGATTACAAGTGAGTGATCAGTTGATTGAAATTGGTTTCCGTAGGCCCACTTGTAATGACATATTTTCACATGTGGTAGTGTTGCAATTGAAAAGCCATTACACATGGGGAGGGTGGCAGGCAAGCACTCTTTATTCATTAGCTATTCATTCACTCGTTTCAATTTTAGGTTTTAGTGGTCTAGCATTTCAGACAAACAAATCCCAAGCAAAATCATTTTGCATGGAAAATAGGAACAGTGTTCATTTTAAAATTTTGGAGAGCATCTTAATTTCTGTATTTGCCTGTTTATAATTACTGTGCCTTCTTCCACTAAAACACAATGTGGGGAGTAGAGAAGTGTTACCCACTTATTAAAACAAAACTAATAAAGCCACTTATTTTTTTTTTATTAGTTGTTGATTGATTAATTGAATGATATGTATGCTGAATTTTAAAGTTCAGAAAAGTAAAAGTAAAGAAAAAGTAAAAAAGGCAAGTTTACGCTGCCAGGAATTTGAATGGACTTCGGCAACACATTCTGCCCATTCCAACAGAATATTTGACATATTGTTGAGCTATTTGGCATTCACTGGGCGACTGCCAAACTCCACACACTGGGACGGCAACACACGACTGACGTGTTGCAACTTTTAGAAATAAGTATGAAAAAAAGTTGTAGGACAAACTGTTTGAAGACAATCGAAGTAAGACAGGGAAGGTAAAAACTGCACTGGAGTGAAAAGACTTGTCAATCAGCCAGCATAGCCTAACCAACTAACATGAAGTGATGATTAGCATGGTTATGTTAACCAATGAAACTGCCGAGTTTGATACAGTATATTTATAAAATGAGGTAGTTGGGTTGGTAAGGTTAATTAAATACAACCGAAACGTAGCCTACCAGTTGTACGGTCTTATGGTGTAAATTTTGGTTAAAGTTTTCTACCTAACTTTACCACAGCAACACACTATTATGATGATGATTATATGGTAACCATTTAGGAAAAATACAGGAAAATATAGTTATGAACAGTAAGTGGTTGCTTGTAGTTCTGGAGCAAATATTTGATATTTGATATTTTTAAGCACAGTAAAAGTAAAACGTTGCCTAATTTGGAATTTAAACTGTAAAAACACACCTATTTCACTGAGAATGCATTGCATTAGTGGCAAATTTAGGTATTTTCTTTGACAGCATACAGGAAGCAAGAGCCCAGTCCAGACTGCTGGCTGATGGGCTGAACAGGTTTTGATGGGCTCTGCCAGTTTGCTGGTTTTAATAATTGGGCAGAGATTGTCTGAGGCTGGTAAGAGTGGAAAAATGATTACACTGATACTGCTACAGACCAGGTAAGGTCAGCATAACGTGTCCAAGTCACCAAATAAACCATTACGTACAGTAGGATTAGAAATGGACATCATAAATTGGACACCATTGTAGCTGTCTTGCCTGTTCTAGGATTTTGTTTCAATAGGGTTTGAACAATACTTCACAAATCAAATCCTAAAAATCCCTTTTTCCTCTCAAAGCTGAAACCAGGTGTGAGATCATTTCACTGGGATTGCAGTGGGAGCAATATTTTGGTTCACTTAAAGGGCAATGACTATGATTTTTACTGCGCCATAGCACAAAATGACCTAAAATATCTGGGGGTTGATGGCTGTGGATCAGTAATGGCTCAATGATTACTTAACCATGTGCCGAAACTTCTGTTTTTCAAAACTTTCCAGACCCGACCCTGTTTTGGAATAAATCCAAGGGACATCTGAAGGAGAGGGAGATGTTGAGTTCAGTAAAGGACGCATACTGCTTGATGTCCCGTTTAAGGATGGCATCTACGTTATGTAAAATAAATGAGACTCTCACAAATTATTCAAATCTGTGTGCCATGGGGAAAAAAATATCAGGGCAGCTACTGTATATTTTACTTTGCATCTATAAATCAGGTTGTGCTTAAAATTATAATTCTGTGACATAAAATAGCTTGAAATGCTGTCTGAGAGGCTCCTGAAATAAAACTTTCCTAAACTGTAATTGTGTGAAATATCCAGCAGAGAGCAGCAAAATATCACTTTAAAACATCATCACACATTCAGATAAGAGGCATAAGGAGATCTGAGCTTGACTTCCAGACTTACCCTGCGTTCCAATACCCATACTACCATACTATTTAGTAGGGAAAAAAATAATTAGTATGTCCCAATACATACTAAACTACATACTTTGTAAGGGCAGCTGCAGTACATACTAAAAGTAAAAAGTATAAGTATGCGATTTGGAACGCAGGGAAAGTTTGTGAATGTTAAAACAGGCCTAATGAATAGAAAGAATTTGATCGATTAAGACATGCAGACTTTAATAAATAAAATAGTATGTATAGAGTACATATATTTATTGCATTTAGTGATTCTCTTCCAAAAAATTCTTAAGTTGTAATCAGAGCTTAAGTTAAAAAATACACCAGTTTGTCACTTGGTAAAGAAAACAACTATGTTTGAGGTTCGAGGTTAGTATGCAAATATTATTAATTAATATATTTTTCCTTTATTGGAAAAATAAAAACAGTGAGCACAAAAACGAATAACTCGTATCTTTTTAATCAATAAAGGAAGACCCCAGGATACATCGTCAAAATTGTTCAGATTGATTTTCACTTCACAAAATATGGATTTAAGTGAAAGTGCAAATGCTGGTGTGAGAAATGTACAGTGGTTTTTGGTGCAGGGATATTTCAGACAGAGTTGAAACAGCAGCAGGTCTATGACCATGTTCACTCATGGACCACAGCCAAATCACGTGGTGGTAAAGGAAGAGCAAGAATACTGAAGGCTTTGATGAATTTTTTGGAGGATTCCCTCAATTAGAGATGCCATCAGGGAACCTTAATTGCAGACAGTGTTGACAGTGAATCTGGTGAAAAAAGAGCACATGTATGTCACACTTTGAATCACAGATGGGCCAGTAAGGCAGTCGTCCCAAATAATTTCTTGTAAAGCCACATATCCTGAAACCGTGCTCCTGATTTAAGCACGTAATATGCCAGAAAGTTATATCAGACACATGCATCATGACGTCCTTGTCACCTTGGGCTGAATAAGTCATTGCCCTGTAGAAATCTCTTTTTAACCTATCAGCATAAGGGCGAGAGGGAGAGGACTGATAATGTAGTGTCAGGATCAATCCCAACTCCACATCTTAAAGGTTGACTTGACATTTTGAACACCGAAATCACTTTTCATGCATAAATTAAATGATAAAAGGAGACAGTGAGAATTCACATTGTATTCAAACTTTACCCTGCTGTCACCACAGCCTCACTTCGCCGCACATGGCTGACAGGTAATAAACCTCTAAAAAAGAGGTGTCACTGTAATATCAACCTCTGAGGGGACTTTCTGAGTTTTCTTCTCTAATGCAGCAGACTGCTAAAGAACCTGTCACCGTTTGACCAAGGGTTAGGGTTAGAAAGCTCATAAATAAATTCTTTTGCTGCTCAGTTGACTCATGTTTTTTAATTCCTGCCTCCTCAGCTCCATGCAGACAGTGATACGTTGACATAATTACCATATTTCCAAATAAAACAGGTGAGACGTGAAGGTGAGTAGATGGCAGACGGAGGGATCTCTGACAATCTGAACATAGAGTTGCACTTTATAAGGGGAGAGGATCCAAAATGTGGTTTTCTCAAATTTACAGGAATGAAAACAGTTTATATTGAGATTAAAAGGTAAAAAAAACAAAAAAACAAAAAAAACAACAACAACAAACCTCTAGAGCTAAAACAAATGAGTACAGCATGCTACAGAGCAACATGAAAGACCAGAGTCATCAATAAGACAGAGCATGCCTGAATAGCCATCATCTCTTTGGATCTGTTCAAAGTGGAAAAAGTGATAGATGACCACCTTCAAATGTGTTCAAATGCTAAAGTGTTTTGTGTGTGTGTGTGTGTGTGTGTGTGTGTGTGTGTGTGTGTGTGTGTGTGTGTAGAATTGCATACATTTTCTGCAGAAGAAATTCAAGTTAAAGATGAAAATGCTATTGTTTGCTGATTCATGTCTCTGAAGCTTCTCCCTCAAGTCTGTCCAAAACTAACTAACTTCAATTTGCAGGTAAACTTGAAGATCCTGTAAATACATAATATGTATACATAAAAAAAAAAAAAAAAAAAAAAATCCAAACTGAATAGTTAGAAATGTAGTAAAATGCTGGGCCAGCAGGGGGCTCTAAAAGACCACCAGATGAGTCACACAGCCAGCAGCCCATGAACCGTCTCTCAATGGGCCTCAGAGGATTTACCTCTGATCCACATTATGCAGGACTTTTTGCACACAATCTGGCAAATGACCAGTGAGCCCAGTTTCAAATAATGCATTGAATTCTGCCAAAGAATTCAATGCTTTATGAATTAGAACTGAATTTGTGTTAATCTTCTCTTGGATAATTATTCTGAATGATACAAATGATGACGGAGTTAAACTGAAATCACATACAGGACTCAGTCCTTTTTTATTTAGGTGTAATATGACATTATGCTGCTGAAAAGCACTGCTTATGTTTGCAGCATAAGATATTGGTGCATAATTTCAACAGTTCAACAGTTGACACTTGATAAATTAGTTATATGAGTTATAATTCATTAAGTAGCTACTCATTTCCCATTTGACTATAGACTCATCTTACCTGGACACCACTGAGCTGCTCATTTTCTAGTCCTTATTCAATACACTAGATGGGGCCATCACACTGGCAGATAATCTACAGAGCCATGACCTCTGTGACTACTAATGGACATGAAATTTAATCCATGTAAAATATTAGCTAATAAGATTATTCAGGAGGCTTGTGAACAGATCTATTTAATCTCACTGCAAACATAAGTGAGATCAACCCTCTTACACAAAACCGGGAAATGATTTGTCAACAGATTAAGGCTTAATAATTTTACTTTTTTCACTGACCAAATCTCACCAGGACCACATCCATCACATATTTACTTAATGATAAGAAGGCTATCATGAATTCTTTTTTTTTTTTTTTTTTTTTTTTAATCAAATGCAAGCTGAGGAAACCGATTTAAAATTGCATGCATGGACAGAAGTGGTGATCTTTAAAGAGACATGTGGAGCAAATATAGAACTTTAGAACTACATTGAATATCCAAGCAGGGGCTGCACCCGTGACTGTGGGGATTACAGGAATGCAGGAGTGGGGAACTGATGCAGGACATTATGCTGGAGCCCCAAACAAGTGTAGGTTTTCAGCGGATTTTCAGTAGGGCTGCCTAAGTTCTGAACATTGGGGAGTGACGGCCAGGGCGTTGGTGGTGATAGAGTGAGAGCAAGGGGAGAGAGAGAGAGAGAGAGAGAGAGAGAGAGAGAGAGAGAGAGAGAGAGAGAGAGAGCAAGGAGAGAGAGAGAGAGAGAGAGAGAGAGAGAGAGAGAGAGACTTGGTAACGCATCACAGCAGGACAGTCAATCGAATCGAATCTAAAGGCGCTCAGCCACCGACGGACACGGACGAGGCAGGTAGGACAATATGATAATGACATGATTATCCAGAAATTAGTGGAACGAAAACGCAGCGGCGCTTGAGCACTAACAAACGGATACGGCATTTTCACGCAAAGGCTAATGTTTATCCGTTGTTTCGGAGTTGAATATGACCTGCTGTAATTGTGCGTAATTCATCACTTTTACGCGTAGTGACAGACAAGTTGGTTCGCTTTAGCGCATGGTGATGCGGTGCCAGTTTGGAACTCATTGGATGTTTGCGCAAAGGCAGAGTTTTATGACATGTTTTTTTTTATGGCGTAGAGAATTTTTTAATGAGTGAACATTTCAGTGGGAGGACAATTGTGTTTGTTCAGGCAAAATAAAATAGTATCATCAACTATTTCAGCGTCTGCTAAGCTTTTTTGTAACAGTCGATTATGCTACTGCTGCAGTTTTTTCATCACGGGTTACACCTGTCCGAGTGTTTTAGCGCACAGGAGCTGTGGGTTGTTGCGCAATGTGCATGCATGCATCGGGGTGTCAGGTGTACTGTATTATCTCAGGTAGCCCTGGCGACTCCTAAGGTGCCTGCTGGGAAGCGCCGTGGTGCACACTCATTTATTCATGTGTCACCTGAACGCAGCGACCACGCAAAGCCAGGTTAAAGGGGAATGCCACCCAGTTTAAGAATTCAGCTCCCATTCTTAATGAGCCAGGACAGTCACATGGACACCACCATGAGGCTACTGAAACATGAGCACCAAAACAGTTAATTTAGTATTAGCGCTGTCATGTCAGGAACTGCTTCATGGACAACTGAGGATGAACTGACTCATTGTACTGTTGCATATCTTTGGTCAAGTCACTGTCCTTTTCTATAGCTAGTTACAGTTCTAAAATTTGACTGAAATGTTGATATTAGGATTTGAGGACAAATTCTAGTCATTGGCCCATAGCTTTTAATGGTGCATTTGTAATTATTTGCAGTTGTTTTTATATTTTATAAACAGTGCTGGCATGTTTTCTGCCTGTAATGCTGATTAATTGTAGATGGGAGAAAATGCAATGTTTAGCTAAACGTTTGGAAATAAACTTTAAATTGTAACTGTTTTGTCAGCAGTGAAGCAGAGAATGACACCGGTTATGGTCATTTTTCTGTGTTCATTGTCTGTCCAGTGGTATAATATGTGGCATCACAGAGTGGTGAATGGTTGCGTATAGGCTCTTATTTCTGACAGAGCCAACTATAAGTAGGCTATTCACTACAACCTGAAATGGTACTGAAAAAACATACTTTACAGGTGAATAGCAGTGTTTCCCTGGCAGTTGGATCTCATTTTCACTCTGGCCTTGATTTAGTTACATACAAGTGCATTGTAGTAGTTGAACTGTTAAGCAGAGGCTGCCAACTTTCCCAGTTTTATCATGGTGTTCAACCCATCAGAAAATACAAAGATGTGCTGTGGACCTATATTGAATATGAATTTCCACTGAATGTAGTGTACTCGGGACAAGTTTTTTTTTTTTTTGTCAACAAGGTCTTTGTCCTGTCTCTGAAGAAATGCTATTGTTGGATGTTGATTGAATTATTCAACTTTTGGCCTCAGTCGTCACATGTTGCACGTTCACTGCCATGCCCACCGTGGTCATCGGGTGCATAATAGGGAATGTGCTGCACAAGTAGTTTGAAATTGTTGTTAATATCCAACTTTAGTCTGAAGGGATTAGGTATTCAATTTTATATGTGTGATAAGCTTGAGAGAATCATTGCATTTCTACTTTTCATTTCTCTTTTTTGTTCCTGTTTTTCATGCATTATGTGAGGAAAGTATGCCTCTGACAGTTGCCCTTTCTGAGTGTCTGTCACTCTCACTGAATCCACTCAGAATACGAGAGGGAAGAAAAAACATGCTGAAATGGAGGCTCCATATCTGACAGGCACCTTGACTGACAGGCTCAAATGAAACCCAATATGAGGGATAGAGGAATGAATTGCAGATACAGTGACTCTAGTGGACTATCGTATGAGGTCTCAGTGAGGTAGCAGATCGAGGCATGAAAACGAGAAAGGATGGAACCGTTGTAAAATTGGAAGAATGGTAAAGTCGCGCAAAAGGAGGGGAGGGGAGGGGAGGCGACAGAGGGTTGGGAGAAGTGGCGGATATTGAAATGAAGCTTCCTTTTTTGTCTCGTGGTATTGTCATAATTCTTGTAGCCGAGCCCATCTGTTGAAACTGTAATAAAAATGGAACCACTGGGACAGGCATGCTGTTTATAGCCAGGTGTGAAAGCATCTGAATTGTCTATAAACCTGCTTTGCAGAAACTACTCATCCATAACTCAGGATTGTGGATTTTCAAGTTTCTCTTTATTTATTTTTTTCTAGGATATCAGTTTGTTTGGACCTGTCAGTTTGTATTGTTAGCTTGCCGATTCCTTGCCTTTTTCCATCTGTTTTGGTCTCTGATACCTATGATTATGGTCGTTGTACTCTTCCCTGCTTTCCTCTTCCTCCTCTGTCTTCTTCCTGGTCCAGCTGTGTGTGGTCATTGAATCAACCAAGGCAGCCAAGCAGAACTGAAGAAAACAGGCTGGAGAAAACACAAGAGGAGAAGGGCTGAGAAGAGGAGCCAGTTGTATTACCAGTAGACCATCTATTCCCAGATGATTTCATCCTAATGGATGGAAACCATGTTTTTTTCGGAATTCGATGTGGTGGAGCACATCAAATCAGATTAGTGTGGCCTTTGAGAAGAGGAGGGTTTAAATGGCTAGTTTTAATCTCAATCACGCCATTGCAAGCTTCACTTCTGTCTAATTGTAAAGGTGAAAAGCAAAGTGCAGGAATTTTAAATCACCTGAAAGGAAAGGAAGAGGCTTTTTAGGGCTCACAACTTAAACTTTTGGGATTGATATCTAAATCTGTTACATTTACCTTGTTGCATCCTAGTCTGCTTTAGTCTGGAGAAGAAAGGAAAAAAGAAAAAAAGTTGTGTCATGTACTAACAAACAAAACGGCAATTTAATGGCAGCTTTGTTGTGTGACAAATCCTTGTTGTTGGTATTTACGCATGGAACGCTGCCCTGGAGAGAAGCTGAAACAGCAAGGGAAGGAAAAAGGAGGGGAGGAGAGACAATGAGGGGAGAAGGGAGATGGGAGGCGGGGTTGTATGAGGAGAGAGGTGAAGTGTTGAGATGCAAAGGTCATCCGTGCTGGAGAGGAGCTACTAAATGGTGTGTTTTGATCTGTCAACTGGGATAGAAACAGACTACAACGGCTGTTGTTGGGGTGGAATGACTGGGCTTTAACAAAGAGAGAGACAAAAGAGATGAATGAGTCTCCGCAGGCTATCGGGTGCCCTCTGACACAGCTGTCTGTGTTTATGTTGTCTGATATACACACAGGCCTCCGCTGGGACAGCTTCGCCAAGCTCATTGCAGCGGATAATGGCCAAGTGAAAAGAAAGCTCGGCCAAGAGACAGGCATTTTAAGACCGACACCAGAATTTGGGAAAAGACCTCAGATCTGTTCACATTATGGAGGCTGTAAATGTGTTTATTGGCATATCATTTGAGTGAAGAGGAAAGAAAAATAACGGGCCATTGCAGAGATGAGACAAAAACACTCTGAGATGAATAGCCTGCCGGTGCTATACTTACAAGATATTTCTTGGGGGGGATTGATTAACCTTAAAGCTCCTTGTTTCCTAATGGTTGTTATGGGATTTCAAGATTTTAAAAGAGGAATGCAGCCCATAATATTGTGATTCAGTAGCATGAAAGTAGAGGGTTGGACAAAAAGGGGCTTTGAGGCATGACAGCATATTGATCCATGCTTTTTTATCAGTAGAGGGCTGAAAAAAAAAGTCACAGAGTGTATCATTATGTTCTCAGCACAATTTCTCCACAAAAACACTAAAAGCCTAAAATTGGAGAGCTAAGATTGTTTTGGCAGTCTGCACTCAAGCACAATGGAGGTGGCAGCAGCAGGCAAGGTCAGTTGCTCACCAGATCCCTTTATATTGCTTAATTTCTTTTGCTTTTTGATCGTTAAATATCTTTTCGTCTGAGTCAGTTGGCTCCCCGCTGCACCTTCATGGAAAACCATTTGTGAAGCAGCTGTCTTTACAAGCGCAGTTTTTGTTGACAAAAACTTTTCAATGAAAACTTTTCTGCTCTGTTGTACTTTTTGTATGAGCGTGTACATTCATGATAATTAAAACATTATGGCTCTTTTTTTTTGCATATTATCACTGTCTTCTACTGTTTGAACCGGAATCAGCCCACTCATGTATTTGAACATGAACTCACCTAATTCACCTGCACAGTATCTCAGTAATCTGTCGTACAGTGACTGACTCTTCTGCAGGGAAACTCCGTCAGCCTTTTCCCTCTGCCACTAAAACATCGGTCTCTTTCTATTGTTCCTATTACAGAGGCCTACCAGCGTTCACTTGACAAATTCTGTTGACTATTTCTCCCAGCTGTGTCCCAGTGTGTGGTACAGGCGGAGGTTTCTCTTCCACTATTTGTTCCAGTTGAAGTTCACCCCAACGTACACACATACCCGCCGTGGTGCTAGAGAACAGGGGGCGCAGAGTGTATGTGTGTGCATGGATGTGGGGGGAAATAGTTTGCTTGCTCAAGCGTTTGTGACATGGTGCTGGGAATGTGGCGCCTCGCTGCACTCCATCCTGTTTGTGATAATTACTGTCTCCCCAGGTCATGTGTAAGCTGCCCTCTCTCTCCCACTGTGTTTTGTGGAGCTTCTCTGTGTGTCCATACATGATCAAAGAAGTTGCAGGCAGCAGCTCCCGTGGAGGAACCGAGTTTGTCTTGGCATGTGTCCCTCTGTTTGCCTGGTGGGGAGTTAGTTAGTGATCTTTTATTGAGGGGAGGCTTCAGTCCAAGTGCACTCCGAAGAAGCAAAGCAACGGGAGGGCCGCTTCAATTCTGCTGAGACGGAGGCTGCTCATGTCACGTCTGCCAGTTCATTAACATTGGACTGATTTAGTGGTTTTGGGTGGCTTCACCAAAGGTTCGTGTTAAAGATGAGGAAACACTACTAACCGGCGATGCGGAGCACTACGGCACGGTGATTTCATTTATCAGCTGACCAAACTGAGCGAGTTACTCATCGCCAGAGCGTGCCATGCCAGTGTGATGATCGCTTCTACCAGTGAGCGACTACCTGCAGTGCAGTCCAGATGCCATCCTGTTTACACTGCATTCTTGTCATGTAGTGGGGATTGCTGAGTAAGGCTTTCTGAGAGCAGTGCGTGTCATGTTGGAGATGAAGAGATCGGGAGGGCAGGAAGGAAGACATTACTCAGCTCATCAGAGCAGCACTGTCCCTCCCTCCCCCCCTGACAAAGCCAAATGTCTCTTAATCTGTCTCTGATCACTCCGCTAATGAGTGATGGCTTTTTCATGAGGACAGAGGGCGGGTAGAAATCTGCCATTGATTTGCTGTGATAATCCAGATTTGGCTGCCAGCTGAGGTCCACCATTCCCTCGGAGAAGGGTGCCTTTGAGGTTAAGGCAAGTCAGACACAATTGCCATGTAATCAATAATATCGAATGCTGTAGGCTGGGAGATACAGTCATATGGGCAGGCTGGCCTTTCTGGAAAAAGCCCAGTGGGTTCAGATATTACTCTTCACTTTACACTGCCTTAATCACACATTAGTGTCAGATAAGCAATAGGACGGCGACTCTCATTGAATGGCCTTGGATCTCAGCCACTCTTAAGCTTTGCTGGGTGCGAGATGTGTGTGTTCTCCTAATAGTCGTTCTAGGTCGTGAAATAACCTGCCTTTTAATCTGCGTCCAAGGCAGGATGTTGAGCAATATGTTGGCAAATATAAGAGTTTTAAAAGAAAGATTTGATTTAATGGACTTGAAATAGCTTCGATTTTCAGATGTTCAATGCGTGAATGTGAAAAACTGTGACATTTCAGAGGTCAATAATAACTTGTAACTGATGCAAGACAGATAGACAAGATTTGCGAGCAATCGAAGGCTTTCCTGACCATTGAAAAAATTGGTTTGCAAGGACTATTCTACATAGATAAGTGGACAAATTGAGGATATTGTTTTGTTAATCAAAAGAGGAAGAGACAAGGGCCAACATGGATAGATCAGAGAGAATAGAAAGAGAGAGCAAGAGGGGAGAAACATCATATTTGCAAAAAAAAGTAAAGACAGAGAGAGAGAGAGAGAGAGGGAGGAATGCAGATAGAAAGAGACAAGAGCGGGAGATGGGTACGAGATGTTGTCGGGGGCTGTGCGTGTGTGTGGGGGGGGTGTAAGCAGGAGACGAGCAATGACTTTGACAGAAGGAAGGAGGGAGTGAAGAAAGCAAAGGAGAGATGGAGAGTGACAATGTAGATGAGGGAGAAGGACAGCACTGCGATGAGGTGGTGGTGGTGGTGGGGGGGTCACTCACACCAAGAACCTCACTGTTCAGCCCCGTCCTCT
Source organism: Myripristis murdjan (assembly GCF_902150065.1). Taxonomy (NCBI): domain Eukaryota; kingdom Metazoa; phylum Chordata; class Actinopteri; order Holocentriformes; family Holocentridae; genus Myripristis; species Myripristis murdjan. The sequence continues at coordinate 25,491,327 of NC_043994.1, forward strand.
GCAGGTAATTGCCCCAGGCAAGACAGATTACTTAGCAAACCTCTCAGCCCTGTCCCGTTAGTGCTCAGCTCAACCTATCACGAGATCCCGTATTTACACTAATTATTAACTCACCTCCACTGCTACGGTCCCTGCTTTTAATTTGCATTTGCTGCTCTGTGCTCGGTGGCATCCATTTGCTATTTTGTAACCTGAATATTCAAGGAAATTAGCCGTTATAGTGTGGCACATTCAGAGTGAAAGAATTGCTGCAATTAGCAATACACACACAATCTAGGTACACAATCAATAAGTAGGTCAGTGTGAGCACAGGGCAGCGAGGTAGAGCGGTTGTCTGCTAAGTGGAGGGCTCGCGATTCAGTTCCCGGCTCCTCAAGAGACAGTGTCGAAGTGTCCTTGAGCAAGACGCTGAACTTCTAACTCCTCCTTGCTTGGCAGCCGCTGACATCAGTGTGTGAATGTGTGTGTGAAGTGTGAACGGGTGAATGTGCGGCAGACACTGAAAAGTGCTTTTGAGTGTTCAGTCATAGAAAAGACAGGCGCAATAGAAATGCAGTCCATTGAGTCAGTGTGAACAACCGCAGCGCTGCCTGACTTTAACCTTGTGGGAATATTTTGCAAGGCTTTTACAAAACATTCAAAAAAATATCTATCTATACACACATCTCCATATAGTTATATCTATATCTATATATATATAGATATAGATATATACATATATTCCTGCTCCGTTCTGTATGATTTGCCAACTATCCGTTTCTTTGTTGTTGTTGTTGTTGTTTGTCTTTTTGGAAAGAGCTTTTCCTGTGGAGTATTTCACATGTAAATTTATGAGCTCAATAATACCCACCGAGGGCCATTGTGTTGTGTGGCTGGGAGACAGGGAAGATCGCAAAAAAAACTGGAAACCTCGCCAAATCACACAGAAACTATTATGCATAGGCTGCACCAGGGCTACGTGGGGGAAATATCTTGTTTTTGTGTATTTTGTATTTTACGTGAACCGTTCCTTAAATATTGCATCCTCCCTGCGTACTGGGCAGGGCAGAGGGCAGGACGCGGCTGCAGGAGGACGAGTTGTATCTTCCCTCATACCCTCAGCCCTCTGAAACCCAACATGTCTGTCTCAGCCAGTATCCATCACGTCCACTCATCCATCCATCACCTCAGAAATGTCCTTTAGCATTTGGATGAAGGATTACTGAACACAACTGCGAGTGGATGTGGGTTTGCATGCATGTGTGTGTGTGTGTGTGTGTGTGTGTGTGAGAGAGAGAGAGAGAGAGAGAGACAGAGAGAGAGAGAGAGATCAGTTGGCAAGGGCGAGAAAGAGCAATAAACCAAAGTAAAGACCACGTGTAAACCAGAAACCACAATCCTACAGCATATTCTGCTGAATAATAGATCCAGGAACTGATAAATGTTACATATCAGTGTAGTACAGAGTTTTGTTACCAGTATCAAACTTCGGGCATCAAATTGTATCAGGAAGCTTGAAAACGATGGATTCCTTCAACAGCGTTTCAAAATTTCCATTAGTTTGAGGGCATTACTATTTCTGCTGCAAAAATCAATAAAGCACGGTGGGATTCGGTTTAGAAAAACAGATAGCATGTGCACATGATCCACAGAAAATAATGTTTTGTTTTTTTTTTCTTCACTGAATATGCTTTCACCAAACAATACCAAATCTGTACTGAATAATAGTATTGAGTAATAGCCAGAGACAAACTGAATGACTGAAAAGCATTGATGTTGAGTTTTAAATAAACTTGAACTTGAACTTTGAATAATCGCTGAATAAGTACTCAAACCCAAACAGATCTTATTACACTCCCACTGGGTCTCATTCATTCACCTTTTCTTACTCTGGATCTGAGGTAAGAACAGTAATTACGCACACTCGAGAGCACACTTACACACATTTTATTGCGCTCTCTCCATTTCTACAGCCGTATGATATCATAGGATTTAAATTACAATAATATTAAGATGATTTATAAAACGTATTAATAAATATTTTCATCATTTTACAAAGCAATAAGGTCTTTTGAAATAAACACTACACCAACACATCAGCTCACATCAACTGTGTTAATTGGGAACCATGTCGTCCAAAAATATATATATTTTTTGGCTTCATATTTGACATCAAACCTTTTTTTCTTCATCAGCATTTCATGCTATTACATATGCCAGCTCGTTTGGTGTTCATGTCCTGTAGCAGTGCCTCCTCTTCAAGAGTCAAGAGTCAAGAGAGCTTTATTGTCATTTCCACATACATAGAAGCGAAATAGAGTACTCTATATAGAAAATAAATACAAGAAAAAAATAAATAAATAAAAGTGACATGCCATAAAGTGACACTGTTCAATAAATAGTGCAAAAGTATAGCAGCAGCAGCAGAGGTAGATTGTAAATGAGTTGCACATTGTATTGCATGTGTGTTTGTATTGTGCATCGTATTGCACATTTTCTAGTGTCTTCATAACTATTGAAGTTTTTTTTTTTTTTTTGAGTTTTTGAGTTTTTTTGAGTTTTTTGAGTTTTTGTTTGGAATCCGGTGCTCCACCCTCTTTAGACTATGTTTTTATTTGTTACCAAAGTGGCGAGCCAGCAGTGTTTTCATATCGATTGTCCTTGTCCTAGCTGATCGGCCATAACCTAGCATTACAGGAGAACACAGGGAGCACTTTGAAACTTTGCCCTGAGGTCTTTTACCATGCTGCTTTAGTTACAGGGTTTGATAAGTGTGTATCAAAGGAATATGTTTGGCAACTTTAGAAGTGTTCCAGGTTATCCGAAGTCATAACCCTAAAGACGGGGCGGGAAGAGCTGCGACTGTGACCAAAACGAATGAAAAATGATAAATCTCCCCAGCGTTTGTTCCTTGTTGTTTGTAGGCCTCAACCTAACTTTAGCTGTTCATGCTGCAGGTATACCAGGCAGTTTTCTATACATAGTGCACATTGTTAGTGTGAAAAGCACATACAGAAAGATGTTGAAGACAATTTGGCAGCACACAACTTCATTTTACACCGTTATACACCTTTACATACCCGGATGACAAATGATCATTTTTTAAATATTAACAGCATGGCATTCTGAGTTAAACAGGTCAAAATGTTGCTTAAAACGTATGTATTTCAAACACGATGCTCAAACAAATAAGCCTCATGTGCTTTTATTGGAAAGGGGAAGAAATGATACATCCAACACTATTTCATCTTGAGTGCTGAGGTCTTATTTTTATTTTTCCAGAACCGATGCTAGTGAAGTAGCTAGCGAGTGGTGCATCGTCTCGCTTTCCTCCCCTCTCTGCTAACACCTCGTGCTTTTACGATGCTGACCAACAGTAGAAGACGAGATTAGAGGAAGTGAATTCTGCTGACTCAGGCTAAGGACAAGGTGGGGGTCACCTGTCGTCTGCGTTCTCTGCCAAGCCTGCCGTCGTCACGCAGGAAGTGTCTGCTTCACGTCTCTCATTGGATTTAAACTGAAAGGATGCAAACTTTATCTGAATTACCCACCAGGGACCCCATTTACATCTGTGCATTGCAATTCTGTAATTATTACGATTCTGTGAGTGTTGCAGTTTGATTTTTATTGTATTGTGCAATTTTGGATAACTTGAAAACACCAGACTGTGGAAAACAGCTGAATTATACTTACAAATCATCATGAGCTGTTAGTCAAATTTAGTTTGAGCTTCTAACATTTATTGCAGGCCTAAAGATAGAGGTCAAACAAAAATTGTGGCATGTTTATCATAATTATTAGCAGCAGCAGTATCAGTATTAGTGTTAGTATTTGACCATGTGGTATAATTTTGAACCGAGGTGGGCAATATGGGCTGCATGTTGATTGTATTATCACAGTACTTTTTTTTTTTTTTTTTTTTTGTGGCTTGGTTTTGCGTACAGCAGTGCTCATGTCTACCGTAACTCCTCTTTACCCTCTAAATTATTAAAGCCACAGTCCTTCCAGACTTTTGATTCAAAATGTGGAGGTGCAACAATATGAATCTTTGTCCTTGTTTGAAGAGGTCAAACCACAGCCTGATGCATTGCAAGCAGTAACATTTTTTTACACCTTGAATAAAAATCAAATATGTCTAAAATAAGGAGAAAATATTGAATCAGGGTCAGTATAGTAATATAAAAAATGTCCCCAAAAAGTGATTTATAACTTTTTTTTCCCTTTTTTTTTCATCCCTCCACTGAGTGGACATAGTGCTTCTCTTCTAGAGAACCACGCTTATTTGGGGATGAACAGGGATAGAGAAAAGGAAGCAAAGGGGAAGAGGGAAACAGAAAAGGAAGACAAGGTCTTCACGGTCCAGCCAGAGAGATAAATGGGGAGATACAAGCAAGGAAAGAATGAAGGAAGCAAGGAAGGGAGGAGGGGACAGAGGGGGGAAAAAAAGTTGTAGCAGAAAAGAGCCGTGCAGGCAGCATTGTTAGGGGAAGTGAAGTGCAATAATGCTGAGGAAACAAGAATCCAAATGAAAACAAATGTGCCTATTTAAACTGACACACATGCACAGGTCACACACACACACACACACACACACACACACACACACACACACACACACACTATATATATATATATACATACACATACACATGTATCTATATGTAGATACAGACAGAGAGAGTAAGCAGTAACAGAGCCCATTCTTTACTTACTTCCCTTCCTTTTTTTCCTGTAAATTTTAGTTTCTTTGTCTGCATTGAATTCACACTGTATATCTCAGCACCACGGCAACGGTACAGCAAGCAGCAGCACAAAGCAGCATGTTTATTGTATTTTACTGCTTCTCACATGGGTTTCTGTTCTCGATTTACCTTTTTCTACTGCTCTGCTGCCTGAAGGACAAGCAGCACTGTGCCTCTGCACATATCAGGAAGGGGGGTGGGGGGAGTTACTGTGAACCAAACAGTGAGTTTTGGAGAGAACGGGAATTTAGAAAGATAACCCTTGAAAATGAAATTGCAAGTGAATGAGTTTGCAGACCAGTGAGGCCTTTGCTGGGGCAGGTGATGACAGCGGGAAGGGAGGGAACGAATACAGGGAAAGAGGAAGAGGCCGAGAGAGAGAGAGAGAGAGAGAGAGAGAGAGATGAGAGATGTAATGAATTATGAAAGGGCTGATCTCAGGGAAGACAGCGAGGGCTTCTACATTGCCTGAGCTGGCCGTTGACAGGAGCCCTCATGCGGCAGTGGACCAACACACACCTACCAACATGTCAGCTACAGGTTTACAAAAGCAAACACCACTGCATTCCTCACTGTGTGTGTGTGTGTGTGTGTGTGTGTGTGTGTGTGTGTGTGTGTGTGTGTGAGAGAAAGCGGGAGAGCGAGTGAGACTGACAAAGCATGGCAGCCGTTAACAGTCTGTTGGAAGTGTGTGTAACATGTCCTGTTCCCACTTTGTCCCCATCCACCCAGTGACATTGACAGTAAATACCAGTAAACAAACGTCCACAGCCATCAAAATGCTATAATTGGCTTAATTATGCTCTCCACGTATTAAGTGTGATTATGCGTCATTAATTTCGACCTTACAGTTGGCTCTGGAAAGCTGCGTCAGATGAGCGCCTCGCATATACCATTTACACTTTGCTTTTCCTTTTTGCACTGCACCAGACAGTCAATTTTCATCCGACAATTAAGAGTGCGACGTCTTGATTATGGCTATTAAACAGTGTAAATGAGCTGCTGCTGTGAATTTGCCTTCACACACACACACACACAGACACACACTCGCACCTGCTTTTAAGTATACGGAGTTCTGGATCTTTTTTCCCTGCTTCCCAATTGTGCTGATCACATCTCCTACTCACCAACTCACATACTGTGTGTGTGTGTGTGTGTGTCTGCAGGTGCAGGTGATGTCGTGGAGTGTGGGTTTAGGCGGCAGGATGACATTGGCCAAGCTCCTCCTTCCCTTCCTCCTTCTCCACCCTTTCTGTGAAGGTGAGTTCCCACGAGGATAAATATGGTAAAACCTAGCGCTACAAAAGACCTCATAAAAATGCAATCCAAGTTAAAAAATGAAAATCACCAAATGTGGAATTACATGCAAAAAATATGATTTCACTGTTCTTGGAACAAAATGGCCACAGTTTATCTGCAGGGGGTTGATTTGGATATTGATTGATGCCAGTGACTCAGTAGGGCCTGAGATTATTTGGCTTTCAAACCTCTCTGTCCAGCTCACTTCCATGGGAGTAGCCATCGGCTGATCGTAAAAGTCCCTTGGCGTCCCTTAAAGAACAGGCATTTTATTCACGCAGGGGGATGTGTTTCATGCTGAAAAATGTACGTCAGCGAACATAAACATTTGGCATAGAGCTTATAGTTTAATTTATTTTCCAGTGATTCTTGTATATCTGCTGTGCAGCCATCAGTGGAAGCCTGTGATTGTTTTGGCTACTCATGAGTGTCAGTGTGAGGGATGCAGTCCCACTCTAAATAAATAAATACATGTTTTTAAAAATTAAAATTGTGCCATGAACACTGCAACACTCAGTGAAGTTTACATCTGTCAGCCGAAGACCCCGGGCACGCTGATTCTGAAAACATTTTACCATGGCGTCCGGCATCGATGTACAACGTTTTGAAACACACTTTGAGGCGCCTTTGCTCCTGTTTGGTGTGCGTGTTGAGGTGTAAGCCCAATCACCAGTCATGTATACACTATATAGGACTTATTACCCACTGTGCATACATATAAGAATCAGAAGCAGAATGGCTTTAGCAGCATGACGAGATTACTTCTGTTGCTGAAGTGCTCATGTAACATCAACAAGAACTGATACGTGCATAGAATAATACACAGAACACTAAAAATATTACATTCTTATAATAATTATTTACATGTCAGTGTGGAGACATATATGCCAGATTATCTGAGTCTGTTATTTCATATACTTCTGGCCTGGGGTTTGTGATACTGATATATAAAGTTTACAGCAATGTCAGTAGTGTGAGAAACAGAGGCTACATCTCTGATAGGTTTTTAAGGTATTTAAGAAAGTGGAAGAAAAAGTGTACCTCATCTTCAAGTCTATTTTCACTGATATTTTCAAACGGCCAAGGCAGCCGCTATAGTTTCACATGTGTTTTGAAACATTAATCAGTATTTAAACCAGTAACAATGGGCTTGGAGAAGTCTGTGTTAAGACCACACAGAAAAGCCTTTCAGCTGCTGTAATTAGCAGCCTGTACAACGCTTTGCAAATTGCAACATGGTGTTCAATGCACCACCGTTTCCTTTTAAATAAATGTACTATATTTTGCCGGGCCTGAACGAAGCCCCTTAAAATGACACTCTTATTTCCTTGTTTTTCCAAGTTTCCTGTTATGACAGGATTTTGTGGAGAAACATAACATGGGAAGGATTTTTTTAAGAGAGTAAACCAATAGGATATTAGTTAGGGAGGAGAAAAAATACAGTTTAACTAGATGAGACAGATTGAGGATTGCTAAAAAAAAATTGTGATGGTTTTATTAGTTGAAATTTGATTTATGTCCGCTGGTGCACCATTTAAAATACGCTGTTTTCCAGGAAGCAAAAGTAATTGGAGTTCATGTCATGGGAGCTTTAACAAAAATTATGATGGCTATGTGATGCATGTTCCAATGCTGTTTTATTGCTTACTTGCTAAAATGTGAAAACCTGCGAGAGTACTGTAAGAGAAAAGAGTTTTTTCAGTCTTTGATAATCAAAAGCCCTAAAAGACTTTTTCATCTCTCTGTCTCTTACCTTCTCATGCTTTGCCATGCCTTTTCTTGTCTTCAATGCCTTTTTTTCCTTTCAGATTCTATTCATGTGCTATTTCTTTTTTACTCCCATTTTTATCCTGTCATTCCTTCGTCGTTGCTCGCACTTTTTTGTCTTCCCTATGTCTGTCTGGCATTATTCTGCAGCCTGAAGAACCACTTTAAAAGATTTGACTGCTTGCTGAGCGCGTCTTTGTGAGTGTTGGAAAGAGAGAGAGAGACAGACAGACCGAGTGAGAGTGCTTCGATGCTGTGCAAAGTCACGGTAACAGTCTCGCTGTGACAGGCAGGAGACACCTCCAATCACACACAGAGCCGAAGCAGCGGGGAAAGTTATTAAGCGAATGCCACAACCTCTTTCCATCAACCACAATGAGTTTATCAAGGGCTTTTCACTCCGAAGTCCTCCACCATCCTCGCCTCTGGCTCTCCCCTCACACCTTGTTTGTCTTCTCCCTGCATTACCTCTCTACATTTTCTCACCTGAATCCCTCCCTCTCTCCCTCCTCTTTGCTTCCTCTAACTAACCCATTAACACACTGACCCTGTGCCCATCTTGAGGATTACCTCCCTTATCCAGCAAATGGCAGGAATGATAACTGCTGTGATTATTTTTGGGGGGTATAATCTATCCTCATTCCGCCAGCCGGGCCTGACTTGACGCCTCACAGTAATTAAGCCACAGGTATGGATGGGAGCTTGTTAACACTCCCCATCGCCGCCCCGCACCCCACTCCCTTCTGCGCAGCACGCTCCATGTTCCTGGCACCCGCTAAGAGCCATGTTGGCAAGACGATGATGAGTATCTTCTTCCGCGCAGGCAAGCGAATTAGTGTGAGGACGAGAAGCTCCCACATTCAAAGGACCGATTCACTTTATCAAACGCTCGCACTTCAAACGGGCTTCAGTGTCTCTGTGGCCCAACGCTCCGCTTGACTGATCAAAGCCCGTCAGCTTTGTTCCCTGATCTTCTCAACAAAACAGCTTGTATCCTGTTGCCCTCTGACACCACAGAGGCCCAAACACAGCAGGGGTCCGCACGCGTGCCACTATTCCCAACAATTAACCCTTAATAGGCATTAACTTTTGTGATATTCCAGTAATCACAAAGAATTAACACCATGGTATTCTTACTTTGTTTGCTGGAAATACAGAGGTAGATAAACACTGTGTACATGCTAAATATGATTGGACATGCACTATCTCCTCAAACAGCTGCCATGGGAGAGTCTCCTTCATTCACATTGCTCTCTTTTTTTTTTTTTAAATCCACTTTTAAAGCTTCTTTTATGCTGGTTATATTGCTGCTGTGGGATCAGATCTTATATCTTTGAAAAGTCCGCTTTTCAAGAATTTAGAAAAACACATTTTTAGTGCATTTTTTAAAAAAACTGATCAGGGTGTTGAATGGCTTTCATGAGCCACAGAGGCACAAAACCTGGTCTACCAGCAACACACCCCATAAAAATTCAATCCAAGTTAAAGAATGAAAATCACCAAAACTGCCGTTAGATGTTTTTTTTTTTCCCCTCTTGACAGCAGCATTATGTTTCTTGTTTAGTTGATTTTCTCTGTGTGACTTCAAAATGACTGCAAAGTGCTTCTTAATGTGATAATCTGTAAAACCCCCTGTATTTTCATTTTAAAAGGGCAATAAATAAGATTTCACTGTTTCTGGAACAAAATGACCACAGCATAACTGCAGGGGGGTGATTGAGATGCTGATTGATGCCAGTGACTCCGCAGTTGCTTTTTCAGGGCTTTCAAACCTCTCTGTCCAGCTCTGTTCCATGGAAGACGCCATCAGCTGATCAAAAAAGTCCCTAGAATTTGTCAAATGATGCCGTACACAAAACCTTCAAGTATGAATATATTTGCCACAGCGCTGCCCATGCCTAGCAGAGGGACAGGAAATGTTTTGGAAGCGCTGGGATCATCAAACCTGTCGGAATAAACAAACAAGTTGCTACTGTTTCGCTTCCTTGGTCTAATTAATGCCCATGTTCTTTGCTGTTGTGTGTCTGCACTGCACTTCCCAGAGGTCACTTGTCAATCAAACCGTGGATCCACTATTGTGAACTCTGTCTGCTCGGATTTTCTGTTGATGAAATTTTAGTTTATGTCGGTGGCGCTTTTCTCTTTATCTGTTCAGCCATGACTGCTGACACCTGCCTGATGCCAGGTGTTCAAAGCAGCAAATATACAAGCTTTTATCAATCAATCAATCAATCAATCAATCATACTTTATTTGTCCCACAAGGGGAAATTTGGTTTAAGTTACATCCTGTCCAAGAAAAACATAAAAGACATGACAAATACAGGGTTACAGGATCAGGAGAATCAGGTGTAGGTTGATTCACCATTGAAATTACTCAAATGGGCAGTTATTTATATTAAAATGTCATGCATCATTAAATTATGAAATATTAAAAGCAAAAAATAATGGTGATTCTAACAGATTGTGCCTTTGGTTTGAACGTAATGCAATTTACCTTTCATTCTCTTCTCTCCATCACAGCCTCCAACCAGCCACCGCGCTTCCAAAACGAATTCTTCCAGACCTACCTTCTCATCTACGAGAATACAACTGTCGGTGAGTCACCGTAGACTGTGTCAGAGTGCTGGGTTTGATGCATTGAGATGGGTTGAAGAAGGTTAAGGTGTATTTTATTGATGGCTCTGTCAACTTGTTTACTGCTCAGCAGTTGTCCTCTTCCCTCAGCCCCTTACTCAAATTACTCAAAGAAGAGCAAGTAAAGAATAACATCAAAAGAGACATAGAGATAGAAGCAGACGCCCTCTATCACTGCTGTGTGTGTATTTGTACGCGTGTGTGTGTTTGTGTGTCTGTACGTGATGAGAGGGGGGCCCTGGAGCCTGGTCATCTGAGTGATTCTGGAAGTCTGTCTGATGTATAGCTCATGCAAAAGCTGCAGAAAACCTGGCTGCTTTGGAGATCTCACGTCCTGGTGTTGATGCCTGAATGAAAGACCTCCTCCAGATTTGATATCTCAATGTTATTTTAGGCTCGCCTGTATGTCATGTCCCATCGCTGTCGGGGGACGTTGTGGGTTACGGCATGAAATCCAGATACGGTTGAATCCGTTCCCTCATGGGTCTATATTCCCTTTCTTATTTATTTTTTGTCATTTTTGTTGGTTCCAGTGATTGACAGAGCAATTTGGAGATGTCTGGCTTTTCATCATCTTCTGAGAGTGTCGGTGGCTCAGAATTAAAATCCTTTATATTGGATTGATTTCCTAGAAGTTTTTTTTTTTTTTTTTCTCACATAACCTTTACCCTTTGCCAGTCCGCCTGCACTCCTCCTCTGAGTCACCGTGTGTTCATTTAGCCATATTTACTCACTCAAAAATCAAAGCTGTGTGTCGGGTGGCTGTGTCTGTTGGTGTTTATCGGCGTTGATTAGGGGTTACATCATGCTGGCACACACAACCTAATAGTTGCTAATAATCACCCACTGTGCACCCGTTGCACTGCTGGCTGGCCTGGAATGAGCTTTCCTCTGTCTCTGAGTTTTTCTCTTTCCATAGGGTCAGGTTTGTTTTTTGTTTTTTTTACTATTAGCTGTGGGTCTGTAACGCCCTTTGAGATTATAGCAGTGGTTAAGTGCTCTAAATAAACTTGAACTTGATCTTGACCTATGATGTGCGCTTTTACCTTTTGTATTAGAGTCAGCAAGAGCAAAGATCATACCACCGAGCTTCCATCATCATTATCCTAATCATCTTCGCCGTCATCCTCTTCTGCATCATCATCATTTGTTCGCACACTTTGTAATTAAGTCAGAAAAGGACAGGAAACAACTAAGGCCACCGTTCATCATCATTGTTGCATTCCCAACAAACATACCACCGTCAAAGTGATAGTCTCTAAGGGATTTATTTAAAGAGTTGCTCTTACCCCATAATCCCTGTAATACAAACTGTAAGCGGTAGGAAGAAATAGAAGCAAATAAAATACCATTAGTTGTAAATCAGTATCCTCATTAAGAACATTTACTAAGGGAAATAGTGTACACAGCAAAAATGTCTCCATAACCTTTAGAATAAAAACCCCCCTTAGTATAGACAAAAACATATTTCTCATTTTCCAGCAGTAAAATGCTCTGAGCATTAATAAATAAGCTCCAGACAAAAATCCACTTATCAAACAATCAAGAGATTTTTTTTTTTTTTTTTAGTTGAGCAAATCAGCTACTTTCCCACTGCTTGATTGATTGATCATGTGAATACGTTGCTTGTTTTAGAGCGCTCACCTCAAACTACTGCCATCTAAAAGTTATTTACGGTCATCCCTGCCCACCATCCGCTTCCTCCTCCTTAACCTCGTTGCTCTCATACTCCCCTGGTTTGGCCTCTCCATCCAACAGTGCCAAGCTGTTTCTGGCGGCGAGCCACCTCTCAGTCAGTCAGCTGGTGTTTTAACCAGCCAAGGGCATGGATGTGTTTGCGGGTGGCGCTGCTCATTTCCCTAACCACCCTCTCCAGGTTGCCCTCTGGCCATGAATCACTGTGTCCTCTCCTCAGGCAGCTGGGCTTCGGTCCAGCAACCCCCTCCATTGGTCCAGAGAGCCGTCAGTCATGTCCCCGGCCCGGCCCGTGATGGCTTATGCAGTGGTGTGATTATTAGGGTGGGCTGAGTGATTGGACAGTGACAATTTGTCAAGATTATTGTTTATTAGCTCAGCAGATGTCCTCGTCCAGGAGGCCCTTCAGTACATGCACATACACACACAAACACACACACACACAGGCCTCTGAATCAAGCTATGGAGGCAGGGTTTGTAGTGTGTGTGTGTGTGTGTGTATGTGTGTGTGGAGAGGGGGGCACTTTAAGCACGAGTCCATGAGTTTCTTTCATACAGAAACTCACAACTACTTAACATACAACACACTGACACAGTAGACAAGCCTATCAGTGGGTTTAATACCGACATCACCCGTACTGTAGATTTGAATAAAAGGTAGATTAAAAAAAACATACTCTCTCATCTCAAGGTTCAGCGAAGAGATTGTGCGGAGAATAAAGAATTATTAAATTAGGCTTTTAGGGAACAAAAGAGGCAAGTTAATCATATTCAAATACTCTACCTTGCCATAGTTCAGTTGGCCATTATTTCACCATAGCTCTGATCAGCAGCCTCAATGAGCTGCTATCTAACTCTCTGAAAGCTGAACTGCATGACTTCAACCTGGTGATCAGGTTTCCACAGTAACATTCTGATTGGCCGCATTCAGTTACCATGGCGGTTGCCGGGCTGCGTCTTGGTGTCGATGTAACAGCATGGGGTACATGTGAGCAAGATGTGCGAGGTGACACCCAGCCAGTTTGGTAGCCGACTGAGTCATGCATGCACAAGAAGACATATGGTAGACATGGGCCAACTAGGTCTCCTGATTTCAAACAATTTGCACACACACACACAAACACACATGCACGCATGCACGCCCACACACACACTCTACCTGGCTTTTCTGGGCAGCAGATCAGTGACTACAGTTGCAAGGCACACAGAGGCCTCAGAGCCAATAGCCACAGCCCAGTGTGGCTGACAGGAGCTCATGACTATTTATCAGAGAGATGAGGCAGCACATCCAACCACAGCATGGATATTTGATCTGAAGCTACATCCCCTCGTCTCCCGCTTTCAGCAGTGAGCGGCCTGGCTCAGAAGTCAGTGAGGGTGCAGGAGAGATGCTGCACACACACCCTGCATGTGTGTTGCAGAGGCATGTGTGACAGTCAGAGAGGTCCCTTATTCACTCTGTACTCACACCTCTGGCGTAAATACTATTCTTTGCAAGCCTCGCCACTCCAGAGTCAATCGCAGTTTTGATTTGGCCCAATTGACAGTGAGGCTGTGCATCAAGCTGGCGAGCGCAGGCCTTGCAGTTTGAGGTGTGGATGACGCTGAACCCAAGAGAAAGCTACTGCCTGAGTTGGTGTGAATGACACCTGTAGTGTGTGATGAGGCTCTTTTAGTGTTCTGCCATGCACCACAAACATATGATAACAAATGATGTTATTTTAGATTTACTAAAAGAATATTAAACCTTTGAAAAAAAAAAAAAAAAAAAAAACATATCCTTTTCTGTGGATTTCAGCTCGGTTGAAAATGACCCTCAGCTTGATCTCAAAATCAAATAAAGGTTTTTAATGAATGAATGAATATTTCATATGGTTTTAAGAGTAAAACCCTCACTCTTTTTATCTCGATATATAGAAGATAGAGTGTTTGCATGCCTGTGTGTGCACGTATGCTTGTATATGTGTGTGTGTGTGTGTGTATACACCGGTGTATGCTATGCCTGTGCACGTGTATTTTGTGGGCACTTCTGTGTGTGTTTGATATGTCTTTGTCACACGCGAGCGCTGGGATCATGCACTCATTGGGGGGTGGCTAAACGGAGGAGCTGATGTCTAAATGCAGTGGCAGATAACAGTGTGTTGTGTCAGGAAATGGGATGTGTAATTAGAGTGAGAGAACACTTTGATTAAACGCTCTCATCTCCTAATCCACTTTGCCCTGATTCGGCAGATTAAGCTCTCTACTGAGTAATTAACTTGTGGAGTGAACACAACATTTGCTCAAAATAAGAAACTTCCGCTCTCTACTGGGATGGTTTGTGCGTGTCTTGTAGTTTTTGCCAATTGAGCATAAGGCTACGGTGTCTGATTAAATTTAAAAGTTTGGCTCAGACTAACATTATTAAAACACCCGTTCATTTACAAGTGATGAATTATTGTGTACGCTCAAATTCACTCCCCTTAGTATTGTTTGGTGCCACAGAGAAGGAGAAAAGGCTCAGGCAGAATCCACTATAAGGCTAACAGGATTAGATGTGCTTACAGAGCCTGGGATCTTTAAACTCTACTGTTTTATCAATGACAATGCCAGTTTATATATACTATGCAATGTATATGTTTCCTCACCTAACTAATAAAAGTTTTTAAACCACTTCTGTCAGGTGATTTAGCAGCACATTTGTACAATCTAACTACGAGGCGCTGATACAAATACCAAGACGCTCAGTTCACGCCAATATGATTGTGTCAATAAAGATACCCTCGCTCTGTCTTGTAATTTTCTCACTCTCGCTCACACTCTTTCTCTGTTACTCCCTCACATTGTTCTACTGCCACAGTAAATACCTTGCACTTTTAATTAGCTCTATGGCTTTCCTAATTCAATAATAATTAAGGAGCAGGAAGTAACCCCAGGGAACAACTTATTAAAGCCTTCTCCCTAAACGTGTTGATAATGTCTGTGTGCACCCTCACCAGCCAATTCCCTCCTGTCGGCTGCCTAGCACTCCCTACATTAACTATGGTTGTTACGCTGTGGCTCTCACCCATAGCACCCGCTCAACCCCAACACACACACACACACACACACACACACACACATACATGCAGTCTGCCTCTCCCTCTTCTTCTCCTTTCCCGTTCAATATGGTATTGGCCAAATTGCCTTTCCACTCATATAATTAAAGTTGTATTCAGAGTTATTGGCAGTAATAGCAGAATGGTGCTGTGCTGTGTGAATGCCTCTTCACCTCTTTGTATCTTAGAAATGGGAAGGACTGTCTGTAGGCCCCTGAAACAGTATAGACCTTCACCAACAGTATACTTTTACCTTGGACAGCATGTATTGATTTGTCAATGCAGATAACATATCTAAGATTCTCTTAATATTGTCATCAGTGAACAAATCCTGACGTTGCCCCGCCGACGGTGAATAGGAGACTGAATTGTAGGTAGAGTGGCGGCATTCAGGTTTGATTTGCTGAGGCAATTGATTTTATTTTTTTCTCTCTGTGTCATATTTGTAAGCAAGAGAACAGAGAAGTAACAATCACTTGGGTATAAAACATTCTGAGTCAAGAGTAGATCGAGTTTTCACCTTCCTTTCTCTTGCTGACATTATAGGATAATGATAATAATAATAGTAAAAATAAGAAGAAGAAGAAGAAGAAGAAGGAGGAGGAGGAGGAGGAGGAGGAGGAGGAGGAGGAGGAGGAGAATTCATACAGTGCTCTGAAAAACATTTATCAAACAAAACAGCATAACCAAAAAGCATGAGTGGGTATAATATAGTAGAGAAATAATAACATATAAATAGTAGATAAAATAAAAGTTGTAATGATGATGTAATAATAAGAGTGAACCCAATTAAAGGAGAGACATGACATTTAACAAAGCAAAATGAAATTAATAGGTCATATTAAATAAATAAATAAATAAACTTTGTATCAGCTCTTTGGTAGGTCATTTCACAGGTTAGGGGTTGTGATATGAAATGCTCAGTCACTTTTTGCTTTAGGTACAATGAGCCAAGCCATGCCGTAGGATATAGGACTGTGAAGTTGCTTATGTATATGTATGTGTATGGGGGTCACATTATTTAGTGCTTAAAAGTGATTAGCATCATTGCAAGATCAATTCTTAAAATACCTTGTAGTGGAGGTGTTTTAAGATTGGGGGGATATAATCTCATTGTTCAGGATTAGTTAAAACTTGCATTCTGAACGAGCTGCTTATGGCAAAGAGATGATGAAAAGAGTAGATTACTGTAATCCAAGTTAGATGAGACAAAGGCACAAATTACCTTCTCTAAGTCAGCTGAGAGGAATGGTGTTATCTCATGAATCTTTCTCATTTGCAAGAAGCTGTACTCCTGTTTTAATCAACACATCAAATGTGGTGCTGCTGTTAAATAATACCCCTAGCTTTCTGTCCATTATATATTCAAGACTGGGTGTTCTAGCTGATCTTGAATCTTATTCTTTTTTTCAAATTTGTTGTTTGAAGGCTGTAAGAAATTTTAAGTACTCCTTTAAGTTATCAAAACAACAAGGATCTCTGGGCTGTACAGATAGGTATAACTCAGCGTCATCTGCATAACAATGGAAAGACACTTTATGTTTGTGAATAGCATGACCAAGAAGGAACATGTGCAGGGAGGAAAGGGCAAAGAATGGAGTGCAAGGTTATATACTGTGAAGAGGAAGATGTTTTACCAATTGAAACTGAGAATGTTCTGCTAGAGAGATAAAAATGAAACTGAACTGATCGAGGGCTGTATCGGTGCTTAAGGCAGTTAAGTAAATTGTATGATCAATTGTATCAAGGACTGCACTATAACATTTTTGTAGCAACACGAAAAACGCCATGGAAGATGTATTACTTAAACAGATGATGATTGGTTGACATGCCATTTAAACCACACAAGCTGTGTCATTCGTACCATGAGCACCGTGAACACAAAATGGAGCATAAATCTGCCTTTAGACTGCACAGTGCCCTAATGTTTAACGAAGGTCATTAATGAAGAAGAGCAGTGTCTGTGCTGTGAAGGGTCTAAAACCAGACTGAAATGTTCTGAAATTAAAGCAATTTTTATTTTGTATGTATTTTATTCATTTATTTATGTATTTATTATTAGTTAGAACATGAACTAAAGCATTTTTGAACATAGAGGTGTAAATTTCAAAGGTCCGAGAAAGCTGACACAGAAAATGGGACAGTCCACAGTATTCAAACCCTTTTTTGAGCACATCAGTGGCAATAATATCAAGTGGACAGGTAGAAGGTTTCACTTAGGGAATAATCTTTTCCAAAGTATATAACAAGATGCATTTAAAACAAGTCAGAACTGCTTTGCTTTCTCAGCTAACAGGCAAATCATAAGTGAGTGGTAAGGTATGGTAATACTTAACACGTTTACAGAGAAATATGCCAGGAATTCCTCATGTTTGCAAGGGAGGCCTCCAAAGCATATCTGGGGAGAGGCTGATAACTGAATAAATAAGACTCCTAAATTATGACAATTCTTAGACATAAGATCAGAGAAGAAAAAAATTAAGCTCACATCATTAACTGAATTTTGATACCGCTGCACTGATTCACAGCAGACTTGTAACTTACTGGCTTTCCTTTTTCACCCAGCACTTCATTTTTTTATCACCTATAAACAGTATGTTCATTTCACCAAGGGAAAAGTTTAGATTTTTTTTTAAAAATTATTATTATTATTTATAAAGCTTGATAACCTGTGGCCTGATGATGGCAA
Organism: Myripristis murdjan; assembly: GCF_902150065.1. NCBI lineage: Eukaryota > Metazoa > Chordata > Actinopteri > Holocentriformes > Holocentridae > Myripristis > Myripristis murdjan. The sequence goes on from NC_043994.1 coordinate 25,509,210, forward strand.
AGTATCTGAAAATGTAATAACAGAGTCTGAGTTAAGCAAAAGTTGAGTCAGACACACAACTTGCCTTGCACTCAACATTTTACATGGAAAAACAGAAAATGCTAACAAGTTCCAGTAGGTCCCTCAACAAACTGATTCAAAAAGTCAGTTGAAAGTGCATTGAATTGACAGTACTGTACACATTAATGTTGAAACTGTATTAATGCTGTGTCATATTTACCCATAATAACTGAAAGGGGCCTATATACTGAATTATAGCAGAGGGACTTGGCCAGTGATACTGTTAGCGCTGATGAAACCCTGGCAAACAAGGGGCTTGTTGAACAAAGATCTTGCATTAAATTAACCAAAATTAATAGTTTCTAACTTGGCAGCAGTGTGAAGTCGAGGCTGGTAATGAATGTACGAGTTGTTGTTTTTTTTCTTCTTCTTTGATTTAAAATATGCCTCCCAGAGTTTGTAAAGGCATTTATAGCGCTATTGCCTGAGATCACAGGGATAGGGAAGGTCTTGTTTAATTTTTGCTGTCCAATTTGTTGAACCAGGGGTGGATGAAGATCAGCCTTTTGGGTCCAAACATTAAGAGCGCTGGTAGTGGAGCGTATCTTTGATCTCTCTCAGTACCAGATCTTATTTTGAGGAAGGGGGAGGGACGGGAGTGTGTGGAGTCCTTGACGGAGCTGCAGTGTAACTCTGCTGTTGAGGCTCTGTTGCTGCTCAGAGCTCTGTGGTGGGATGTTTGGGCTGAAGGGCTCTGGGTGTTAGGGCTGCACTCTGGTGAGTCCTGCTGCAGAAATGAAGCTAAGCCACGGAGGAGAGATGACCTGCCCAGTGATGTAAGGTGATCATGGCTCTGCGTTCCTAGGGCTGATTTTTTTTCAAACCTTTACAAATGCCTTGATGCCCTTCTTGTTAAGATGTAGACCATAATCACAGAGATGCTACTGACAGCTGGACAGATGACGAGCCTCGTTAATATTCTTGAGCCTTTCACATTCTTGAGCGATATTCCTGTTAATTTCAGGTATGGCAATGGGGAGGAACTCAAACTCCAGGGATTGTGGAGATCACCACTTTGCCATTTTTTTCATATCTGGGTGGCAGTCCTGTAGTGCAGAGGTCACTGGTACCCGCATGCAGAATGATAGATCTGGGCTGTTGCCTTGTGGCAGCTCCAAAGGCTGGTGGATGTTTCTGCAGCACAGAGCTAGCACCTCTTGGCCTGGATAAAGCCTGTGTGGCTCAGTGAACTTTTCATTAGAATCCATCAGCAGTGCTATTTTCTTCCCTTCGCTGTTAATGGACTCTAAGGCTGTGAACTAGTTATAAGTTAAGAACTGGTTGCAGGCTGTGAGCTGGTAGCAGGCTGTGATGCTGTTGTAAGAAGGGATTTAGAGGTGAACTGGAAACTGGAGGCTGGTGTGTTTCGAAGGTGGACATTAAACAGTTGATCCTTGATTTTGAGAATCTCCTGAGCCTTCCTCCTCTGAGGAGCTTCCTTCTCAGCTGGTTCACTGAGGCCACGCTGATCGTGGCCAGCTCTTGGAACTCAGTAAAGTCAATTTCTAGCATTTCAAGGCTGAAGTGAGGAGGTCCAGTGACAGGAGGATGGAAAGAGGAGCTGTTGTCCCCTGGGTCAGAGGAAAGCAAGAGATGCACAAGTTTCTTCTTTTTCTACCACAGCTCTCTGTGAAGGGGAATGTCTCTCAGAATATCAAGGTTATTTTAATTTCCCTCAATCAGGACAGTACCAGTCTTATGTATATTAATAGAGAAGATGGTGCAGTCCATGTTGTCATCATTGGAAATAGTGAGCTAGTGACAGAAATCTCTTGTATACATAGTGTTCCATTCCAACTATGGCAATAATGCGAGAGCTGATGGCTAGACCTTTGCTTTGAAAATAAGATAAGGCTTTTCCTCCTTGATGCTTGTTTGGTGTTAGGAAATCCAGGTTTGTCTCCCGGGCAGTGCCATTTGCCTGGAGACCCAAATGATTGGCCAGGCCATTCCTGGAATGCAGGGAGAGGCATCTCTTCCTGCCTGCCTCTACTGGTGCAAATTAGTCTCCACAATACTTGCTTGTGATGCAGATTTCATTCATTCACACAAACTCTTTTATCCCATGTATGTCTCTCAATGACAATAATTGCTGCACTACTCTCATCACATGGGATGTTAAATATCTTTTCTTTTTTCTTTTTTTTTGTATCTAAAATATTTTCACCCAGCTGCCTGGTGTTTATCTCAGAGTGCACAGCTGTATTATATAGAATAGATTTATTTATGTGCAGCTACACACAGCCCTTAAGATGTTTAGTTAGTATGTCCAGATTCTTTAAATTCACAATTTATACTTTAAACACTTATGGACTTTTCTTTTGTAAGATTGCATTGACACCTCATTTGGCTTTAATAGAGCTGCCATTGCAAGCAAACATGTCTACCCCACATGCACTCTCACTCAGTCTCACACACACACACACAGACACACACACACACACACACATGCACACAGAAAGCACTTACACTTGCACATACACTAACACATAAACATGTGCACATGCTGCATGTATACATGGGTACAAAATTTGCCTTTCCACACAGAAATATAAGGGTTTTTTTTATTCCGGTATTCATAAAATGTTGTTTTCATTATAACAACTAAAAAAAAACTGTGGAGAAAATTTTATTATCATGAAATTAGGTTGAACGCTTCACCAATCTTGATATTAGAATATCAAGATAATGTTGCATGAATGTCTAGAAACAAGTTGATTTGCATTGAGTGTATTGCATTTGCATGGTCCCTCCTCACTTACAGATTGGACTAAAACACTTCCAAGACTTTCTCCTAGACTAATCAAATGACTTTTTATAATGGATATTTTTCCCTGTGTACACTTGTCTTGCCCTGTGCCTCTACAGACTAGATAATGTAGTGTAGAAAAAAAGATGCAGAAAAAAGAAGAATGAAGAAAGATGAGCAGTGATAAAATGAAAGGGTAATCAGGATATTGTCAGGGGAAGAAGAAGGGGGTAGAGCAGGGCTCTTCCTCAGAGAGTTGAATCAGTGTTTTCGGGATGTTGGCTGGTATCCAGTTCTGCCTGTTCTGCAGGGTATGCTCTGCAGGTATTTGTCACTGTCTGACTGTCAGCAGGGCAGCGCAGAGGTCTGTTTATGCTCCCACATTCCTCCCTCATTTAGCCAAATTGGAATGCGATGTGTGTGTCCTTTCTGCTGCTCTGGCAAGCGCCGTAGTATCTGTCACTGTTTGTGAGTCTGAGTTTGAGTTGGCGGATATGCACTATGCGCGTGAGAGTGGGAACGACTCTGCTTGTGTATGTGTGTGCTTGTAAGTCTTAGCTCTATAAATCCTATCTCCCAGACGCAGAAGTGAAGAATTCCCCTCTGTTGAGGTTAGAACCACCTGATCTCAGCAGGAGATCAGTCCCAGCACTTGCAGGAAATATTCTTAATGGCTGGAAGTTTTTCTCTCCACATGAAGAGTCCTTGCCTACCTCACTTTGGAAAGGGGATACACTTGATCTCCTTACTTCTCCAACAGCTCTCTGCTGTCATTGAGCTGCAGCATTGACTCCCACCATGGCTTCTCAATAATGCCAGCACACTGCCATCCATGAGGGACCTCTGTTTTGGTTTAGTCAATCATCCCTTATCTCTCCCCCGTGGTGTCTTGCTCTCCCCTTCTTCCTCCTACACCCCCCTCCTCTCTCCCAGGAAATAATGGGTTCCACGGTTCACTGGTGTCTGCAAACACACCATCCATCATGACGCTGTGCTGCGCTATATTGTCTGCACTTACCCAGCATGTGTTAGTGTTAGTATGGCCCATGCAAACGCTCACAACACCCTGGCCTCTCATCGCAACGTCGCTTCAGACTCTTTAACTAATGCTAAGCATCCCTCACGTCCATCCCCCATTCCCCATCGCTCTCCGCCGTTTAGTTTTCTTTCCAGGCGCTTTGACTTTCACTCTTGCTTTTCTCTTTTCTCTTCTTGCTTATATCTTAACAAGTAATTTAGTCCCTTATTCCTTATTATTGTATTTTTACTGTAAGTGAAGAATTCTGCAGGAGGTGTGAGACAGTTTCACTAATTTCCAATGCAGCATCGCTTGTCTCGGGAACTGTCTAGGAACCAAGACAGAATAAAGCATATTTGTCTAGTATCGGAAAAAATATTTTTGATTTTCAAACATTCTTGAAACACTTTAATTTGTGTCAGAAAGAACTGGAGTTATCTCAGCCAGCAAGAGATGATATCACTTTTTCAAAAAAGAAAAAAAAAATGTAAGCCTCAGTAGGCTACTAAATTAAATTGCTTGTTAAGATGGATATTTTTACATGGTACCCTTGAAGGAAAATTGCAGGCTGTTTTGTTTTGTTTTTGTTATTCCATGGCTAGCAAGTCAATAATTAATCCACTGATGTCACAGGGAGATATTCTCCTTGCAGTTATAATGTTGTTAATAAGGGAAACGTCAATCCAACAGTGTAAAACAGAAAAGTTATTTCATGTTATTTCATGTTAAGTCATGTTTCATTGTCAAGGGCTTCTTTCTAGAATCAGCAATTTGGCGCAAACAAAAATACAGGGAGAAGTCCAGCGTAGAAGAGGGAGAGCTCACTTCCATGTCCCATTAAGCTTTACTGTAGCTGCAGATGCTCTCTGTGTGGCAACTTGGCAATTTTTCCCAAGCAAAAACAGAATTTTCCTTTTCAGAATGGGTTTAGGTTATCTTGAAAATTATAGCTATTGCACTCTTTAACCCCGTGTTATTTTTACGTGTCCACAGTCATTTCAGGATGTTAGAGTAGGCCCTCTCTAAAACACACACTCCAACTAGTGATACGCCTCTCTCTTGTCCAGCTCGGTCCTCACTTTCCACTGCACGTGTTATGTAAGAGTTGTGTCGGTTTTCTTTCAAGATGCCTTCTCAGATGCCATGGCCTTGTTCCTCACACCCTTCTGATCTCGTTCATCTCCCCCCCGAAAAAAAAATAAAAAATAAAAAAAAAACAGAAAGTATTTCTATTGTTCTGTATCGTATTCTATTCTAGTTTTCCTGTATGTGACCGTGATGTGACCAGATAGAGAGCAAGAAAGCAGGGAGACAGAGACAGAGATGGGGAGGAGTGTGTTGTCTGGCTGCAGGCTATATGTGTGTGATATTTCTCTGGGTTGTAAAAGTTAATTGAAAGTGTCTGTGGGAGTGTGGCGCGACACCAGGTGAGCCACGCTGCCAAGGCGCCCGGCACTGAGCTGACAGGAATCACTTTGATGGTGGCGGCGGTTAGATTACCTGGACACTAGAGGCTGGCCTCTTCATACACTGATGCACATACGGGTAACACGTTTGCAGGCAGGGTTTGAGTTGTGTGGGAGCCAGTGGTAGCTAAGCTTGCATAAAGAGGGGTTTGACCTCCCGTGCAAGCAGTAAAATCATACATCTGATCTTACTGCTTTCATGGGATCACAAATAATGCATTTTTCAATATAATGAGCATTATTTGCATTAACGAGATCAATAAACTAAAAGAAAAATGTTTCCAAAAGAATTAAATGCACCATATTCTCTTGTGAATGACATTATGGCTGCGCGTCACCACCGAGCCACCATGCTCGATAGAATATTACACTAACTATGACTTTTATAGCATGCGAGCTACAAACCTTTGAACCCTTTTACAAGAAGCAGCCAACACTTGTATCAGCCAACACTGTTTTTATAATATATTGAATGGAGAGTAACAGTATAAACCAGCCACCGTGCCGCTGAAAAAAGGCTGCTGCTCCTGACGGGGTCTACACGCCTGGCTGGTTTCTCTTTTTTTTTCAACAAAGAAACAAAAAAACAGCTGGAATTCACCTGCCAGCACGGCGCCTGGCTGTTGTTTCAGAACCACGGACAGCGCTGTGTGTCGGGTGTCGTCGGTCACTTCGTCCTGGCGCAGGGCCAGGCGTGGGCTGGCGTATTTCAGACTAATGAAACTTTGTTATTGTAATATCACAGACATCTTGGCCAGTTTGAGGCTGCTGCAAGTAGTGCTCTGCTGTGTGTTGTGTGTGAAAGCGTCGGACCACATAATGAGCAGCCTCTTTGTTTCTCTCTCTCTTTGTCTCTCTCTCTCTCTCCCTCACAGAAAGCGCACCCGATAGGCTACTATTTATTTATTTATCATCGCCTTTAACAAGATCGTTTAGAGAGATCAGATTATGACATGAACCCTGTTTTCAGGTCAGAATTGAAGCTCGAGAACTGTGTACAGACTAGTATGTGTCCAAGTGTGTGTATGTGTGTCTGTGCTGGTGTGGTTGTCAGCATACTTTAGCAGCCGTCCCACGATCAGAGGGTGAGGTGTCACTGAGCAAGACACCGACCCCACTCACTGCTCACTGATTCATAATTGTTGTGGATAAGAGTGTCAGCTAAATGACGATAATGACTCAAATTTAAAAATGTGTGTGTGATTGATTGGAGGTATAATTTTCGAGCACTTATCAGGAGAATTTTAGGATTTTCAGAACACAACACTGGAAATTTCCAGTGGGGATTCTTGCTTTTGTGCCTTTTTTCCCCCCTTGTTTTTTTTTTTTCCTTTTTTAGCATTGTTCCAGGTTTTGCTGTTTGTTTATTTATGTGTTTGTGTGTGTCAGAGAGACTGTCAAAGTGTCATTGAGTAAGACAGTAAAGCCACTGCCTGCTAACTTATTGGGTGTGTGCTGTGTACATGTGTGTATACGCGTGTCAGGGATGTGATATTATTACATTTATCAGGAGAAATCCAGATTTTCAAACAGTAATTTAATTGTAGTCAATGAGAGTGTAATTGCAATCCTGCTTTCCCCCTTTAATTTTTCCATTATTTTTTGCATCGTCCCAGTGTTTACTGTTTGTTTACGTGTGTGTGCATGTAAGAATGTTTATATGTATATGTGTGTGTGTGCGTGCTGTCCCATTCTCTAGTAGTGAGGGGTGCATTGCTGGGTGGCAGATCAGCCTCCTCCAGCTGCTTATCTGGCCCAGGTGGGTCACGGCTGATACCTGTCTGAGCCACGCAGAGCAGCTAACCTGGAAATTGATGTTTCACATCAGCGACCACCTCTCTCTGCTCCACTGCAGGGAAGCTGTAGGAGCTGGGTGGGGTACGGTAATATGTGTGGGTGTATGTGTGTGTGTGTGTGCATATCAGTTGGATATTGTTTGTGTGTCCATTTGCAGACGAGCGCACGTGCGGCCATTTGTTCTGAGAGTCAAGTGCGAATACACCGTTTGCTGTTTTTGTTTGCTTGTTACGCAGCAGCTGTGAATTTCTTGGAATGTGAAGTGGTATTTATACATGCCGAGATATTTCTACACAACCTGGAAAACCTAGAAATCTAAGGAGTGTGTCTCAAATTGCAGAGGAGATGCAGAAAATGAGAAGATGAAAATGAAACGTCATGGAAAACTCTAAACGGTCCCGGAAAATCAGAAGGTTACAGGGCTCAAAGGCCACTGGAAATGAGCATTTTGAAGCTATATTTCAAAAAAATCTCTCACTGGGGAGTGCGTAATGTCCTGAAAATGAATTGGAAAATGATTTACTACTGGGAATGGGAACCCATATCTAGAGCATTTGCGGTCCCCATATTCCTTGCAGTACTAGTGTTATGAAGAGTTTATTACTTTGCATATGATTTGATGCTGACCTCAGGACACTGACCTTTGACATATGTGTTTTCTGACTGGTCTGAGTCCACTAAGATATTGTTGAAGTAGTAGTATTAGTAGTATTTCAAAAAGATATTTGTGCTCCATTGTTTCTTTGTCATCAACCCTGATGAAAGCTTTCCTCCAAAATACATGTTTTATTTTTATTTTTTTATTCTACCAATAAAAAAATATTTCACAGTTGCCCTGGACATTTACTTGGTAGAAGTGTTTACCACGTGTCAAGGCCGAGCCCCTAATGCAGTGGCCCAGGTTTGATTCTGAGCCAGGCCCAGTGCTGGATTTGGCCTGAATTTGCGGGAATTTTATTTTATTTTTTATTTTATTTTTTATTTTATTTTATTTTATTTTATTTTATTTTATTTTATTTTATTTTATTTTATTTTATTTTACTTTTATTTATTTATTTATTTATTTATTTATTTATGTTTTGGTCATTTCTGCTTCACTTGACAGTCACAGTTGTGGGCCACCGGGGTGCCCTGCTTTTTCATTTAAGCACCTTGGTTTTGAGGTGAGATAGTTACAATTTTTTTCTTCTGCATACCCTTCTGAAATGCTTATAGATACATATAGATATAGATAGAGACAGAGATATATGACACAAGTTTAATTGCCAATTTCGCAATCACCTGCATCATCCATCAAAACTCCATGTTAGACTGAAACATATATTGTCACCATATCAGTTGGCCTGGTGGTCTATCAACACTTAAATCCAGAGGAGCATATCTCCACATATATAGGGTGGACTGCCATGAATTTTGATGACGACATTCATGTTGCCTGGAGGATAAAATCTGTCAGTTTTGGTGACCCTAAGACATTTCCTCTAGCACTAGCAGCAGGTCCACTGGGATATCTGCTTTGGAAATAACACGCTTGTTAAAAACAAAAAGCCAATACAAAAAGGCTCCTGATAGATTGGCCCATTCCTATATGCATTTCATCCCAGGAGGGTGCAGGGAGCTCCAGGAGAGGCGCCCCTGATTTTGGATACAGTGTTTTGCTCAATAAGGATACAGTAGCTGGTATGGGAATCTAACCTATAATGGTCTCAAACCGTTAGTATCATGGTCTGTTTGGTCACCACATTATGTGCATGTCTTTAGAGTATTAGCTCAAGATCAGTCCTTGGTATACATGTGCAGATGGCCTGGTGAATCGGCTTAGTTACATTAGCAGCCCGCAGTGTAATATCAGCATCGGTCGTCGGAGCCTGGTGTGTATTCTATGAAGAAAGGTTATCTCGTCCTTGTCTTGAAAGCTGACATTTGTTCTCATAAAGGCCAGTGTGCCGGTGCCAGATAGGATTAATTGACAAGTGGGGTGCCTGCACTCACTGTCCCCTACTTACGGGGCCGGCCCTTGGCTCAAGTCTGCTTGCTTTTGTTTACCGGTGTTTCCCTGTCACTACCACTTCCTCTCTTTCTCTTCTCTCTCCTGGTTTAGAATAATCTCACTCACCTAATCTTTCCCCCCTCTCTCTCCCTGGATACTCTCTCTCTGTGTTCGGTATGTCACCATTCATTGCCAGGCAGTTTACTTATGGCCTATTTAGTGTAGATAATTATGTTGTCAGTTTGGTATCTGTAATTACCATCTTTTTATACATTCAATTTGCCAAGAATGTGTCAGTCTTCCGTATCTGTGCACGTTTCCTGTAGGCACAGTGATATGTTGCGGGGAAGGCATGTGTCTTGTGTGCGCTGTGTGTATTTGTATGCGTGTGGTTTTGCATACCATCAGGATGGTGTGTTGGAGAGAGAGCGAGGTATAATTGAACTCCTCTCTCTTATCTTGCAGCCGAGAAGGTGTTTGACATTTAACAGGCCTCCTTAGAAGCACGGCTCATTTTTTCCAGCAGTAAGCCGGGATGTCTGTCCTCTCCCTCTCTCTCTTTCTCTCTCTCTCTCTCTCTCTCTGTCTCTCTCCTTCACACACGTTCTCGTGCTTTATCTCTCTCTCTCTTCTATTTGTTTCTCTGTGCAGTAGTTTGTCTCCAGCAAGAAGCTCTAGCTGCTGACAAATCCCAGGCTTTTCTCCTGTCAGCCATTGTGTGTGTGAGATACTGTGGTTTTTCTAACTGTTCTTCCTCTACTGAATCCTGCTCGCTGTTTATCCACACCAATACGCACAGCGCCTGCACACACAAACACACACACACACACACATACTCACACACACTCACAAACAGAGTACCGGGTTGCCAGTATGTACCCTGTTCCTTTCTGACCCCAACGCATTGTGGTTCTTCAATGGTGGTGATGGCGAAGGCAGTCAGTCTGCTTTGGGAGAGAGTGAGAGAGAGATATAGATAGATAGATGGAGAGAGAGAGAGAGAGAGAGAGAGAGAGAGAGAGAGAGAGAGAGAGGAGTCTAGATCAACCAGACCAGCTGGCATCGCCTCTTCCAGCTCTCCCGCACGCCTCTCTTTTTTCTTTTCTTTTTTTTTTTTTTTTTTAATTTCCCCCCTCCTCCCTCCGTTCCCCTCTCCAGATTGGCCAAGAAGGTCAATTGCCAATTTGCCACTGCCAATGTCTTTATCAGGAAACAATATTAATTTTGGCTAATTAGGACCCGGAGCTAATGAGCGCTACAGATAATGAGTTCATTTATAATCCGTAAAATAAGTGCAGCGTGTTCTGGGATCAAAAACACTGCAGTGACGGCGGCTGGACATCAGAGTTAGGCGGCAGAGGAGCAAACAGGCTGGACACACACATTTACTCCCCCCTCATCCCTCCCACCCCCTTCTTTCTCTCCTCTCTCTCTCTCTCTCACTGTCTCTCCTTCTCTTCCTTTCTGTCTCTCTCTCTTATACGCACACACACACACACACACACACACGCTATAGACGCTGGCATGTCTGCATTGCAGTCTTCAGCTGGTCAGCTTGAGCACATTTTCGGGCTACATCAGCCTCGCTCTACGGAGAGTGACCATCCTACCCTCGCTGCCCTTCTTCATCTATCTCTGTCTGTCCTTCTCTCTCCCTCTCTCACCCATCTATCCTTCTGTCTCCCAGGAAACAGAGGGTCACTTCTGATAAAACCAGAAGAAAGAGACAATACTCCTGAGGGAAGAAAAAAAGGAAAAAAAGCAGAGGGCTGCAGGAGATGGACCAATGAATGGAGGGAGTGAAAGAAGGAGAGGGAGAGATGGACAAAGGAAAGGAGGGGGCAAAAGGAAAGAGGGAGAGATGAGAGGGGAGGGAGGAAGAGGGAAGGAGAGGAAAAGAGAGAGGAAAGGGAAAGTAAGAAAGGGGAAAGGAGGGAGGAGGACAGCAGAAGGGGAAAGGGGGTGAAGAAAAGGGGGAAGAGTAAGTAAGGGAGGGAAGGATGAAAGGGAAGGAGCGAGGGAGGGAAGGGGTGTGAGTGAGAGGGAGGAGAGAAAGGTGGAGGAAAGAAAGGAGAAACGAAAGAGAAAAGAAAGAGGAGGGTTAAAAGAGGAAAAGAGTGAGGGAAGGAGTGATGGGAGTAAAGGGAAAGAAAAGAGGGAGAGGGAAGGTAATTTGACAGGTTGAGAGGAGGCTGAGAGGAAGTTGTGAGAGAAGGAGTGAGGGGAAGGAGGGAGAGAAGGAGGAAGGGAAGGAACGAACAGGGCAGGAAATATCAAGGTAAGGAGTGAGGTAGAGAAGGCAGAGGAAGGAGAGAGAGATGGAGGAAATGAGGGGAGAGAGAGGGAGAGAAAGACGGATAACAGAAGGAAAAGGCAAAAAGGCAAGAATGAGAGGCGAGAGAGACAGAGAGAGAGAGATGAGGGGAAACACAGATTATGTGTCAAGACAGAAGAATAATAGAATCATAGAAAAAAAAAACCCGAAAGTGGAACTGATAGACATTTAAAGAGATGGAAATAGATATTGGCAAAGGAGAGGAGCGAAAAGAGAGCTTCACTGCAGATGGACAGCAGCAAAGAGAGAGAGAGAGAGAAGGAGAGAGACTCAGGGTTTGTGGCGATAGAGATGCATGTGAGTCTGTCCACAACACAGATAAAGCCCAGCTGGCCCCGGTTTAGTGTCTGGCCTGGTCACTCTGGACCAGACCAGGATGAAGCCACTGTACCGTCTGGAGCACGGTGCAGCTCTGCCACTGTTACACCATATGGACCGGTGAAGAAACACTACCACAGACACATTACAGTGGCCATCACTTAGACGGGATGCCACATTGAGGTACCTATAAAAAGGCAAGGGGCAGCCAAGAAATTTATAAAGTAGCCAAATAAATTGATGCCAAATGTGTGAATTTTCCCCGTGGCTGACACTGCGGCGAGTCGATTTGCTGCCCTTGTTTTCATGCCTTACTTTAACAGGTTATTACCCCAGACACATGTTGCAGTTATTGGTAATTTCGTTATATTGTCAATTAGCTCACATTTCATGTATTTGTTTATGGAGTTTGTGTAATTTCCCTTAGATTGTGCATTTTAAACTTGAACTGTTAAAGTTCAAATGAGAGGAATGCTTTACACGCCTGTCCCATTTGGTGATGATGATGATGCAAGTTCAAAATACTGTTACCGTGATGTAATGTCTGTTCTTTCCTTTATGTTCCTTGGAAGGAGAAGGTCACTGTGGGAAGAATGAACGCATGGGAGAGCATCTCAGCAAATGAAAATAGATCAGTGTAAGGTCCAGTTTCCAATAGAAAGAGAAAAAAGAGAGAGACAGAGAGAGTGCGCGCGTGTGTGTGTGTGTGAGAGAGAGAGAGAGAGAGAGAGAGAGAGAATTTCAGAACTGCTGTAATCTACATCAAGTACAAATTTGCAAACTCTACTCAACCTCAAAAACCCCATTTCAACACCACAGATTCAAATTCTGCTGCTGAAAAGCTTTAAGATTGTGGTAATAAACATCAAGAAATGATATAGCTCCAAGGCCTAAACGAAATGTGGTGGAAAAATAAATGAACTCTATTTAGGCACTAAACTGTCCCACAAGTGGTTACAGTAATACCGAGCTGATGAACAGTGGAACGGAAGATAAATCCGAAACCACTGTCTCCGTTAAATTGCCCCGTGCCTTGCAGTTACGTTGCTGCCCCTTTCCCTCTTTATAGACGCCTCGTCCAAAACAACGAAATCAGTACCATGTTTCTTACATTCATTATGGATGTAGTTGTCAAGAAAGGAGCCTTCCCTCTCTGAGGCAATACTCCACACACTCCCAACCAGTGACAGCCAGGGTCAGAGGTCAACTCTGAGTTGCCACAGCCTCATTCCTGACCCCAGCACCTGCCATTTCCCAACATCCCCATCCACAAGTCCGGGGCTGACAGAAACAACATCAGCCCTGTATTTCAATAACACAAGGGCCAAATGATAAGCATGTAAACCGAAGAGAAAAGGGAAAAGGCCAAGAGGGAGAAGGTTTTGTTTCAGGGTGTGTGTGCGTGTGTGTGTGTGTGTGTGTGTGTGAGGCTGTGTGTGTGGCTTCACAGTGAAGGTGGCATGTTCCATTACCTGGCCATGATTTAGCTCAATCTCAGGTAATAGTCGGCCCTGGAGAGGTCAGCAGAGGGCCAATACTGGAGAGAGGCACAGAAAGAGAAAAAGGACATGGAGAGATAGAGAGAGAGAGGGAGGGAGAGAGAGAGAGAGAGAGAAAGAGAGGGGGAAAGCAAGTGAGGCAAACGGCAAAATTTTGTGAAAAGACTGAGGCAAAAAAGAAACAGGAGAGAGCTGGGCGGGCATTATGCGGTGCGATGGACATGTTGACATGTTGGCGGGCGCGGGCCAGTTTCCGATGAATGTTTGTGTGTGTGTGTGTGTGTGTGTGTGTTTGGGGCGGGGGTTTGCTTTTGTGACAGCGACAGGCCAGGCTGGCTCAGCCATCACTCTAGGACCATGAGTAGCGCACAGCCACCTGTCCACTCCTATCAGAGCTGCCTGTGTCCCTCTGTCTGGCCTCCACAAGCAGGAGGGAGCGTGACGAGACGATGGGGGGGTCGGGTGGGTGTGGGGGTTACAAGCAGAGTGAGAGAGGAGGGGAGCAGCAAGAATGTGATGGGACAGAACAGAAAATAGAAAGAGCAAAGAGCTTTCCTCAGTGATCGGAAAGAGAGCGGAGCCGCGCGTGAACTTGCAGTGACAGGTCTGCGTCTCTGTCACCGACGTACGGCACGACTGTCCACTAATGTCCTTCACTGCTCCCTGATTTCCACGATGTGATTGGTTAGTCACAGCCTTGTCGCCCGGTGTTTTCGTCATGGGCCCATTTGGGTGGATTAGAAACCCATCAAACCTGGTCTCAGTTGTCTTTAGAATAGGCTGGGTTGCTCTCATTCTACATAGGCCAAGATCAGTGATTCATACATCTTAATAATAGCATAGCAGCCAACCTCAAGTTAACTCTGATAAGGTAAAGGTCTCAAAACGTAATGATGAAGAAGAAACAGGAAGAAAACATTACAATGAAACTCATTAAGTAATAAACCCAATTATTGGTCTGTAAATTTTTCATATTGCCCAGAAGTCCTTGTTATTTTATTTAAATCAGTCCTCTGGCATGGGGTTATGCGATTGTCCATGTCTGTCAGCAGAATAACTCAAAAAGTACGGGACAGAGTGGGACCCCGGTGGTTCACCCCCCCACAAAATAAGCTACTTGATAGATTTGCAGAAACCTGTCAGGGCGGAGGATAACACAAATATGGCTGTAGCTTGCAAACGTATTCACAGAACATCATGAAACCTGATGATGAGGTTGGTCATGGGTCGAGGCAGTACTCACCCAATTTCCACGTTGACTGGTCAAAAGGATCTTGTCCTATGACACATGAAAGTGGCATGACCCGTGTCAACAACTTTTCCTAAAAGGGGGCAGGGCTTAGGACGGACACGGATGTAGTTTACAGATGCATCCACAGCAGCGAAACAAAAACTGGTAGAGAGGTTGTTTATGGGTCATGGTGGCACTGACTAGCTTTCGACCCTCTTTGGTTGAAGGGGACATGTCCCATGACAACAGCATTGCCAAAAGGGGGCGTGGCTTAATGGAGACGGGGCCATAACTCCCATCTGCGACCTTTGCGGAGGTTTGCACTCCACTGAGTGCCTCTTGTTTGAATTGGATTGCTTTGCCTTTAACAATGCCTGTGGTATTGTTTCTACGGAGATACAGCAATGTATAGCTGCTTAAAAATCCCTTGATGCCTCCCTCTTGCAAACTTATGAAAACAAAACAAGACAGACTGTAGTCTTTGCTTTGTTCTTTACTTTGGAAAGCTTACAGCTCAGGTAAGTTTTTTTTTTTTTTTTTAAGCCACAGCTACGAAAACCATTTGCTTTCCACATTTTGCTCCTCCCATCTTTGGCTTTTTAAATCACATGGCAAGCTATAACCTAGTTTGTGTTACACATTGCCATGCACACATACATAAGCTATACTCACACATAGGCACATTCACACACAAACACACGCAGACACATTAACAAAGGAGGTTAGAGTGTGAAAGATTTGTTTGCCCTTTCTCTTTTCTGCAAGACATTTTGACTTATCGCTTACACCAGATGACCTTCAGGCAATGTTTATGTACACGCTTGTGTAAGTGCATCTAAGTTTGTGTCTCAGAGTGTGCTTGCCTTTATGCATCAGTGTGTTTTCCACATTATAAATGTGCGTCTGTTACGTTTTTGTGGGTACATACTGTAAGTTATGAGCTGTGAATCTGCCCCTATAGAGTGTGTGCACAGGGGAGTGTGTATTTCTCTCAGAAATGGCTAAGAGAAAGGCAAAGGGTGTTCTCCTCCCATCCGTGACAGATTTAGTCATAAATCTGCTGGATTAATACACAGCTTCCCAAGGACTATCGTGGTGTGTGTTGTTGAAACACAGGAGTCACTTAAAGCCAGACTCCCTGCCCTATTTGTCTTCGGCTCGCTTGCCCATCACTATTATTAATGTCACAAACACACAAATACACATGCACACACACACAAACACCCACACACATAAAGAGGAGATGGGTTGTGGAAAAAAGAGAGAGGGTAAGAAACAGGATAGCCTTGTTTAAGAGGAACTATTAACTTAAGGATTTGTTGGATGAAGTATGCTTTTCTATCTGACAAATCAAACTCTTGTTGTCATTTGCTGTACATTTGCAGTAAGTAAATTGTGCCATGAAGTCAGGGGTGCCACCAGGAATTTTGGGCCCCATGAAAAAAAAAAAATATATATATATATATTTACTCAATGATGGTTTAATAATTTTATATTAGTTTTTACCTATTTTTTGGGGCCCCTGTCAGGCAAGGGCCCTTGGAATTGTCCTAACTTTCCCCCCATATTCGGCGCCCCTGCATGAAGTAATAGTCATGGCAATTTGAAAATAACTTGAAATTAAATGAAAGTGAGTGTTTATTTATAGCACAAATGCTGCAAACACATTTGTGACTTTTTTTTTTTTTTGGTAAGATGTCTACTTTATTGCCAGCTGTCTAATTGACCTCCCTGGGGGAACTGGCTTTACTGTCTGTCCCTATGACTGTCTCCATCCCACAGGGGAATAAACTGTCTGCATGCTTGCTCTTTTCTATTAAAGATGCCCTCCGAACACATGCACCTCTCTTTGTATGGAAATCGAAGTCGAAGCGCTTAGTTTCTGGCCACCACACTATTGTTATTCCAGGTGGATCTGCTTGGTTTATTCCCACGTCTGACTGGCCTACCTGAGGTAATGTGAGTCTATAGATATTAACGCAGCGCGCAGCCCCGTGGGCAGGGAGAGCGAGAGTTGATGAGTTGATCTCAACTCATTTCCATTGCATTTCTAATGAAAGAGAAGACAGTTTAATTTGTTGTGTGTTTGAGGTTGGGTTGGGGGGGTGGATGGGGGAGCGGGGGTGGGTAGGTGAGGGTGGGGAGGGGCGGGGGTAACACTACCAGTTAATATGTGTACCCCTAAGGGATTCTCTTAACAGACTAAGCTGGAAATGGTGACTTAATTCCCCTATTGGAATCTGACTAGCAATTTGCCCCAAAAGTAATTCTCATGCGGAGTATTTTGGCTGAGGTTAGGCACAGTCTGACTGTTTAATAAAAATATACAGTTCTGAGGCGAATGGTTCCTGCTCTCAGTTATTACTGGCTGAGTGACAATCAGAGTATTAAAATACCTTCCAAATGCACATTTAGAACGAAATGCAAGAACTCAGGTTACTTTTTGTGGTAACTGGTAACCAACATGTTATTTTTCTCATTTCTCAAGTCACGAATGATTAAAATGAAAAAAATAAAAAAAATAAAAAAATAAAACCTCTAATCATTGTTTCTGTATGTAAGCTGTATTGGCTCACTGCAGATTCCACTTTTGTTTGGCTCAGCAAGCAAACACTCACAGCAGAGATGCAGCCATCCTTAACATCTTGGAAGTATTAACTTTATTTTGAATTTGTTGTTGAAAAGAAGAAGTCTGTCTGCCATTCCTGCAGATACCCTGCAGACTTAATTATGGGCTGTC